>NC_083101.1:19513164-19815830 GCF_949774975.1 Lagenorhynchus albirostris
ATTTATGTAGATATTCTGCCCTCAAGGAAGTGAAGCATAACTCCATAACTCTTTGAGTTTGGGCTGAGCAAAGCGACTTCCTTCCTGAGAGCAGAGTATGGAAAAGCGGGGGGTGGGGGGGAACGGTTAACTTTACAGGAGAGAAATCTGACAAGTATTATCTCAGCCAAGAGATCAAGCTTAGCATCATCAGTGATAAGTCACCTCGATAGCAGGTATCCTTGACATGATATGATGAGAAGGGCACTTCACCTCTGTGGTCTTCCTCGCAAAACCTATAACCCCAGTCTAATTATAGAAAAACATCAGACAAACCCCAGTTGAAGGACAAACTATTAAAAAAAACCTGCCCTCAAAATTATTTAGATCATCAAAACCAAGGAAAGTCAGAAACTGTCACAGTCCTGAGGAGTCTTAAAAAAACAAAACCAAAAAAACCCCCCAAAAACCACTAAATGTAACATGGTATCCTTAATGGGATCCTTGAACAACAAGGAAAAGTCCTCGGGGGAAAACTGAGGAATTTAAATACATTACAGACTTTACTTAATATTGTTTCAATACTGCTTCATCAGTTGCGACAAATGTACCATACTAATGTAAGACATTACCAGGGAAACTGTACTATCTTTGCAACTTTTCTATAAATCTTAAATGACTCTAAAATAAATACTTTATTTTTTATTGAATTGATGCCTATGAACAGAAGAAAACTGTGGTATATTCACGCAATGGAATACTATTCAACAATTAAAAGGAAAAGATTAGTAATAGATGTTATAACACAGTTGTATCTTAAGGATATTGTACTAAGTAAAAGAAGCCAAACACAAAAAAAGTACATGCTGTATGATTCCATTTACAGGGCATTCTAGTATAGGCAAAAATAACCTTTGGCAATAGATGTGAAAACAGTGGTTATTTGGGGATTACCAATAAGGCGAGAACTGACTAGGAAGAAACATGAGGAAATTTTCTGGGTTGATGGAAATGTTTGGTGTCTTGATGCGTGTTCATCAAAATTGCTTGAATGGTATACTTAAGATCTGAATTTAAAATATATATTAAATATGGGACTTCCCTGGTGGCACAGTGGTTGAGAATCCGCCTCCTAATGCAGGGGACACGGATTTGATCCCTGGTCCAGGAAGATCCCACGTGCCGCGCAGCAACTAAGCCTGTGTGCCACAACTACTGAGCCTGCACTCTAGAGCCCGCGAGCCACAACTACTGAGCCCGCATGTTGCAATTACTGAAGCCCGTGTGCCTAGAGCCCGTGCTCTGCAACAAGAGAAGCCACCACAATGAGAAGCCCACGCACCACAACAAAGAGTAGCCCCCGCTCGCCGCAACTAGAGAAAGCCCACACCAAGCAACAAAGACCCAACGCAGCCTAAATAAATAAATAAATATAAATAAAATAAATTATAAATGTAAAATACATATTAAATATACGTATTATAAATACATCTAAAATATATAAAAATGATTTAAAATGTAAAGTATATAAAATCAATTTTAAATATACATTAAGTTGTGAAAGGAAATAAGAAAGAAAGTGAGGGAGGGAGAGAGGAAAAAGATGTTTTAGAAGCCTAGGACATTTGCATTACAAGAAAAATTAAAATCGTGTTTAATTAATTCACTTAGAGAAAAGCACTTGTTTTTAACCTTCCAGACACAAACACAACAAAAATGGGATCATACTGCTCATATTAGTTTGTAGTCATTTTCTAAATTAACAATATAGTTTGTAATGTGTCCTTCAATAACACGGCACCTACTGGAATACAACGACATTGTACAGCACAATTATATTGTATAACCTTGTAGAGACACGTGGCAAAACCTGCTAGCTCTCTCACTAGGGATTTTTCCAAGGGGCACTTAGGCAGGAATAGTCTTAAAGAAACTGATGACTAGATCATCTCTGTCCATTTGGATACTTTCCTAAAACTGACCCGCCTGAGAATACATCTTTGGTCAAGGTAAGGCTTTGGGCTTATCTTCTGGGTTCCCACTTTCCCTTTCAAAGTCACTTTTTTCTCTCTATACAATAGAAAGACACAATTTTCATCCAACCTGAATATGATGATGAAGATGGTGGTGATGATGATGATACAGGTTGTCAAAAGGGATAATTCAAAATGTAGGTGTCAACTTTGAAAAAGCAAGCTAAGAACTGGATAACAAATTCCTTCACAAGTCAGATGGTTTCCAATTCTTGTTTTCAACAAAACTGATGGAGTGAGTTGTCAACTGAGAGATGATTAAAAATAATATTTGATGGTAGACTACTGTGTGATTTTTCACATTCCCTCAAAAAGAGTTCAAGGAATTGAGAGACATTGCTATAAAATAATTCCTTCCATTTCCATTTATTTATTTATGGAACAAGGTTTCTCGGTGCTTGAATCTAGGAAAATAAAATCAGAAATATAATTGATGGTTATGCCTATACTTCCTATCACTAGTAACCATACACAGACACATAAATCAGTTTTTTAAAAGCCTCATCC
Source organism: Lagenorhynchus albirostris (assembly GCF_949774975.1). Taxonomy (NCBI): domain Eukaryota; kingdom Metazoa; phylum Chordata; class Mammalia; order Artiodactyla; family Delphinidae; genus Lagenorhynchus; species Lagenorhynchus albirostris. Next base: position 19,515,684 of record NC_083101.1, read on the forward strand.
CTCTCTTTAAGAGATAACTTTTTGTTTCACATTTGCCAAAATATATGCTATGCTTACATTATTTTAATCAATTGTATAGTATCAATAATTATAATGATAATCTGAAGAAAAAATTTAATACTTTAGAGTCCCGTAGCCACTTTAAATTAAAATTTCCACTTCTATAAATATTATTGTGGCTGAGAGGTATGATAAAGTGATCAATAAAAAAAAACTGTTCAAGCAGGAAATATATATTAGAAAAAAATCTGTAGAGGAAGCAGAATGAGAAAAGGAATGATAGAAAATTTCCAGCTGTTTAAAACCATGTTTATTTATTTTTTAGATGGAGGATGGTGGTTATTGTATTGCAAAGGTATTTATATTCCATTGGATGTATCTTAAAAGGTGACACGTTATAAAGCAGAAACTAACACAACATTGTAAAGCAATTATACTCAATAAAGATGTTTAAAAAACAAAGGTGACACAAGAGTTTTATTTTTTATGTCAACATTTACAATAGGCCAGAAATTTTATCCTTCATATTCATATATACCTGTGATAAAAAATAAAAAGTTTCAGAGACAATCTAAAAGTGTACAAGGTAGTCTATAATTTTTCAAAATTCTTTTAAAGGATATGTGAGCAAAAATGTTTGAAGACCTTAGGCCTACCCAATACACATTCATTCTTTCTTCCTTTTGTTCCTTATACCAGAACTGCTGGCAATGTGCCCAGCTAAAAATCGAAGTCTCTTTGCAGATAAATACAGACAGGTGACTAAATGCCGGCTAATGACATGCTCACTTTTGCCATTTCTGCCTTCCACATGAGGTGTGAATACAATGGCAGGAGCTCCAGCAACCACTTTTGGCCATGCACTAAGAACAGCAGTACTGAAAGACAGAAGGAAATTGGGTTCTAGATGACTTTGTCACTCCTCCCTACCAACCACAAACTCCCTACCTCCAGGTTTCTTTTAGGAGAGAAAAATAAATCCATACATCTCTAAGTCACTATTATTTGGGGGTTTCTGTTATACAAAGCCAAATATAATCCTGCCTGGTAGAGTGGCTATAGCATGTTTCATATAATCAATCAATCATCAAACATTCAGGTGTTTTCAGATTACGCTATTTATTATAAACCATACTGTGATCCTTATAAGATGTACCTTCAGATACATGCATAGTCATTTTTCTAGGAGACAGTCTAAAAAGTAAATTCTGGGTCAAGAATGTCTTGATACATAGTCAATTTTTTTTCTTTACAAAGGTTAATTTACACTCACATCAATAGTATGCGAGGGACTTCACTAGTGGCGCAGTGGTTAGGAACCCGCCTGCCAATGCAAGGGACGAGGGTTCGAATCCTGGTCCGGGAAGATCCCACATGCCACGGAGCAGCTAAGCCTGTGAGCCACTACTGAGTCTGTGTGACACAACTACTGAGGCCCAAGCACCTAGAGCCCGTGCTCCGCAACAGGAGAAGCCACCACAATGAGAAGCCCGTGCACCGCAAAGAAGGGGAGCCCCCGCTCGCCGCAACTAGAGAAAGCCCACACACAGCAATGAAGACCCAGTGCAGCCAAAAATAAATACATAAATTTATTTTAAAAAATAGTATATGAGACTACAAGAACTCCACATACCTTCATCATCATTGGGTAGTCTTTTCTCTTAAATACTGCAATTTGATAGAAAGGAAAAAGGTTTATTTGTACTGTTTGTTAACTAATAAAGTTAAGCTCTTTTCCTGTGACATTTCCTAATGGCATTGTTTTTTATTATTATTTTTAAAAATTAAGAAAAAGAGCTAAAAGTATTTTTGCTCCAGATTAAGATAAGGTTGGAGAACTAGAGGCAAGGCTACCTCTGGGGTATCTGTAGAAATAAAGCTCCATGGCAACAAGGAAGTTGTCTGTCTTATACCGTGTTCTGTGTCTGGCACATAGTAGGCACTCATTAAGTAATTGCTGGATGTATGAAAGCCACAATCTTACTATGTGACTTCCAACAGTTAATTCCCTGCTCTGGGCCTCATTTTCCTGATTAATAAACTAACGGGATTGAATGAGTCTCTGTCATGGTCTTTTCCAAGTCAAACAACTTTTTATTCGAAGAGAGTCAGATCCAAGCAATGCCTATAGAGTATCAAGTGGGAAATACTCCCTTCCTTTGGGGCTATTTCTATTCGTCAGAAAGACCAGAGGCACAAGGGGATAAAATAAATAGAAAAGGACAATTTAACATTCTTTTTTGTTCTTCTTCTTCCACATTACTAGAAAACAAAAGCATTACAAAGGCAGTGGGAAACACCAGGAATATCTCTCTTCTCCTAAAATCATCCTCTCAGGACTGGGAGTAGACCCTAACTCTAGTCTAATGTCCATATCCTCTCATTCTGTTTGAGCCCAGACTTTGAAGTCAGAGAGGCCTGGGTTTGACTGAGCAAGTATGGGTAAATGAGAGATAATGATATCAGTACTGCAGGTATCAATTGAGATTAGGTATATACCCTGTACATAGAAGGGGCTCAATCAGTGGTAATTCCCGTGGTGGTACCCAGTCCCAAGTACCAAGTAGCCAAGCAGTGGTGGCAGTGGTTTTTTCCTAGAAAAGCCCTCACGGTGTACTTGGTCATGGTTTTGGCTACATTCATTTTGGATTCTTGCTCTCTGGCCCTCCTGGAGAGTCTGAGAGTTTCCTAAAACCCTTTCAAAAATTCCTTTGCTACTTAAATGAGCCAGAGTGGATTCTTCTGTCTGCAGCGCAGAACCAGGACTGTAGTAGCTTCTGTCAGCCACCACGTTTTATAAATCATTTAGTCTAAATCCCAAAAGAAGAGTTTTATTGGAAAGAAGCTTTAGTCTACCCATGCAGCTCAGAAACTATCCTTGACTTTATCGAATATGGATTCAAATTCTGCCCTAGTCAACTTGTGTGTAAACTGTCTTCTCAGCTCAACAGAAGCCCCTTAGAAACAGAGGCAGCCTGTTGAAGCCCAGTGGAAAATGACCAGAGGAATGAGTGGGGATGAGGAGATAAGGTCCTGAGTCCAGCACTGGAAACCCATGTAGCCCAAGGCACATCCTTTCCATACTGTGGGCCTTGGTTCCCCAGTCCGTGAAATGGGAAGACAGCATCTAGCCCAGGAAACTGATAAGAGGTCAAAAGGACAAATAGATATGAAGACCCCTTGTCAACTGAAGACCTAAGGGACACTTTAAATAGTGTCTTTTTCCATCTACCTCCCATGAAAGGCAGGGACTGGGTCAGACTTTCCTCTTTCTGGACCCTTAGCTTGGTGATCAGGTCTCTCAGACCAGGGGCAGGGCCAAAACATGAGTCACATCGCCCCCTGGTGGATTTAAAGGGAAAGGGTATGGCTTTCAAATGGGTGACAAAGCTACAAAAACAGAACTCACAGAATCCTAGAATTCCAGAAGTGAAAGGGCTCTTCGAGACCATTTAATCTAACATCCTCATTTAAATATGGGACACTAATAAAGGGCCAAGAGGAAAAGTGACTTTCCTGAGGTCATACCAAGAACAAAGGTCAGAGCCAGGGCCAGATCCCAGACCCTAATGACCATCCAGAGCAGAGGTCATCCTCTCTGACATGAAACACAGAAACCCTCAGTGGTCAGTGTCCACATGACCTTGAACCCTCGGCACAGCTCAGCTATGCTGTCAGCAAGTAGTGCTTTAGCTGAACTCTGACCAAGATTGGGTCATTTCCCCACCCAGTTATGCTGTCAAAAAGTTTTACTTCTTTTTAAAACCTACCGTGTCAATGTTTTGATTTCAATACAAACAAACCAAGCTCTAACTATGGCAACTTCTTAGAAACTTAGAAAATATTCTCAAGCATGACTGGATAATTCTAAGAGAAAAGAACAGCAGAATGTTTGACTTCTCCATGAACTAGAGAAACCCTTTTTTTCAGACACCAATCTCTCCCACAGGTGATTGTCTATGAAGATAGAAGAGTCCAGAGGAATTGAATGCAAATCACCTTCACATCAATGCAACTGCCAACCTGAGTTTGACTTATGTAAGACGCCACATTCTAATGGTGCCCAATTAGTCATCATAATAAATGCTAAAAGAAGTGGGTCGTGTTGGGTCTTTGCAATGGAGTGAAAATTTCCCATTCAAGACAATTCTTAGAAGTCTTATTTTTAGCCTCTAAATCCCTTTGGAATCTGAACCGGCCACAGGGAAGACTTCATTCAAGGTAGGGCTCAAATAAGCCACCTGAGTTCTGTCCCCAGAGACAGCAGGTGGGACTTTGAGTGAGTTACCCTCCCCCCAGCTCTCTCATGGGTAGCAGGGGGCCATCCAGTAGGTCCTGCCAGCCTTGCAGGGTTACTGAGAGGATCTAGTGGACTTCATCCCAGATCACACATTTTAATCCCCCACTCAGGAAGAGCCTGAGTATTCGTACCATGTCTAGACAGGATCCTGAAGCTTAGCCTGATTCAATCCTCTATTTATTATTTTTACTCAACAATAACAATATCTGGTATTGAGTGATTACAGTAACACTATTCTAAGACGTTCTCATGGCTTAACCCAACTTCCATGAAAACTCTGTACAGAAGGCACTATTAATTATCCCCATTTTCGAGACAGAAAAATTGAGGCTCACAGAGGTTAAGTAACTCATCCAAGATCAAACAGCTAATAAGTGAAAGAGTCAGAATTTGAAGCCAACTCCACCTGACTTCGTAGTCCATTCTCTTAAATCCAACCCCACTCGGAAGATTATCTTTACCATCCATTAGCTAAATCCTAGTAGGGAGTGGGACTTCAATCCAGAACTGAAGGTCAAAATCACAAAAGGTTCTGTTTCAGTTTGAGCCCAGTGTCCTCCCAAAGGCACCTCTAAACTGAATTTTCATGCTTATTCTAAGCATTTTTGTCCTCACTCAGCTTCCTTCTAGCAACGTAAGTATATATCTGTAGTAACAGCCAGATAGGAAGTGACACCACGTTGGGAGCCCATTAGGTGTTTCCTCCTTCTGAAGGCAATATGAAATTTTTAAGAAGAATAAAGGCTTTGGAGTCAGACAGGCCCAGATTTCAGACCCAACTCTGCCATCTCTGCTACCTGCTTGTCCTTGGAGATTTACAGCGGCCCCCCCTTATCCATGGCGGATACGTTCCAAGACCCCAGTGGATGCCTGAAACCACTGATAGTACTGAACCTTTTTTCTGTTCATGTCTTCCACCCACAAATTTAATGCCTTTTCCATCTTGACAAGTACTTATCACACACTGTGGCCGTAACTTCTGTAGTCTGAGGTGCTACAGCAAAACTAGCACAAATTTCTTTTTCCTTCCTCACAATTTCACAGGTAAGATTCTGTCCTACCGTAGATCTTAGCAATTTCAGCATCTGATTTTTTTTTTCTCTGTTAAGTCAGGAACTTTCTCCTTTTCACCTATCGGAGCACTTTATGGTTTCTCTTTGGCAGATCCAAACTGCCAGCATTACGCCTCTTGTGCTTTGAGCCATTATTAAGTAAAATAAGGGTTCCTTGAACACAAGCACTGTGATACCATGACAGTCAATCTCATAACCAAGAGGTGCTACTAACTGATTAACAGACGGGAATGAGAATGGCTGGACAAAGCGATGATTCACATCCTGGGCAGATTCACATCCTGGGCAGGTCAAGGCAGACAGCTCGAGATTTTATCACACTGAAGTCTAAAACTTATGAATTGTTTATTTCTGGAATTTTCCATTTAACATTTTTGGATCATGGTTGACCATGGGTAACTGGAACCGTTGAAAGCAAAACCACAGATAAAGTGGGGATTACTGTATTCCCTCTGGGAATCTTGGAAAATGTGGATAATAATATCAACATTATACTGTTGTTATGAGAATTAGTTCAAACCCATCCATGAATACCTAGCAGTGTCTGGCAGGCACACAGTAAGCATACAAAACATAGTGGCAATTAGCAGACAATCAGCCTGCATTCAGAGACTTATTTTCTTCCTATGCCAACCCCAGTAGCAAGAGGTGATGGTGGGCATCTGGGTAGGAGGATGCACACCTGTGACCTGCAGCATCACGCAGTGAGATGTGCATTGGCTTTAGATCGATTCCCAGTTCTGCGATGTTAAGCAGATTGCTTAATTTTGCTGAGACTCAGTTTTCTTCCCCATAAACAGAGGCAATAAATTCTCATTATATTTTATGTATCTTCATGATACTTACCATCCAGTCAGGAAACCAGGGTACAGACATAAAAATAAAAGGAAGATTAGAGCATCTCAAATAAAAAATGTGAAAAGTCCTTCAATGATGTAAGCTACTGAGTTAAATATTCTGAACTACCTTTATTTATTTTAAGAAATGAAATATTTATAAGAAATACTAATAATACAATAAAATATCAGCCCTCTGGATGTCCTAAAACTGGGGCGTTACAGTTAAGATATTTAGATTGTTTCAGACAAAAGAAATCCATTTGTCTAATTTTAATCAAATCGAGTAGAATTATTTTCAAGCGTATCTTACATTTCTACACATTCTTTAAACTTTTCTAATTGTAAAAGCATCATAAATACACAAGAGCGATTCTTGCAATATACAAAAAGAGGCGTGCACAAGAATGTTCAAAACAAGACTGTTTGTAACAGAAAACTGTAAAGAATTCAAAAGTCTACCAACTGAGAATGATTAAATTTATAGAGCATCAATACAATAAAAATAACTATATAGCAAGAAAAAATGAAATTAAAGCTATAAGCAGCATGGATGAATCCTCAAAGCATAGTATTGAATGAAAAGAACCAACTCATGGAACAATGCATGTAAGCGTTATACCACTTTTATAAAATTCAAAGCAAGCAATCCTAAATTAGATAATGTTTAGGGATACATAGAGAAGTAGTGAAGACATATTTTTTAAAAAAAAAATTTTTTTTATTTTATAGTAGTGATTACTGCTGAGAAATATGTGAAGGAATAGGATTAGGGAGCAATATATGGATCAATTCAATAGTACTGGAAAAGTTCCCTGCTGGGTGGTAGGGTCACCTATTTGAATATGATTTTTCTTGATTTACTATATTTAGAGCTATAATTATAGATACACACATGCATATGTATACTATTATATATAACAATGTTACATAATAACACTTTTAAACCCCATGCTATTCAATATTGGGCCAGAAATCTGATTCCCTTGCTCCTGATCCTGTACTGTTAATGTCTTAGGAAATTTTTCTTATGTCTATTCTATGAGTAGATTGTACTTCTCAGTTACTTATTAAAAAAGAGGTCCACTAAGGATTTGAGAGTAAGGCTGTAAACTTAATTACAGGAAGAAAGCAATCCACAAAGGCAACTCTGTATCCATCCCTCAAAGGTCAAGTGATAGAGGGTGGAGAACGGAATAGCACTGGATATCAGGGATGACATATCAATACTCAGAAGGAGGATATGAGTTAACACCTATTCCAGGGCTATCAGGACTAGTTTATTTCCACAGGCCACGACTGGACAGAAGTGCATTCCCAAAGAGTTCAGTGCGCTCTCCTGTGCTATAAGCAGGTCCAAGTCACTGAATTCGTTTGCCCAGGCTGCCATTAAAAAAAAAAAAGTACTACAAAAGCATCATAGACTGGGTGCCTTAAACAACATAAATTTATTTTCTTACAATTCTGGAGCCTAAAAGTAAAAGAAAAAGGTGTTGGCAGAGTTGTTTCTTCTAAAGGCCTTTCTGCTTGGAGATTGCTCTCTTCACCCTGTGTCTTTACATGGTCTTCCTCTGTATGTTTGTGTCCTAATCTCCTCTTTATAAGGAAACAAATCCTATTGGATTAGGGCCCACTTCAATGACCTCAATTAACCTTAATTACCTCTTTAAATGTCCTATCTCCAAATACAGTCACATTCTGAAGTAGTGAGAATTAGGACTTCAATACATGAATTTGGGGGGGACACAGTTCAGCTCATAACAGTCACCAGGGGTTCTTTGGAAAATGACGGGCTTGATTATATTTCAAATTAGCCCAGTGTTATCCAAGAAAACTTTGCATAATGATGGAAATGTTTTTCTCTCTGCGCTATCCAATAAAGGTAGCCCTAGGTAGCTTGCTACTGAGCACTTGAAATGTGGCTAGTGTAACTGAGGAACTAAATATATTTTCTATTAATTTTAATCAATACTAATTTTAGTTTTACTTGTCACATGTGACTAGTGGCTACCATTTTGGACATCTTCAGGATTAGACAGACCACGAGCACAGGGGAGGCATACATCTGACAGACTGGGAAAGATCAGAACATCAGATTAGAAGGACTTTTTAGAGAACCTTCAGGAAACCCACCCACTGCCCAGAGATCTGTACCCCAGAGAGAAAGAACATTTGGTCCAGGGTCCTAGAGAAGTATGAGAATCCTCATGGCAGATTTATCTGTTGTTCTTTCTTTCCTTCATTCAAATTCTTCTTTGACATCCTCAGAGAATTAGTTCCAGACACTTGTTCTATATTCCCTTACCAATAACTAGCAGCCCTTATGTCATCCTGCAAAACACCATCTCCCTCTCATCTCAAGGCCTTCATACTTCCTACTCCTTCTGCTGGAGGCTTGTCCCCCAAGATCTTTGTTCAATGACTTCCTTCTTGCCAACCAGGCCTCAAATCAAGTGTCAACTTCCTTGATTGCCCTGTCCAGATTAGCAGCCCCCTCAATCCTGTTGCCCAGTTTTATTTCTATCATGATACTTCACTCTATATTATATCATCTTGTTTATTGATTTTTTTGTTTATTACCCATTTCCTGCTCTCCACCCCTACTGTACTGTGAGCTTCATAAGAGCAAGAACCTTGTCTGTCTTGCTTGCTGCTTTTATCCCCAGTTCCTAGGGATAGATCCTCAATAAATATCCCATGACGGATGGAAGATGGATGGATAGATGAATGTTTGTCCTCCTAAGGAGAAGGCCCCTGCCATGCTTTAAGTCTTATGAAGCAATAAGGACCTCCAATACCCATGCTCTCACCTTCCGCCCCCTAGAAAGCCAGCCAATAGGATGGCCTTGGGCCTCAGCCAACAGGATTGAGGAGACCATCCTGCACCCAGGAAATCCAAGAAGCCATTCATAGGGTAACTGATTACTTGTATAGAGCCCTACTGCTTGCTCACCCTCACGGACTCATTCCAGCAAGACAGCATCATCATAAAAGTTCCCCTCCCTGCAGTATAGAGGGGGTGACCATGAGTGGGTAAAAGTCACAAACCTGTGTAGGGGGCCCAACCTGGCACCAGGCCCAAGAAGTATAAAACTGTTCCTGCCTGCTGATAAAATAATTCCACTGTGAGTGTTCCCAAGAAAATATTCCCAATATGAGGAGGGGATGGTGAGGAGGGACACAACATACGATAGTGTAGAGCTGAAAACATCTCACACACACAGCAACAAGAGAACAGCCAAGCAGACCATGTGGTCCATTACACAGGTGAACAATCCCTTACTCCAAACCCTTACAGCTTGATATATTTTGGAAATCAAATATTTCCAATTTTAGAAAAGCTATACATTGCTTCTATTCTTTTGAATTTTATTTTATTTTTTTATATAGCAGGTTCTTATTAGTTATCCATTTTATACACATTAGTGTATATACGTCAATCCCAAGCTTCTATTCTATTGTATATCACACCCAGCAAAGTCGGGGGCAGCCCACACTCAAACACACTAATACTGCAGCAAAACAGATGCATAGTCACCCTGGGTGGGATAAATAAAGAATACAAAGAGCCTCAGATCAATTCAGGTGACGTTAGGAAAAAGAATTTGCCCAGCAGAAGAGCTTCTGGTTTATGGAGCATCATAGATTTCAGAACTGCAGACAAGAGATAAGGACCCACTCTATTAATAAGAACACAACAGACTTTCAGGTTAGTCTGTTGAGACTATCAAGAGACAGGCCCACGTTATGTGGTGATACTGAAAAACTTATTTAGGAAAAGAAAAATAGATTAGTCAATAAAATGTGTTCCACCAACCTGTAAACTACATGCTAACAAGGACTGGGAGAGGATGGGGGTCACAGGAAGGTCAGTCCATGAAGCTATAAGTACATGATTGAAAGGAAAAGCAAGAACAGGGGCAGTGAGAGCAAGAGAGGGTAGGAAAGAGAAAACAGTGTCATCCAAACTGGGCCTTCTTCCTGACCTTTCTCCCTACTCAGGGCTCACCTAGCATGGAGAAGTGGCAACAAAGTAACAGGACCCTATATAGCAGAAGAGAAAGAGGTCCAGGGCACATCTATATGACATGCATTACAAATCACCTGCAAAGATTTTTAGTGGGACCCCTGCTGAACACCAAAGAAATGTTCTCACCAGGGCCCAAACTCATTGTCTGTGGCTCAATCCCTACTGCAGTTAAAACCCCAGGGACTCCATTCACAAGGTCAGAAGCCCTGTTGGGCAAATCACCTGCTATTTTTTCTGGTGCAGACAGAATGGGTAGAAACAAAGGATGCTGAGAAAACTGCTCTGATCTGGAATTTGTAAAACAAGAGCATTCATCCTGGGTCAGCTTTTCAAAACATTGTTTCAAAATGCATGGTCTCCCATCTGTTTCTCTTCAGCCTCTCTTTTTCTCAAGAAAGTGAAATTCCACAAGCTCTTTTATTTTTCCTGTTGTGATAAGAACACTTAGCATGAGATCTATCCTCTTAACAAAATTTTAAGTGTGCAATATGGTATTTTTAACTATGGGTATAATGCTGTACAGCAGATCTCTAGAATTTATTCATCTTGCGTAAGTGAACCGTATACCCAATGAACAGCTCATTTATTCCTTTCCCCAGCCCCTGGCAACCTCCTTTCTACTCTCTGCTTCAACGGTTGACTATTTTAGGTACTTCATATAAGTGGAATCATGCAATATGTAATCTTCTATGACTGGCTTATTTCACTTAGCATACAGTCCTCCATCCACGTTATCACATATGGCAGGATTTCTCTCTTTTTTAAGGTTTTATTCCATTGTGTGTATGTACCACATTTTCTTTATTCATTCATCGATGAACACAGAGGTCATTTCCTTATCTTGGTCATTGTGAATAAAGCTGCAATAAACATGAGAGTACAGATATTTCTTTGAGATCCTGATTTCAATTCCTTTGGATATATACCCAGAAGTGTAACTGGTAAATCATATGATAGCTCTATTTTTAATTTTTTAATTAACTTCTATACTGTTTTCTATAATGGTCGTACCGGTTTACATTCCCACCAACAGTGAACAATAATTCCAACTTTTCCATATTCTTGCCAACACTTGTCCTTCGTTTTTTTGACAAGCACCATCCTAACAGGTATGAGGCGATATCCCATTGTGGTATTGATTTGCATTTCCCCGATAACTAGTGATGTTGAGCACCTTTTCATATACCCTTTGATCATTTGTATGTCTTCTTTGAAGAAATGTCTATTCTAGTCCTTTGCCCATTTTTAAATTGTGTGTCTTTTTACTACTGAGTTACAGGAGTTCCTTACATATTCTGGATATTAACCCCTTGTCCGATACAGGGTTTGCAAATATTTTCTCCCATTACATAGGTTGCCTTTCCACTCTGTTCGGTGTTTCCTTTGAAGTGCAGAGGCTTTTTTTGTTTGATGTAATCCCACTGTTTATTTTTGCTTTTGTTGCCTATGCTTTTAGTGTCACATTAAGGAAATCGTTGCCAAGACAAATGTCAAGAAGATTTTCCCTTATTTGTTCCTTTTAGAAGTTTTGCAGTTCCAGGTTTTACATTTAAGACTTTAATCCATTTTGAGTTGATTTTTGTTACACAAATAAATAAATGACATCCTGTGTTCAAGGATCAGAATACAATATTGTTACTGTCCATTCTATCCAAAGCAATTTATATAAATTCAACACTATCCCCAGCAAAACTCCAATGGCATGTTTCACAGAAAAAGAAGAAACAATCCTAAAATTCATATGGGACCCAAAAAACACTGTGAATAGCCAAAGCAATCTTGAGAAAGAAGAACAAAGCTGGAGGCATCATACTGCCTGATTTCAAAATATATTCCAAAGCTACAGTAATTAAAACAGTATGGGGCTTCCCTGGTGGCACAGTGGTTGAGAGCCCGCCTGCTGATGCAGGAGACGTGGGTTCGTGCCCCGGTCCGGGAAGATGCCACATGCCGAGGAGCGGCTGGGCCCGTGAGCCATGGCCGCTGGGCCTGCGCGTCTGGAGCCTGTGCTCCGCAACGGGAGAGGGCGCAACAGTGAGAGGCCCGCATACCGCAAAAAAAAAAAAAAAAAAAAACAGTATGGTACTGGCACAAGCCCTTTTGTTAGAAATCATCCTGCTAACAGCCAGGAACTGAACAAGAAGGCTATTCCTGACAAGGAAGGGAACTTTTGGGGCTTGAATAACACCATCTGGGTACTACTTTCTGCTGCATCGTCCCCCAGTGTTCCTTGGTAATCCATGAAGATGCTCCAAAGATCCCTAAGATTGAGACAAGAAGGTGCTGGGACTCACCTGCTGAAGAGGTCTGATCTTCAAACGCCTACTTGGACACAAAAGCAGAGAGGAATGACAGCCCTGTGGTTACATGCAGGAGCAATGGAGCCAGCAGGCCTGGATGCAAATTCTGGCTCCTCCTAAGAAGCTGTGTGATCTTTAGCTGCTTAGCCTATATGTGCCTTAGTTTCCCATAAGTAGAAGGGATAATGATAGCATCTACATTATAGAGTTGTATGAAGATTAAAGAAGAAAGTCCACCAACTGTGATAAGCACAGTGATTAGCACATAGTAAGGGTCTGAGAGAAGCTAGTTTTCTATGTGCAATGTGCCAGTGCGTGAAGACTGACTGTGTGTTGCCATCTTAACTAACGCTTATGTCCAGTTCCTCCCAGCTGGGTCCTTTTCTTTGATTTCAAGTTTCTCAAACACAAGGAACATCTGCCATGTTACAACAACCCTCAGATTTGGGGATCCTTGGCCCAAATTGTAGGAGTGGAAACTGACACTCAAACAAGGGAAGTGACTGGCCCCAAATCACACAGTTTCTCAGGCAAGACAAGGATTTGAACCAGATTTTCTGACTCCAATAAACAGTGTTCTTTTTTTTTTTTAACATCTTTATTGGAGTATAATTGCTTTACAATGGTGTGTTAGTTTCTGCTGTATAACAAAGTGAATCAGCTATACATATAACAGTGTTCTTTTCATAGAACAATTATCCCATTAAAAAATCTTTTTGGTGGGAAATCTATGTCCTTGGAAGGAAAGTTTTTTAGAAATACACAATAGATAGCTGAAGTCAAGATTGACAAGTGAGGTGGATCTGTGCGTAGACTACATAGAAATTTGACCTTGAAATAGAGAAACGGATTTTGGGATCTTGGGCAAGACCTGTTGCTAAACTGGGCCTCAGTTTCCTCATCTGTAAAGTGGGTTTGTTGGACAACATGACCTTAAAGGGACCTTCAGGAAAGGTTTGACTAATGGAAACCCCAGTGGCATTATGCTTGTTGCTGGATATATGAGTTTAGCTAAGTTTTGTTTAAATTATAGTTAACTTTATTGCATAGGTGCTTCTGAAACAACAAAGACGATCACTTCATTTTACAGAGAAAAAGAATAGTACCCAGAGAGGTATTAAATCTCTTTGAGGAAAAACAACCTCTGACCATCTCCTGCCTCATCCCCGGAGATACTCTCTGAATTTGTTTGGAGACATAATCGGTAACATCTAAAATTAGCACCCAAGCTTCTTCCCTCTCCCACTTCATCATCTCTGAGAGGTTCCACAGATTGGAGAATTGCTTATAATGATGATGGAATAACTCATTTTAAAAATCGCAAACTGAGAAAACAAGTTTACTGCCGTATATTTGAATGGTTTGGGCCTGAAAGGAAGACTGTGTCTTCCACCAAACAAAGGGGAAAAAAGCAATTATCTGAGACGAAAACCCCCAGCCCACCACTGTGCCTTCAAAAGATGGAATTCATTGATCAAAGTCAAAGTTCCAGGTCTAGATGGAGAAAAATAAGGTCCCTGCATCATTAATTTCAATAGAATCTAAAATAATGGGATGCAGCCAGGCAAAAATACAGAGAAATCTAATGTTCCCTTTTCCCTAAGTCACCTGCTCTCAGAGTGCAACGGGGCAGAAGACACACTCACACTTAACAGCTGCCCAGAAACAGTTTTCAAAGCCTCTGGGCTTTCTTCTCTTTTGATTATGATATATTTGAAACATTCAGAAAAATTCAGAGAACCATACAATAAGTACTCACATACTAACCCAGATTTCATAAAGTTTGACATTTTGCCATATACACTTCAGGCATTCTAAGGCAATAACATGTTACAGATAAAATTGAAACTTGCTTCCCTCCCATCCCTTTTCCTCCATCCCCAAGATAACCACTATCCTGATACTGGTGTATACAGTTCCATGCAGATTTTTTTATACACACTACATATGTGTTGTTCTGTATGCTTTTTCTTATTATGATAAAACACTGAGAATAAAATTTACCATTTTAATCAAGAGTACAATCTAATGTCATTTAGCATACTCAGTGTTGTACAACCATCACTGCCATCCAATTCCACAATGTTTTCATCACCCCAGAAGGAACCCTGTGGCCTTTAAGCAATCACTTCCTCTTCTCCCCAGCCCCTAACAAACACTCATCTTATTTACATCTCTACAGATGTGCCTATGCTAGACATTCCCTACAAATGGAATCATACAATATATGGTCTTTTGAGTCTGACTTCTCTCACTTTGCATGATGTTTTCAAGGTTCATCCCTATTGTTCCATGTATCAGTACTTCATTCTTTTTATGGGCAAATAATATTCCATTTTGTGCATATGCCATAATTGTTTCTCCACTTATCTCTCGATGGGCATTTAGACTGCTTCTACTTTTTGGCTATTACGGATAATGGTGCTAAGAATATTCATATGCAAGTTTTTGTGTCAACAATTGTTTTCAATTCTCTTGGGTAGACGCCTAGGAGTGAAATTGCATATGGTAACTCTGTTTAACATTTTGAGGAATTGCCTGTTTCCAAAACTCTACATGTTTGTATGCTGGTATCATCCTGCATCTAATTTTTTCACTCACCGTTATGTTTTGGAGAGTCTTTGGCTGCGGTTCATTTATTTTAATGGAGGTATAGATGCCACTGCAGGAACAAACCACTGTTCCTTTGCCATTACCCTCCTGCTGGATATTTAGGCTGCTCCTGGTTACCATAAATATCACTGCCATGAAGGGAGTTTCAAAGGTTTCAGTCTATAGACCCATTCTGTAGAGCAAGAGACTCTCACAGACCACTCATTGTATCTATTCTTAGTTGACAGCCCCCCAAATCTCCCAGAGTGACGCTTCTGGGATGTGGGTGGAGAATCAAGGTGAGCAAGCTGAAGGGATGCATCAGAACATGCCCCCCAAATAGCTAAAGCTCTCAGACCAGGGGTGGTCAGTGTATTAGCAGTCCCTGTTATTGGCTTCCCTCCCTGGAAGAGGATTACCCATCCCACTCATTGCTCTGTGGTCTGCAGTGCATCCTTGAAGGATAGTGGTACACTCCCCACCCCCCCGCCCCCGCCCCAGAAATGAGGCTTGGCCATGTCATTGGTGTGGCCTCGGGATGTGAGCAGTAATGATGTAAGCAACATAGAAGAGGGAGCTTTGGGAACCATTCCCCGCCTCTTCCTTCCACCACAGCAATGACACATCACAGATGAGGGCTGCTTCCTCAGCCTGGACCCCAAATGAAAAAAGCAACTTGCCCACAAGGACCTACAACATGAGCAAAACAAACGTTTATTGTTGCAAACCTCTGAGATGTTGGTGCTCTTCGTCACTGCAGAATAACTCAGCAAAAGCTAATGCAAAGGGCCTCTTCTTTATTCTCATCATGACTGAATTCTCTGCAATTTTTACCTAAAGGTCCACCTACCTAATTTTTAAACCCTTTTAGGCATCATTCCAACTAAAATGCATTTACCAGGTTTGGACCCCGCCCATTACCCAACCCAGAGCCTGGGATTGAAAAACACAGGAAAAAAATAATAGCAAGTATTCATGAGAATCTGCTCTGGGCCAGGCACATTCTTGCAGGCAGCAAATCATTTGTCCTTGTGTAGCCAAACAAGGTAAACCTTGCCATTATCCCCATTTAATTGTGAGGAAATGGATGCTTCAAGGTGTTAAGTAACTGTCCTCAGGTGACACCTGATCTAGCAGAGACAGCTGGAGGAACTGAACCCAAGGACTCTCACTCCTCTGGTCCTTTGAGACACAGAGCCTGCTTCCATGAGCTCACTGACATGTGATGGAGAAAACATCCTCCTGTCACACCACAGCTGTTTGTTTGTGCCAGGGACTTGGTGAAGATAAACCAGGCAGACAGCCCCAGCTCCTACCCTGCGGGAGGTGACAACATAGGAAAACAAATTTTTAATACTAATTTCATTCCGTGAATATGAAATATCCAAAATAGGTAAATCCATAGATACAGAAAACAGATCAGTGGTTGCCAGGGGCTGGCGGTAGGGAGCATGTGGAGCGACTGCTTAAAGTGTGCGGAGTTGCCTTTTGAGATGATGAAAATGTCTGGAACTAGACAGCAGTGATGGTTGAGCAATATCGCGAACGTACTAAATGTCACTAATGGTAAATGTGATGTGTATTCCACCTCAATAAAAATAAAACTAACTGTACAAGTGTGTATCATTGCAGTAAGTGCTGCAGAGAAAGTGTTCAGGGAGCTATCCGGCCACAGGACAGGGAGGCTTGCCTTAGTCTGGGGATCAGGGATGCTTCTCAGAGGAACCCCCATTACGACCCCACAGTCACGAGTGCCTCAGCGGAGACTCGGCAGAGGTCAAGGCCCCGCAGAGCGTGCCCTCGTGAGTGCTGTGAACCTCCCTCACAGCAGTGACCACAATGCACAGTGATAGACCCATCGGATGGAGGCCTTGTTAATGACTCTTTTGCCCACTGGAAAGCAGGCTTATCCATTCATTCAGTCACCAGGTATATTTTGAGCACAGAGGCCATGCAGACACCGTGGTGAAAACAACAACAGAGTCCCTGCCTTTGGTGGGGCTTAGCACCAAGAGGGGAAGGGACGATGAGCAAGTCAATCAGTGTAAGCAGAGATGGTGATGGGGAATAAGCAAAGGAAACAAAATGAGGCCACGAGAGAAAGAAGAGGGAGCCATTGTGTATGTGGCAAAGGGCTGGAATCAGCTTCCCTGGGAACAAAGATGTGAAGGAATAGGATGTGCACAGAGCAGAGAGAAGAGGCTCCAGGCACAGAGAACAGCAGGGACAAGCGTTTGGAGGCTGAAGAGTGTTTGACACATGAGGGTGGACAGGAGGCTACCGAGGATGGACCGCAGGAGAGGAAGTGCATCAGCATGGTGGGTGTCTGTCTTTTCCCTGCTGGGAACAGAGCATCTGGCACAGTGCCTAGCAGGCAGCGTGCTTGTACTGGGAGGGATGGGGGTTGAGAAGCTGCTCCTGGGAACCATAAGATCCGGGTTCTAGTCCCAGCTCTCTGCCCACTTGCATTATGACCTCAGGCAAATCCCTGCACCTCTTTGGACCTCAGTTTCGTCATCTGTAAAATGGTGGGTGAGGGCCCCATGATCCAGGAGAGGTTGCCACCTCTCTGATTCTGCTTCCATGTTCACATGGCCTCTGCCAACAACCTATGCACAAGCCATGGTTTCCTGAAAAAGGGAGGATGGGAGCAGAGAGGAGAAACAGAAGCCCTCGCCACCCACTATGAAGTGAGCTCCCCAACCCCCCTCAGCCCCGTTCCTGCTGGAGGAGGTCAGTAAGCCAGCAAGGTGCATCCTCTGTCCCTCCCTGGGCCCCCAACCCTCCTCCTTGGCCAGACTCACAGACTCCAGAATTGGAAGAGGGGACTATGGGGGAATGTGCACCTCCTTCCCTGCCGCTCCCAGGGAAGGAGGCGCACATTTTGCCAGACATCTTGCCCGATAGAAAGTTCTTTCACTGAGTTGAAATCTGCTTCTTGGAGAGTCTACCCTCAGCCTTTATTCTACTCCAGAGAACCCTCCATTTCTCCAGAAGAAAGCACAGAACTTGGGATCACAAACTTGTATCTGCGACAGACCTTGAAACCTTGAATGACCTGTTTCTCCATGCCATGTAAGATGAAGATGATGTTGTTGTTATGATGATGATGATGACTTTAGATAATGCCTATTGGAAGTTTACTGTATACCAGACAATGTTCTAAGCACTTTGCTTAGAAATAATTCACTTTATTATCAAAACCAACACCATACGATAGGTACTATTATCCCTCATTATACAGAGTAGGGGACTGAGGTTCAGAGATGCTAAGTAACCAGCCCAAGGTCACACATCAAGGATGTGATAAAAACTAGACAGAATAATAGTGTCTGTTTCTCCAAGTCATTGCTAGAACTAAATGAGGTTAACATAGCTAAACTTACCGAGCCCTCACTGTGCTAAGCACTTGTGGTATGCAGAATAATGGCCCTTCAAAGATGTCCTTGATCCCTAGAACCTGTGACTATATCATCTTACATGGCAAAAGGGACTTTGCAGATGTGTTTAAGGTAAGGACCTTGAGGTGGGAAAATGATCCTGGACTATCTGGGTCTAAACTGTATTATCAGTCTAATGACATGGGTCCCTGAAAGCCAAGAATATTTCCCAGCTGAAGTCAGAGGGAGATGTGACCACAGAAGAACAGGTGATCAGTAAATGGAATCTCCCCTCCCCGCTTTCCTTATAACAATCTTTTGAGCTTCATCTTTAATGCTCTGTCATCTCCACTGGAAATCACTTCTTGGACGCCTCACCAGCAGCCCAGGCCCACCCACAGAGACTCTAAAGTCATTGGTCTGGGGTGCAGCCAGAACACTGACATTTTATAAAACCCCAGATATTCTAACCGTCAGCCAAGTTTGCGAACCATAGGTCTGCAGCAATATCATCCAAGACACACATTGTTGACTTTCATTCCAGTCCTGAATAGATGCACAGAAATCAGACACAGACAAAGATTTCCTCCAAATGCATTCATGAGCAAAAAGGCTTTGTGACAAGTCCTCTCTCTCCCCCTCTCCCTCTCTCTCTCTCTCTCTCTTTCCCCCAGCCTTAGACAGTACCTCTTGGAGTCAGCAATTTCCAATTACAAGTGTCAAATTACTGAAGCCATGTCCCTAGTAAGCAACAGGACCGTGCACTTCTACTGTCACAGCATCTTCCCTATGAGGCTCCTTACCCTTTCCTTCCACACCTGTTACCCCATTGCTGGCTCAAGGCACCCATGTTTCCATTTTACAGACCAAAATACCTGGACTCAGAGTGACAAATGCTTTAGAAAAGCACAAGTGATGCTAGAAATCAGGTCTCAACTCCAAAGCCTGACTTGTTCAGTCCAGTGATGTCTCTAGATCAAGCTCCTTACCTCTCTGGGCCTCAGTCTGTCTCAAACAGAGGCTGTTGGCAGTACCTCAAGGTTAGAAGAGAGCAAATGCACACCAAGAGCTTGCAGGTTAAGTGGGACCAGCACTTGGCTTTGCTGCTCCACCCGAAGCCTAGCTCTACACGGAGGGGGCTCTTCCCCAGATGAAGCACAAGAGCAGCTCTACAGAGCAACAGAAAGATGTGTATGGTTTTACTGCAGTTGGTTCCCAAACTTTAATGTGAGTCAGAATCCCCTGGAGGGCTCGTTAAAGCGCAGATTGCCGGGTCCACCCACAGGTTTTCTGATTCAACAGATCCAGGGCGGAGCCAGAGAATCTGCATTTCTGACAATTCCTGGGTGATGGGGCTGCTGGTTCTCTTCTAGGGACCACACTTTATTGAAGGCCCTTTGAGGACGTCGAGGAGGGAGTCTGACAGCTCCTCTCACACACAAAACTTCTTTAAACTCCTCCTTCAACATTTCTCCCTCTCTACCGAGTTTTCTCCTTTGTGAACCTGCTCAAATCTCTGCCCTTTCCCACTCATTCTCACTGTGCTCAAATCCTAGAACTTGAGAGTCACACTCTTTTCCCTTCCCCAGCCCCTCAAGTAGAGAAGCCTGGCCCTGGAGGCTTCCACCTTGCTCCTCTCCACACCCCAACAAGCAATGCCAACCAAGGGTGCTCCTTGCAAAACAAACGAGGGATAACCAGGGCCAGCAGTGTTACTTTCATCAGTTTTGTCCTCACATACAATATCACCTTTAAGTCAATTAAAATGTGTGACGCACATACTGTGTGTCAGACACTCACTGTGGATCCAATATTGGACAGGAAGGCCACTCCTGCCCTTGGTGAACTCACAGTACAATGGGTAGGGGAAGGTGCAGGTAGAGACCACTACAAGGAAGGAGCGACTGCAATGTTGTGGCCATTTCTATGGTAGGATCTGTGGGAGCCCAGAAGCCAGGATCAAATCAGGGTGGGCTTCTCAGGGGAGGTGGTATTTAAGTTGACACCTGAAAGATGAGTAGGAGTTGATCAAAGAGGCAGGAGGAGAAGTTTCCAAGCAAAGGGAGACACATGTACAAAGGCCTAGAAGCAAGAGAGAGGGATAGAATATTCAAGTTACCAAATCCACCCAAGAAGGAAGAGATGAGCCGTCTGTGTGGAAGAGAAGAATGTTGTGTGTGAAGAGCTTGATTTCCAAAGCCCCAGGGAGGATGATCTGCAGTCAGTGGACTGGGTTCTGTTTGGGGGACGATAATAAACCTACCAGGGTCAATCGTGTACGGCGTCGAGAAAAGGGAAGGACAAGGGGGACAGGTTGGCACAGACACCAAGACCACCCTCGATGGATATGTGCCCCCTCCTCATCCTACTGGGGACAGGGGCCACTGGAGGCTTTAGACACACAGACCTGCCAGTCCTCCCAGCAGCCCCAGGAGGGGGCTCTGTGAGCAAAACCTTCTATGCTTCCTGGAAGAGGAGACTGAGGCACCAGGAGGTTACACAACCCGTCCTAGGTCACACCGCACACAAGTGATGGAGGTGAGATGTGAATCTACGCAGGCTAGCCCGGGGCTGTGTTCTCGCAGCCACTGTGCCTTATTGGCTCAAGAGAAGAAAAACACAGGCACGCTTTCTCCCTCTCCTTGCTCCAATGCCAGCATTACCAGGAAACTTCTGAAAGCATGACCGTGGGGAACAGAACACCCCTCCAAGCCCCCAGAGCAGTCCAGACCACATGGGGCCGTCTTCTCATTGGAACGAACCCCTTGGCATCAGCGGGGCACCATATGCGCATCATTCTTTCTGAGTTGGCTGGTGTCACTCCGAGTTCTGAAGCCAGGCAAAACTAGGCTCACATTCTACTTCTAGTCCGTATGAGCTGCGTTCTCCTGGGCAAGTCAGGGAACCTTCTTCACGAGCTTCCACGTCCCCATGTGTAAAGTGAAGAGATTCCACGCTCACCCCAGGGGGCTGCCGTGGAAAGGAAGCAAGATGGTGTGCGTACAGCACGGGGCATGTGCCCAGCACAGAGCCGGAGCCCAGCCACGGGCAGCTGGGTGGCTTTCATTCTCAGTGGGCTGACCCAGGGGTGTCTGAATGCACAGAGCTGAGGGCCGCCAGTCCCCATCACGGAGACATACCAGGATAACTGCCACTTTGTGGGCACCAGGCGGGTTGTCTGCCGTCTCTCAGGCAACCACATGAGGCCTATTCCCCTCTCACTCCTGCCTCCTTCAGGCTCCCCATTTCCCATAATGCCTGTGAGAACTTCATAAGATCAGTTGTATTAGTTTGCCAGGGCTGCCATAACAAAGTACCACAGACTGGTTGGCTTAAACAACAGAAATGTGGTTCCTTACAGTTCCGGAGGCCACAAGTCCAAGATCAAGATTTGCTAAGTTGGTTTCTTCTGAGGCCTCTCTCCTTGGCTTGCAGATGGTGTTCTTCTCCTGTGTCTTCACGTGGTCTTCTCTCTGTGTATGTCTACGTCATAATGTCCTCTTTTTACAAAAATACCAGTCATACTGAATTACAGTCCACCCTGATGACCTCATTTAAATTAATTATCTCTTTAAAGACCCTATTTTCAAATATAGTCATAGTCTGAGGTACCGGGGGTTAGGACTTTAACACATGAATTTCAGAGGGGGCACAATTCAGCCCAGAGCATCAGTTATATAATGCATCTGGGGCAGGCTTAGCAGACAGGAAGCACTCAGTAAGTGGTACCAAAGGTGAGGGTGATGATGGAGATAATGATTCTCTCCGGACTGGGAACTACTGCAACAGGAAGACAAGCCATCAGTGGCCATCGGGAAGTCCCTTTAGGTCAGTGGGAAGGCCTGGATTTAGAAGGCCATGAACCTGATGAATTCACACATCCACTGACTTTGGAGTCAGAGCCATGTGGGTTTAGACCCTCACGATAACACTCATCAGCTGGAGACTCTGAGCAAACCCACTCAGGTGAGCCTCAACTTCCCTCACATATCAAGGTAACAACTGTCGAGGACTTGGCAGTGAGAGGTGCCCATGCTCTTTCCTCCATCTGTGAGCAGGAAGACCAGGTTCCAAGTGGCAGTTGGGCCATCTACCGTGATGACCTTAGGCAAGCTGCTCCCAGGGGGCTCAGACTCTTCAGCTCTTGCCTGCAAATGACAATCCCAACTTCACGGGTTGTCACAAGGTAGGAATGAATCAAGGTATGTGAAAGCGCTTTGTCACCTGCAGAGCATCCTGTACAGGTGAACTGTCAGCCCCCTTTTAAGACGCAAATCTTCA
Source organism: Lagenorhynchus albirostris (assembly GCF_949774975.1). NCBI lineage: Eukaryota > Metazoa > Chordata > Mammalia > Artiodactyla > Delphinidae > Lagenorhynchus > Lagenorhynchus albirostris. The sequence goes on from NC_083101.1 coordinate 19,538,476, forward strand.
AAGGTCTTCGTGAGAGGATGCTCACACCCACACACCCGATTCCAAGAAAAACACAAGAGGTGGGTACCGTGTGGTTTCATCCTTCATGACTCACAGAGGCCACTCCTGCCGGGTATTTAAATTCTGTGGCTAGAGGAGCTGTGCTTTTTGACTATTCAACTGAGTTTACTAACCACTCCCTAAGGCTGCAACCCACACCCACTCTTCTCTGGTCCACAGGGAGGGAGTGGAAGGCCAGCGTGACATGGAAATTCATTCCAAGGCTGTGAGATTCTTTCTGGGGGGCAGGTGCTAAACATGTAAACAGGGAAGTCAGGAGGGGGCATGAATTTTCTGGTCAGTAGGAGAGGAGAGGATTCCCATCCCCGACAGCAGGAGATTCAAGTAGAAAAGTCCAGGAGGTAGCAGGAGATGCTATGTGGGAGTGAGGAAAGAAATAATAAACGGAGATGTTACCTACGGTGAGGCTAGAATTGCAGATATGAGAGCCAAAGAATAGAAGAGAGAAAAGAAGAAGAGAGGGAACAGGAGAAAAGGAGGGGAAAGAGAGTGAATAAAGGGCAAAGCCTCAAAGAATGCCAACATTTAGGATCCTAGGAAGAAAAGGAGCTAAAGGGTTAGACAAATGAAGCCATCAGAGGTAAGGAAAAGGGCAGATCCATGAAGGATTGGGAGGTGTCCTAGCGCAGAACAAAAGACCATAGACTGGGAGTCTTAAACAACAGAATTTTTTTTCTCACAGTTCTAGAAGCTGGAAGTCTGAGATCAGGATGCCAACATGGCTGGGTTCTGCTGAGGACTCTCTCCTTGGCTTGCAGACAGCCACCTTCTAGCTGTATCCCCACGTGGTAGAGAAAGAGAGCTAGTTCTCTGTATTTCTTCTTATAGGGACACTACGCCTATTGGATCAGGGCCCCACCCTTACGACTTCATTTAACCTTAAGTACTTCCCTAAAGGTCCTTTCCCCAAATACAGTCACACTGGGGGTTAGGGCTTCAACATGTGAATTTGAGGGGAGCTGGTATACCATTCAGTCCATAGTAAGAGGGCAGAGGGGACATGAAAGAGGGAAGACAGCAGCCCAGTTGGGGGACAGGGGGATCTCCTGGCCTCACACTGGGCCTAGAAAACACACTGCCCAGAGTCTCCATCTGGTAGCAAGAACCCTGTGTCCAGACCTGCCTCTGCCCCACTGGAGGTGGATTGGACAAGCCCCTTCCCCTGTCTGGACTCAGTTTCCCTACGTCTACAGCACAGGAGGGGATGCTATTCTCCAAGATCCCCTGGGTACTGTCAGGTTCTCAATGCAGAGGGTGAATGCCCCTGGGACTCAAAGAAGAGTCAGATATTTTTCAACAGGTCCATTCAAGGCAAAAAGAAGAGATGGGAGGTAACACAAAGTCAGAGGATTGAGACCTTCCCTTAAGAGCAAGGGACCCTGACTCAGCTGGCACGGAAGCAGCACTAGAAGCTGCCTCCAGCAGGCTTTGTGTTTTAAGAAAAGACAGAGGGAGCTGCGTGTCCCTCACCCACCCAACTCCATCTCACTCTAAAACAAGAACTCGAGTAGTGTTTAACTTCAGATTAAATTTGAGAGCCATTATCTTAAAAGAGCTGACTCCCACTTCTTTGCCTATTTAACTGGGGAAAGCTGTTTCATGATGTGACTCTGGGGTCTCAGATTGTCACTCATCCAGCAGGGTCTGTCTTGGAGCCCATGACTATAGGTCCAGGCCATGGAAGGGCTCCCAGCAATAAGAGAGACAGGGTAGCAAGAGCTGAAGTTGGGAGAAGCATGAAGGGCAGGAGGAGCACAGAGAGTGTTATTTAATTGAGCCTGGGGGCTGGCAAGGGAGAGGTCTGGGAGGCTTCCTGAAGGAGGTGACTTCTGAGATGGGAACTGGAGGAGGAGTTCCACAGGTAAGGATATGGGGAAAAGGGCAGCATTCTAAGCAAAATCCTAGGAGTGAGGATCAAATCAAATGCATTCCAACCAGGTTTAGGAAGCAAGATGGGACAGGCTGGTAGAGCCAGAACACGAAGATCCTAGAAGGCTGTGGTAAAGAGTAGCCTCCTTCCTGAGGGCAATGGAAAGCCAGTGAAGGATCTGAGCAGGAGAGTGACTTGATCCGACTTGGTTTGTTCATCCCTTTGTCTGTTTTGAGGAAGCAGAATTGAACCTTGGATAAAGAAAATATGCTCATGGTGTTCACCATCCACCTTGACAAGTGCCCTTCTTCTTTTTCTCCCTTTGGTTTACTTTTTGTCGAGGCAGTGGAATTTTACAGTTCAGTTTCCCCAAGCCTTCAAGGCACACATAAAATGAGGTTACAACAGTTGTTTTATAGAACAGAATGAAGAGCAAAAATTACCTATCTCATTTTATAAAGCTATTATAACCCTGATGCTTAAACCTGATAGGGATGCTGCCATAAAATAAAATATAAGACAAATTTAAATATGGCCACAGTATTTTTTAAATCTTATATAAAATGCTGTCAATGTGAATTCAGCAAGCAATGTGTAAAATACATCACACTCAAGTATTACAAGAATATTCCTTCAGACAATCCGTTAACGCACTATACTTGTTATGGACTGACTTGTGGCCCCCTAAATTTATATGTTCAAGTCCTGACTCCTAGTATCTCAGAATGTGACTGTATTTAGAGATAGGGTCTTTAAAGAAATAATTCAGTTAAAATGAGGTCATTAGGGTGGGCCTTAATCCAACAGGACTGGTGTCTTTATAAGAAGAGGAAATTTGGACACAGGTACAGAGGGAAGAGGCTGTGAAGACACAGGGAGAAGATGGCCATCTATAAGCCAAATGGAGAGGCCTCAGGAGAAACTAACCCTACTGACACCTTGAACTTGGACTTCTGGCCTCCAGAGCTGCGAGAAAATAAATTCCTGTTGTTTAAGACACCCAAACAGTGGTACTTTGTTACGGCAGTGCTAGCAAACTAATACAATACCACAGAAAAAGAATAAAATAGAAAATCCATATAAACATATCAGTAAAGGTAATAAAAGCAGTTGCTAAAATTAACCCTTTTTAAAAAAAATTTTTGAAGGGTAACATACCTAGAGAAAAGCATATAAATCATAGGTGTCAGTCAATGAATTTTTACCAATTAAATATACCTGTGTAATCAGCAACTGGACCAGGAAACAAGCATCCCAGAGTCCTCCTCACGTCCCCTTCAAGACCAATAGGCCTGGGACTTCCCTGGCAGTCCAGTGGTTAAGACTCTGTGCTTCCACTGCAGGGTACATGGGTTCGATCCCTGGTGGGGGAACTAAGATCTCACATGTCGTTCGGCATGGCCAAAAAATAATAACAAATAAATAAATAAATAACTTAAAAAAAAAAAAGACCAATAGGCCTGTTATGATCTGAACTGTCCTCTCCCCACCACAAATTCGTATGTCTAAGCCTTATCCTCCAATGTTATTGTATTTGGAAATGGGACCTTGAAAAAGGTAATTAATGTTAAATAAGGTCATAAAGTGGGGCCCTAATCCCACAGAACCGGTGTCCTTGTAAGAAGAGGAAGAGACAGCAGGGAGGCATGCAGAAAGAGAAAAGGACATGTGAGGACACAGCCAGAGGCAGCCATGTGCAAGCCAAGGAAAGAGGCCTCAGGAGAAACAAACCTGCCAACACCTTGATCTTAAACGTCCAGCCTCCAGACCTGTGGGAAAATAAACTTCTGTTGTTTAATCCACCCTGTCTGTGGTGTTTTATTATGGCAGCCTAAGCAGACTAATACAACACTTCTCTCCTGGTTTTATTCCTTTTTATTCCCAACACGAATGATATATATCAAATTCCTTAAAATAATTACCTACCGGGCCTTGAGGAGGAGGGTAACAAAAAGACTAGCGTCTGGCACACAATATCGTAGTACTGAGTTGAGCAAAGCTAGACAGAGAACGAATTTAGGTAAATTTAAAACACAGATGCGCGTTTTCTGGTAAAATCTGTATGTGCACTTGTTTTAATTTGACCTAAGTGGCACGTGCAAAAACATCATTCAAAGCTGTGTGCCAGACACGGTTCTACTTTATTGCATTTAATTCTTACAACTGTTTAAAATCTATCCACGATGCCGTACATATATCCAGTCTGCGGATTCTGACTGATGCATCGTATTTTATCATGTGCCTATACCATATTTTATTCTTCTGTTTCCCCAGTGTACCCTAAGGATCTCCCAATCACCTTGCTACCAAAAGCAATGCTGTGATGAGCATGTTTGAATATGTTTCCTTAGGGGCCTATGTAGAAAGCCTTGGATGCTCACCAGCTACTGGGGGGTCCATCGGTATGGATACACTATCTTGACTGAATTCTGCCTGATAACTCTCTGAAGTCACTACGTCAGTCTACACCCCCACCAGTGGTGTGCATGTGTCTCTGCTTCCCCAGATCCCTGTGAATGCTTGGCATTATCCAATTTTCTCATTTTTGCCAGTCTAGTGAGTGTAAATGTTCACTGTTGTGTTAACTCGTACCTTCCATTATTAATGAGTTTGAGCAGCTCTTCATATACTCATGGCTTCTATTGTTGTGGATTGCTTATTTGTACACTTTGTCCAATTTTCCATTGGGTTTCCTTTTTCTTAACGATTTATAGGACTTCTTGTATATTCCAGGTTTTAGATGTGGCATCTGCATGTGATATGTGCCTACAGGAGAGTTTCTCGGCCCCAGCACTACTGATCTTTTGTCCTCATAATCCTTCCCTGAGGGGCTGTCCTACGCACTGGAGCATGTTTAACAGCATCCCTGGCCTCTACCCACTAGATGCCAGTAGTGCCTCCAGGCCAGCTGTGACAACCAAAAGTGTCTCCAGATATTGCCAATGTCCTGGGATGGGGGGCCATATCACCCCCAGTTGAGAACCACTGGTCTACAGGTTATCCCTCCCACCGGATTATGGTTATCTAATCCCATTGATTAGAAATCCATAATTTTGATTAAAAATAAATTAATTTTTGATATTATACTTTGTCTTGGGGGTTTTCTTTGAGAAGACTTCCTCATGCCTAGGTTATAAAAATGTTCCCCTACATTTTCTTCAATCAATCAGTTTTATTGCTTAACCTTTGAGTTTTTAATTTATCTGGAGGCCACTTTTGTGCGCTGGGTAAAGTAGGAATCCAGTTCTCTTCTGATATATGTAATCAGCCAGCTTTCCAAAGCCATCTGCAAGTCAGTGGGACCTTTCCCATTGATCTATGGTGCCATACTTATCATATATCAAGTTCCCATGTATGTGTGGTCTGTCTCTGAGCTCTCTGTCCTCTTCCATTGGTTTATTAACCTATCCTTCCATGAGAACCACAAAATTCTTCTATTACCATGACTTTTTAATGTGTTTTAATATCTAGAAGATATGTCCCTCCTCTTTTTAAAAGTTGCCTCAGCTATTTGAAGACCTTTATACTTATCCATTTCAGAATACGTTTGTTAAGTTTCTCAACATATCTATCTGGAATTCTGATTGCAATTGTATCAGATGTACAAATTAATTTGAAGATAGTGGACATGTGTACAATGTTATATTATTCCATCATGAATGGAGAATATCTCTCCATTTATTTAAAACTTCATTTTACATCCTTTAATTGAACTTAAATTTTTCTTCCATAGATGACTTGTTTATTCCTTGATAAAATAACTCCTAGGTATAGTTTTTTAACTATGGTGAGTGGCATCATATTTTCTCTTATGTATTTTGTGGTTGGTGTTTGCTGGTGTGGAAACATGCTATTGGTTTTTAGTAGTTGGTCTTGTGTTTGGCAATCTTGCTGAATCCTCTTATTAGTTTTAAAAGAGGGTTTGATGATTCAGTTGGCTTTCTTTGTCGATGATCGTAACTCATGTGAATAATGGTAGCTTTCCCTTTTCCCTTCAGTCTGTATTAGTTGGCTGGGGAAGCTACAACGCAGTGCCATAGACTAAATAGCTGAAGCAGCAGAAATTTATTTTCTCACCATTCTAGAGGCTAGAAGTCCAAAATCAGGTGTCAGGAGGATTGGTTTCTTCTGAGGCTCTCTTCTTGGCTTGCACATGGCCATCTTCTCCCTGTCTTTACATGGTCTTTCCTCTGTACATGTCTGTGTCCCATTCTCCTCTTCTTACAAGGCCACCAGTCCTATTGGATTAGGGCCCACCCTAATGACCCTATTTTAACTTCATTATATTTTTAAAGACTCTATCTCCAAATACAGTCACAGTCTGAGGTTCTGGGGGTTAGGACTTGAACTTCTCATTTCTTATTGTTGGTATTGGCTGCAGGGATAACCCAAAGTGCCCCCATAGTTTTCTGTGTCACAGCTGAGTTGTGCCAGGCAGGCACTGGTGCCCTGAGGCAATGAGTGGGAGAGAGGAAAGAGCAGAAGTCATATCTGTCCCCTGGTGAGGCTCCCCATCCCCGTCTGCCTCTGGCTCATGTTCCCTCCACATGCCAAGTCAGGATGTCCTCCCCAGAGTTTTCCCACAGATTTCATGCCAGTTCTTCAGTGCCTCCATGCTTCACTCTCCTTCCATAATGTCCCCAGAGTTCAGGTTTTGGTGGCAGGGGGTAGGGCAGGAGGGCCAGCAGGAGTGGAGTGAACCATCCAGCCCGAAATCCCCATGGTCTGATTGGGCTTTAGAAAGATCTCTTTGGCTTCAGTGTAAAAACTGAATTAGAAGTGGGCAACATTGGAGCTCAAGAAACTAGATAAGGGGCTACTGCAATAAATGAGCTGTTGACTCCTAGACAGAGGTAGTGGTGGTGGGAAAGGAGAAACAGATGGTGTTGACAGGAGTTGGTAATTCTTTACACGCTGGATAGAAAGCAAGAAAGAAGTCATGAAGGATTCCTAGGCTGCTGGCTTGGGCAACTGGATGGATGGTGGTAGCTTTCACAGTATAGCACGAGACAGTTTGGGATTGGGGGGAAGGACTCAATGAGATTGACATGCCAACAAGACATCCAAACTGAGATGTTTAACAGGCAGTTGGAGTTATAGAGCTGGCGGTCAGGAGAGAAATATGGACTGGATGACCTTGGAAGTCATCAGCCCATGAATGGTCATTGAAGCTGTTGGAGTAGATGAGCATAGGTGAACTTCCAGGGATGGTGTGAGGAGGTAGAAGAATAGAGGGCCTGGGACCTATCCCTGAGGATTACAACATTTAAGGTCTGGTCTGAAAAAGAAGAGACAGCAAGATGCTGAGAAGAAGTTGTCAGTGAAATACACACTGTTGTCCCCTTGGCAGCCAAGGAAAGAGTGTGTGTTAAGAAATGTGGCCAGGTGAGAAATCAAGTCAGATGAGGCCTGAAAGGTGTCCCTGGATTTAGGGGCATGGAAGTCATCAGTGACCTCTGCCCTCAACAGAGGAGGTTGTCATTCTCACCATAGTGATAATAATAAATGGTCTCATTAACAATGATATCACCTTAGAACTATATGGCATTTTATATTTTTGCAAGCAGTTTATATTCTACAACCTTCTTTTGTTTTATGGAAACTGTGACCCATAATATAATTTGTGAAGGAACTAGGGAAGATTTTTCTGGAGAAGAAAAGACCTGGGGTGTGGACGGATGTTCTGAACATGCTGGGAGTCTTGAATTCACAAAAAGCTGTCGAGAGTCTGCTGTGGGGAAGCAGGACCTGACTCACATGTTTGCAAAGTCAGAACTGTTTAACAAAAGAATGCGCTGCTCCAAAGCTGAAAAGACCCCCACCCTCACCTCACCCATTCCAGCCTCTCAAGCCCTTTCAAGTCCATGGTCTCATTTTGCCCTCATAGCAATTCTCTGCAGAGAGGTGATTCTCCCTGTGTTTACACATGGGGAACCTGAGGTTCAGAGAGGTTAAGGAATATGAAAAAGATCACACAGTAAGAATGTGGATGGAGTGGGGCCTAGGCCGGGTCCTCTCATTCCAAGAGCAGTGTCCTGGCCATGCCAGAGTTAAGTAGCCTCTTAACAGGGAAGCCCAGGAAAGAGCGACTGCCTTCGGGAAGGAGGAGGGTATGTCAGGGGTAGGGGCCCCTACTAGAAGTGGTTGCTTCCAGCTAAGCAATCAATGACTATGATTGTCTGCATCACATGGGGTAATGCATTCTTGACAGAAGAGGAAACTAAAACACAGAGGCTAAGAGACCCATGCCGAAAAATGAAGACGTGCCTCCTGTTAACGCCAATACATGAAAGGCTGTGCTTCTAGAGGCCTCAGCAGGAGAATTCCAACCTCACAGCGTGGCTGTAGCCATGGTTACCGATCGTTTACCTAGATCAGTGCGCTCGGGGCTGGTGGGAGTCTTTGCCCCCACTGCCCTGCTGCAGGGACAGCCTTGGTGATGACTGGGTCCTTGCACGGGACCAGCAGTGGCCCAAGCTCACACTCCAGGTCAGGGCTCTTTGGTTCATACTCACCTGCTCAGCTCTTCTCCTGGAGATGTTACCATATCAGGGAATAAGGATGCCAAGGACTACGAGAAACAAGTTTTGAGCAGTGACGCCATGTAACTATCACAGAAGCAAGGGCAGCCATGGACTGATTCAGCTCTTGAGCAGAACTCATCCCTTATGCCTAAGAAAATCCCTAAGATTCCTATCCATTTTGGGGGGTATCACAGAATCTCAAGGGGGTGATAGAGAACATTCTGTTAATCGGGGCAGGGAGAGCTCCTACGATTAATCTGAAAGAAATTATAACCAATCCAGGTATCCATCAACAAGAGAATGAACAAATAAATTATAGTATAGCCACACAGTGTAATACTATACAGCAGCAAAAACTGGATGAACAAGGGTATTCACATGTAGCATGTTGGGTGAAGAAAGCACACTGCAGAAAAGCACGTGCACTATGACATAATTCAATGTAATTTAAAAGTCTGCAAAGTAATGCTACACATTGTTTAGGTATACATGCTGGTGCAATAAAAGTATAAGAGAAATGATTGGGACCGATAAAGACTTCATTCAAGGAATTGGCTACCATTTGGGTGAAGAGGTGGTGGGGAACATGCAATAGGAAAGGGATACCCAGGAGTTTCTACACGATTGGAAGTATTTGTTTCTTAGGATAGATCGAGTACACCCGTCTTACAAGATTCTTTAGGCCTTTTCGCTCTTAAAATATATTGCCTAATAATTTTTTGTGACTATGTTCACACTCAAAGCTGGTAACATAAACCATAACATTCATATGCATTCATGAATCTGTCTCCCCTGCTGAGATGTGAGGACACACCCTCTTGAAGCCAGAACCACATGCCTAAGCGGTTCCCAAATTTTTGACCCACTAGGTTTGTGGGTAATCGTTACACACAAGCAGAAAACTATCACGAGGAATCACTGTGTATTCCTGAGCAAAGCAGGGACACTATGAAAGTGGTATTTTACCAGGCTATCTTGTGGCCTCCAAAGACCAAACAGCTAAATTTATTTTTGATCTGCAAACCCCCAGGTGGTTAGCACAAACCCGGAAGAGCCTGGAGCCCCAGAATTCGTGGGCGGAGCAGGCGGCATGTTAGTAATTTCAGTAGGGCCCCAGACCATTCTTTATCAACTCTGAACTTTTTCCAATCAAATCTACTTGCCTCAACAAAACACCCCCTGAGGACAAAAAGTAGACCTTCAGACTTCTCTGCTAACCTCCAGAGCTCAGCTAAGCATAGAGCAGGGGCAGCTGATTTATGATGCTTCAGAGGTGATGAGGAAAACCTCCCCAACCTGGCCGGGAGATGCTGTGCAGCCATAAGGGACAGAGTGGCAAGGAATGGAACCAGACCCCTACCATTGCAGCTCTCCTTGCAGCCTGGTAAGACACTGTTCCAGGTTTCATGTCCTGTTTGCCATCCTAGACCCATACTTCCAGTTAGCACAGAGGTGAGGGTGGGATAGTGATGGGTGAAAAGATGCTCATGAAATAACCATAAAGGGAAAAGAAAAAGCATTTGGCAAAGAAAAGGGAGCCATCTTTTTCCCTGGGCTGCAGTTTCTAAAGCTGATCCAAAAAGAAATCTCTATTGTCGGGGTGGAAAAAATGGGCTTTTCCCTCAAATGAGCTCTTAAAATTGTCCAAGAATTGAGCCCTCAGTGAGAGGGAGAGGGATGAGGTTGGCGACGGAAACAGATACGGTCACCTGGGTGGAACGTGTGTCATCATCCCAATGTGCTGTTAGGGGTTCAGCTCGTGACAGTGAAGACTGTGCTGGATTAGAAGTAGTCGCCTCAAAGCTAAATTCCACTTCCCCATTTCTTGGAGGTGGACTAGAGAATAATGGGCAAAGGTCATACTACAAGAAGAAAAAAGGATCTCCCCGCAAAAACAGGAAAAAAAAAAAAGGTATGAGAGAGTTGTTGTTGTTTGGGTATTTCTATAAAATTAAATGAAGTAGTTTAACATAGTTCAAAATTTGAAAAACAAAGGAGATAATTTTATACAGAACCCACAGGCCTCAGATTTGTCCCTTGGAAGCTTTCCAAGGATCTCTTTCACTTGCAGATGGAAAAGCTGTGGTCCAAAAAAGGGAAGGCGAGGAGCCACGGCCATACAAATATTATTGGCCGAGTTTAGAGCAGGACCCAGGAACCCAGGAAGGGGGCGACACTCATGAAGTGTTTGAGCCTTCCCAGTTCAGATGGAGAATGAATGTGAGCGTGCAGAGCTGGGCATCTGTTAGCTATTACTACCATTAATCCTCATGGGGACCACCTGCCCAGGTCATGCAAGTTGCTAATAAGGTAACAAGGACTAGAAGTCAGGAGCTCACTGACCCAGCAGAGCACGTACACAGGAGCAGCACCTGGGTCTCTGGGCATTGCGTTTTCTCCTGCCTGGGCCCAGCATGGACTTCTCCAGCAGCTGGGCCTGGGGAAAAATGAGATTAGAAATATGGCAGGGAGTGCTACTTGAAAAAGAAGGGGTCCAGGACTGAATGAAAAGACAGACAAAGGCAGCAGGCGGAGCGTCTTAATTCCAGAGAGACCTAGGTGTAAATCCCAGCTCTGCCCCTTCCAGCTGTATGATCTCGGGTGAGTCATGGCACGCCTCTCAGCCTCCATTTCCTCCTTTTTTTTTTTTTTCATTTCCTCCTTTTTGAAACGGACATCATACGCATGCAGCTTGCAGTGAGCTCAAGGTATCTAAGAGGGGCTTAATAAGTGTTATTAACCCCTGAATCCTGAGCTAGAAAAGAGAAAGGGAAGAGACACCCACATAGGCACACACTTCACCTGCCCAAACTGACAAGACTTGCTGCTGCTTTTAGATCACTCTCTTAGCTGCCTTCGTGCAGACCCATCTCCTGGTGATCGAGGCCAGGACACACCTTCCATCTCCATCACCAAACCTGCGTTAAGGTCACTCACAAGATGCGCACCCTGGCTCTCCAGTGGGCCAGATAAAATACCAATGGGTTTTGGAACCAAGATACTCTATACCCTCCCTTCTGCCTCTTTTAAACCTTCCCTGGCTATGCCAATGATGGCGTAGAAGACAGCTGGCAAGAGCATGGTTCTGGAGTCAGGCAGAGATGGGTTCAAACCCTGCCTCTGCTTCTATTTGGCTGAGTAAACGAACAAATACCCACCTCTCTAAGTCTTGGTTTCCTCATTTGTAAAACTCCAATGATAATAAATACCTATTTTGCAGGGCTGTCATGAATTAATGTAATGAATTTAATGAGGAAATTAATTAATTAATGTAACAAATTTAATGAGGAAATTAATAAATGTAATGGATTTAATAATAATATTTATTTAAATATAATATAGAATATGTATAGTATAAAATATACTATTATATATAGTATATTATAGCATACTATAATATATATAAGTATAATAATACATTATAATACATTATAATATGATTAATGTGATGAATTTAATAAATTAATATAATGGATTTCATAATAAATAATAAATGATATTATAAATATAATAATATATGATATATTATATGGTATAATATATTATAATACACATAGTATATTATAGTATACTATAATTTATATTGGTATAATAAACTACAATATAATATTATAGTATAATATAATAAATAAATAAATGTAATGAATTTAATAAATTAATTTGATGAATTTAATGATGAAAAGTAATTAAACCATGATCAGCCAATATTTGCAGTGGTTGGATACACCCTGAAATCAGAGTAGGCTCCCCTCCCCAGAGGAGGTGGGTAGATGTGGTGAGTCCTAGAAATTCTACCTCTGCTGTGTAGTAGTTGTGAGTCTAGGTAAGTCACTTAACCTCCCTGAGCCTCTGCTTCCTCTTAAAGACAACAGACTTCATGCTTTCCAGACCTCAGAAAGTGTCTGTAAAATTCGACTAACATATTGGAAATAAAAGTGGTTAGAAAAACTCTGTAGCATGACTCCATAAAAGGACAATAATTATTCAGATATGACTGGACATCTGTAATTCTAAAATGTTTCCATCCCATAATTATCTCGAACGCAAGCAGAAAAGGTGAGAATTAGCAGTGGGAGAGGTAAGATAAAAATCAAAGGATTCTGAAACCTCTAATGGCACAAACATCAAAATTTCATCTTAACTGGTTTTTCATGGCTATGATTATTTTATTTGGGGTTGAGATTTTTGGGTGTTTGTTTCCTGAGAACATTGTCTTTTTTCTTTTCTCTAAAGTTACTAAACAGTATAAATACGCCAGTTAAGAGCTTTAATAAGGACAATCACCCATGCGAATTTTCAGGAGCCAAAATAAAATTCTATGAGACGACAAAAATATAGGCCAGTCTAAAGCAATACTAGCCATTCCCACGAATGAAATGAGGAATCCACAGAGCCACTTAAGTGTCAATTCCAGAAGTTGATGGTCTTTCCAGACCTTGAAAAGTGGTTAGGAGCAAAAAAACTGCATCACCCAGACCTGGGACTGGATCCCAGTGCTGCAGCCTAAAATGCTCGTGATCCAGAGTCACCTCGTCCATAAACAGGGATAATAATACGTGTCTCAGAGGGTTGTTTTGAGGTTTAAATGGATAAACTATGTAAAGAGCTTATCCAAGTGCCTGGCACAGTAACTGTTCAACAAATGGTAGTTTTTAAAGAAAGCTCCCCTTGAACCTTTGGGGCCTTATTGTACTTTTCTGTTTGTAACTGATTTTCCATAAAATATCTGCTTTTGCCCTCTCAACAACCCAAGGAGGTCTGTAGATTAGGATTCATTAGCACCATCTTACTGTTGAGAAAACAGAGAGAAGTGAAGTGACTTGCTCGTGGTCACCCTGGAGACGAATGGAAGTGAAGACTGGGCTTCTTCGAAGCCCTGCACTAAAGGCCTGGCTTCCCAGACCTCAGAGTAAGAGGCTAAGGGTAGCAGTCCCCATACAAAGTCCTTACCAGGGGGGAATTCAAGACCTCAGTGCCTCCAGGGGGCGCAAATGTGACCCAGTTTCCCTACCCCAACTCCTCCACCTCCAACCTTGCCCCCCACACACACAGCCTGGTGCCAGAGCTGCCCAGCTGACCGCAGTCGGAGCTGCTGACACCTGCCCCGGATGGGCACGCCTGGCTGTGGCTAGAAGGCCAGAACGTTCTGCCCCACAGTTTCCAGTATCTGACGTACATGCCTGCTGCTCACCTGCTGAGGGAAATCTCTCTCCACGGACCACGTCAGCAGGTTTACCGTAAAGCCATCCTCCAGTAACTTCCAGCCTCAGTCCCTGATTAGTCATGCCCCCTCCCATTTTCCTTTTGATACAGAATCGAGAGACCCCAGAAATGAAGGAAACCACTGTTGAGCCTCACAAGGCCTTGGACTTAACACATCCTGAATCATCTAGTCTACCAGGATCCCAGACATCTAGACCCTGAGAGTTGGAAAAACACTCAGAGACCATCTAATCCAGGGTAGGGTGAACTTTTTCTGTAAAGGGCCAAGTTGTATATTTGTTACACTTAGTGGGTCACATCCAATATCTGTTGCATATCCTTCTTTACTTTTTAAAAGCCTTTTTTTTTTTGGCCACACCGTGCAGCATGTGGGATCTTAGTTCCCCAACCAGGGATTGAACCCGCGCCCACTGAACTGGAAGCTCAGAGTCTTAACCACTGGACAGCCAGGGAAGTCCCTAAAAGCCATTTAAGAATGAAAAAACTATTTGTAGCTCAGGGGTTGTAACACAAACAGACCTGTGGCAGAATTTGGCCTGAAGACCATGGTCCATGGGTCTCTAATTCATTTAACCCTCGCATTGCACAGAGTTTAAGTACATTTGTCTGAGGTCACTCAGCCATCAGGACTGTCCCTCATACTCAGATCTGACTCATGGGCCACTCTGCCTCCAGAATTAAGAATACTTTATTTTATTCTATTTCTTCGAAAATCTGGTTCTTAACCAAAATGCCTGATTAATTGTATTGTCAACATTCAATAGTGAAAATGCTGTATATGAATGCAATAGAACAAAAATTGTTATTTAAAATCAAAACTAGCTGTGGTTGTTGGTGCCTTCCAAAGACAGATGAAATCATTTTCATCAGTGAAGGTACATCTATACAGTGGCCTCTAGTCTGACAGAGCTGATAGGGACAGAGAAAGGAATAGACGGACATTCCAAGGCCTTTCCTTGTTTCTCTTGCCCTAGTGAAAAGGCAGGAGGCTGGGGGAGGGAGGATGAAGAAGACTGCCATGGCTTTGCAGCATCTTTGATTGTGCAAAGAGACACCCCCCCCAGGCCACGTGGTCTGTAGTGTCAGCCTAAATTGCTCTACTTAGTAAAAGGAGGGGAATCAGGTGGCCTAAGAGGTGGGGCTCCTAATAATGGGAACACAGAGGGGAGAAACCGGATGGCAGAGCAACATGACAGTGTGACACAGACAGATTGGTAAGATCGGGAACTCCCAACGTTAGTGTTAAGTGATTTGCATTAATAAGATCTAAGGCCCCTTCAAGTCCCTGGAACCTCTACTAGAGTGTGACTTCTGTGGACATTTGTATTGCTGGGGTTTTTTTGTGCAAATTGAAGAAGAGGTGCTGGGGAAAGCGGGGTAGACCAGGTCAACACACACAGAGACAACCCAAGGACTTAGAACACACTGGGCAGAAAGAGGATCTCAGAGCAGACATGACCAGGAAAAGATAAGCCTCTCCCCATCACAGAACTGCCTGCCCAAAATCCTTCTCTCTTCTTCTTGCTATCAGAAACTTCCCTGGCAGCTAGGAGGGGCCCTGTGACATCATCAGTAAGACACTAATAGAAGTCTTGTAGGAATTCTACAAAAGCCTTTCCTTCTCAATAAAAAGGAACAAGCATGGTAGCACCATCATGTTCTACCTTTCTTCTTTCTTTGCCATCTATTCCACACCTAGACAGCAGGAGACATCTTGCTGCTCTCCAACAGAACCTTCTGCACTGATGGAAGTGCTCTATACCTGTACTGGCCCAAAGCAGGAGCAACTAGCCACTTGAAACGTTGCTAGTATGACTGAGGAACTGAATTCTTTTTAATTTTTATTAATTTTAATTTACCTAAATTTAAATAGCCACATGTGGCAGAAGCTACTTATTGGACAGCTAGGACTAGAGAATCATAGAATCTCTGACCCTGACATTGAGCCATCCATCTCCAAACTCCTTGTTAATCAAGAGAAATCCCTGATTTGTAGGTTACTGTATATTGAGTTTTCTGGTACCTGCGGCCAGCTGCATTTTAACTGATACTCCCAGGGAGAGAGACTAGGAGAGCCCCAGGGCCCCCACTCCCTAGGAGATAACATTCAAGCCATCAACCCCATTTTACTTGCATCTCAAAGAACAGTAGTCAGCTAACATCAGGGCAGAGGAATATCCCAAGAATAAGGAAAGGGTGGAACAGAGTCCTCCCCTGCCTCACTCAGATCCTCTCTTTGACCGAAGACACAAATGTCTAAGACAGCCCAGGTTGCGGGGAGCTGGCAGCCTAGGATCAAAGTGAAGTGTAGAGATAGAGGTCTGAGGACTGCCACGTCCTGACTTGGGTTCTTTCCCCGCCACACTCACCTTGAGTCACTTCCTCTCTCTGAAGTTCATATCTCACATGTGTGAAGTGGGGGGATAGTCAAACTCTTCCAGCCTAGCTCAAGGAGTTATTGTAGGGTTCAACTCAGAATGGATGAAAATACATTTTGTCATTAGGAAAATGCTGGTGAGGAAATCCTGGAAAAGGTCATTCCTAGAAATACTGGAGGCCTGAGAAAATCCTGTCACCTGGTCTGAGAAGCAGAAGCACCTAACATCCTGGTCTGGTCGGCTATTCAGGCCCAGATTTCATCTCTAAGTGGCAAAGAATTCCACCAGCCTTGCTAAGGACCAGATGCGGGGAGAGGAGTGGACTGGAGATGGGGAGCCCAATTCTCATAAACAAACTTAAGGCAGGCACAAAGCATTGACCCCTCGAGTGGCCATCTCCGTTGGTACCTGACATGACTGCAGATAAGTACCCTCAGACATGCACAGCCTAATCTAACCCTCTCACTTCCCCATGGGAGGTATTTCTATCCCCCTAATCATGATGGGTCAAGTCTAAACCCAGAAGTAGGTAGTAGGTTAGCAAGGCTTCAAGGGTAGCTTTGAAGTAGGAAGCTGGGAAGAATGGGCCCCTTTCCAGGAAATGCAAAAAGAAAAACTCAAGGGACCAGAGTTTTGAGGGAAATAGTCTGGACCAGAAAAGCAGCCTCTAGGCTGGAAGTATAGACAAAGGGTTATATACCCCCACCTGCAACCCTTTACCCACCAACTACGCCAAACCGATTTATGTTGCAGTTACTATACATTGTTCAAGGAGAGTTTATTTGAAAGGATATAATCATGACCCTCATAGAAATATAAAATAAACACATATCAAGGATTTTATTTAGCTCGTTAATCAGTGAAGGAACTAGTAAGATGTCACAATTGGTTCAAAGAATCACATATACACAAACAACAAGAAACGTTGAAATGAAACTACAAATAGATGCACAAGTGGCTTATTCCACAGCGGGTGTGCTAAAACAGCTGTACTTGCACTGGAAAAAAAAAATCATGAACACAAACCATTTGTGCTGCTCTCAGTTTTCTATGACTTACAGAGCTCTGAAATAGCTCAAAGGCAATGAAAGGCACAGCGGCCCAACAAAAACACCTAGTTTTCCACTGCAGACACGAGGAATCTTTTCAGTCCGCTTCACAGTCATTCACCATCTTCCCTGCCACATCTAGTAGGTACCTCTGTCATCCTAACTACTAGATCCACAGCTGTCTGTGGGGTCACTCCTTGAAACGGATGCCAACATCCCAGGAAGTTATCCAGCCTGTTCTGGAGCTAAGGAGAACTGAGGGAAGTGCTAAGAGGGCATGGAATATAGGATTCTTGAGCTCAAGGAGGTCTAATGCCAATGACTGAAACTCAGAGAGAAAAGGGCGTTCCTAAAGACACAGAACAGAACGGAATGACACCCTATCCTCCACAGCACACACTTGTTAAGGCAGAGGGGCTGAAAAAGGAGGTGCCACCGGGCTATTCATTCCCCCACGGAGGAGCTCTTTTCCTCCCTGAGTCACACCTGCAAAGCAGGAGCACCTCCCCCCCTGTGCTGTGGGTTGTGAGGTTTACCTAGGAAAAACTGCCTCACAGCAAGTGCTCCAGAGAAATCATTTCCCTTCACCGTCCTGAGTGACCCCGTGACCCCAGGGCAGTCCCAGGGGTCATTCTGCTTTCATTCCCTCAGAGATGAGTCAGGAGCTCCTTTCTGGCCCAGACTCAATTAGACTGGAACGGCCTCAGGCCACAGCTGCACTTCCTGTGCCAAGTTACCCCTTTTGTAACAAATTTTGAGGAAAACACACCAAAAAAGAGAATTCAAAAGTAATTAAGTCTAAAAGTTGCCCCCACAAGGAGGGGCTCTGGAGCAGGGCCCAGAAAGCGGATGGTAGAGACACAGCCAAGCAGCAGTGGGAATAGGGGAGCCAGAGCCCCAGGGAACCGTGCCCTCAGCACGGGGAACCCGCAAACAGACACGCTGAGTTCGTTTCCCAGCAGGGCAAAGTCGGTGTGACCTTCAAACAGCCCACAGGGCAGGGCTCTGCGCGTCTTCTGGGTCCTGATATGACTGAGCATCCGTCACATAACTGTGTGGTGAGCAATTTGGCCTCAGTCCTCTGCCACATTCTCAATTTCAGGGCATCCCTAATTTCTCTCTGCAGAGAGATTCAGAAGAGGCCCCAGGCGAGAAAGTGGTGGGATTTTGTTTTGTTTTTCCAACATGCACACCAGCATGCAACGGGGCCTTTCACCTTCTCTGGGAGCAAAGGTTGCAAAAGCATCCAAGTCAGGGAGGAAGGGACTCTCAAAGCTTCTGGGACCCAGTCCTCTGCCTTCTACCAGGTCAACTGAAAAAGCCACTGCAGGGAGAATCCTGGCTCTTCCAGGACTGATCAAGAAGCCCTTGGATGAAAGCCCTTCCCATTTCTCTGACACTTTGGAGTTTACAGGTCACTTTCTTCTCCCAGTTATTGCAGAAAATTTGACCTCACTCTACCAGATGAGAAAAATGGGATTCTGAAAGCCCAGATGAGATGACTGGGGCCACACAGCTGAGTCAGGACTAAAACCCACTACTTCCATCATAGATATCAATGAGCATTGGGGAAACTGAGGTCAGAGGAGGGAAAACAATTTGCCTAAAGTCACACAGGAGGTCACCCACAGGCCTGGGGGCAGAACCTGTGTCCCTCGTAGGTCAAAGCTCTTTTCATTCCACTGCCTTGCCTCTCTCCTTGGAGATCTCTCGGGACAGACACTCTATCTTTGGCACCATGGACATTTCCTTTTAGGAAAAGATGGCAAATAGTTTCCTTGTCAGGTGGATGGATTGGCGATGGCTGCGTGGAGCTCACTGTTACAAGAACGATGGTTTGCGTGAGCTCAGCAGGAGAGAGGACACTTGTTCATCAGCGTCTGTCACGAGTGCTACAGGCAGACTGGTCACTCTCCATTTCCTGTTTGTCTGGATTCTATTCTCACTCCCTTTTCTCCTATGCTGAGCAGCATTACTGTAGGCAGAATATGAAGGTGACAGAAACAGTCATATCTAGAACCCTGAGAATGAAAATAAGACAAATGGACAAAAGCTCATGAGAGCTGCCATCTTTACAAGAATTCTGATCTTTTTTGGAAAAGCCAAAGTTCACAGGTTAAGTGTGGACTCAGCTGGGACGTGGTACGGCCAGCCCAGGAGTACAATGAATAGAGATGCCGTGTGGTGGGAAACAGCTCACCTGAAAACCAATACCTACCTTTACCTACCTGCCTATCGTTGTGATTTTCAATGTAGAGCTCATATTTGAAACCACTGCTTGCTGTCTTATGTGATAGGCTCTGAAGGGCAGTGTAACACGGGCTCTCATTGTAATTCCATCGTAACTACTCTGGGAGGTGAATGGCTGTCTCTTTGAGGTGCTCCCCAGTGCCTCCCACTAAGTGAATTTAACATATGCCTCTGTAGTAGGCTGAATTACTAGTCCCAGTTCTCTGCCCTGTCATTACTATTGGGACTACATATCCTTTTTGCCTTGTCACTTGTCATTCCCTCTGAGTAGAAGAAATAAAGTATATATCCAAGCCCATTAACACTGGACTCGGCCATAAGGCTTGTTTTAGCCAGTGGGACGTGGGTGGAAGTGACAAAGTGCCAGTTCTAACAACGGCCTTAAGAGGCATCACACGCTTCTGCTCACCTCTCCTGTACTCCTGCTATTTGCCACGTTAAAAGCTTCCCCCAAGCAGCTTCTGCCCCTTCAGTTCAGGTCCTAAAATGAAGACATGTGAGGCAGACCTGCACTGATCTTCATCCTAGAGCCAAGCCCTGCTGATCCAAGCTAAGCCCAACAGAGACACGTGAACTGACCAGCAAATCTGTGAGTAAGAAAAATACACGTTATCATAAGTCACCGATATGGGGGTGGGTAGGTGGGATTGTTATGCAGTATTACCAAGCAAAAAACATTGACTAATACGGACACAGAGACTATTATTTAGGTTATTCCATCCAAAACATAATCTCTAAAGTCAATCAATATTTTCACATCATGTAATAACAGGCAAATGGACAAATATTTTTATTTATATAGATTGTAAACTGACACCACGGCATCCAGTTTGTACATTAGTCCCTTATGAACTTGGATAAGATATGTCTACTCCCAAGGCTAATCACTACTCAGGGATTCAGGGGTTCAATCCAGGGCCAAAAAGCAGAGATAAGAAGAAAGTATTAACATACAGAGAACAAAAAAATACACTGCAGAAGTCCACTCTGTAAGGTCGGATCTTAACAAACGGCACCGCGAAACAGAGGAAAGCTTCAAGTGAGCTTTATTAGGGAGCGCTCCCGGGAGAGGTTCACTGGTCCGAGAGAAAGGGGCCAGAGAAGTCGCACCCGGGCGAGGGTTGGGCAAGATTTTATAGGGGAAGAAGGGAAAGGGGTGTGGTGAATCTGGGAGGGCGCAGGGTATTCCTTATTTGGTGGTCTTTTCGGGTATCCTGGGGGACCGTTGGTCCCGCCCCTCGAAAGGTGGGAAGGCTGGGCTGGGTTCAAAGTCCCCAGGTCAGTTCCTGCAACTGGGTGGTCCGGAATGTCTCCAGGGCAGTTTCTGGAACTGGGTGGTCCGGAGGGTTTCAGCCTGATGCCACCTGTGAATCTGATTGCGTTCCCCTGCCTCGGGCCAGTTGGCCTTTCACACTCGTTGCCAAAATGTCATAAACAATGAAGAGTTTGGGGAATTTTGTTTCCTCACTACCACCTCACAGTCCCTGGGAGTATTTAAGAACAGAAGTTCTCAGATATCAAGCATAGGTCACGTTGATAAAAGAGGTGAGGAAGAGTTCAAGCTTCTTCAATAGCAGAGCCCTTTGTTTGAACACAATCTTACAGGTATCCTCAATTTATGAAATTGTTAAGACTGGATGTGCTCTTTTTAAAGCCTATGCAAGACGTCAGGGCCCTTTCTGTTCAGCTTTTCCTTAACCCCCCGGGGTGGTCTTTACATGGCCGTCAGTTTTGGCAGGGGGGAAAACTGAGGTCAGAGAAGGGAAAATGACTACAGACTCCAGTGAGAAAGCCGTGGGACTTTAAGGTCTCTGAAGACTCACTCCGAACTCCAGAACCCTGGATGCCTTCGAGGCCAATAGTCTGGAGGTGGTTCTTTTCATCCTATTTGGAACAACACAAAATCTAAAGAAGCAGCTATGAATCTTGATACCAGAGGCACACCCAATCCTGGCCACTGTGAGCAAGGGAGATGGGGACTGTTGCTTCTCTCTAAAGAATTAAGACTCCAGATGCAAGGTTTTGACTCAAGGAATCAGCAGATGAATCTCAAGATCACCTCCTGTATTAGAAGCCATCATTCTGCACACAGGCATCATTGTCCACATGAATCAAAGTGGCAGGAACAGAAGCCCTTGTAAGATCTATCTGACGTCTGATAGAGGGAGATTTGAGACACTCCCGGGAGCCCTTCCATCCCACAGCTGTCAGTGCCTCGTGCTGATGCTTTCAATCTCATGCCTATCCTGAATTCATAATGAAGTGAAATCACAAACCATGCACCAGCAAAAAGAAGGCATCTTTTCTATATTTCAGTACAAGCCATGGAGGAGAGGGATAAAAAGGACTGAGACAGAATGAGACAGGCCCTGGCTCTAGTTAACAAACTTCTGGGGTTTAAGCTGAGTATGCTCGAGTAATAAGGAAATGAAATAGCTATTTCTCCACTTTCCTCGGGGGCAACATTATATGACATTGCTTGCTCTCTTCTGAAAGCAGATATAGAAATATGTTTTGAATTAGTGCATCTCGGAACTGGCAAGTCACTATTTAAAGGGGCACAAGCTGTGTAGGATGGAAGAACAAGATCTCGTGCAACGTACAGGGAACCAGCATGAGGATCCAGTATTCCCGGTGGCCCTCTGAGACTCACACAGGCAAGTCTCTTTCCTCTTCCAGGCCACAGGATTCCCGGGAATTTAAAGGTGGGGGAAGGATCAAAAAGAGGATCAGAAAGACCTGTCTCAGGCCTGCAGAATTCAATCCCTTGGAAGATGGCATACTTTGGTGCTCCTGACCTTGACTCTGAAAAGCCTGCAGGATCTTCAGTTGCCAAGGAATTGGATCTAATTTTCCTTTCATTTAAGCTGAGAAAACAAACAAAGCATTTACTTTGTGTTGAAGATTCAGGAAAATTGCCAGGATCACTTTCATTTCTACAACAGAAGGAAAATGAAGAGAATTGTTCATCCTAACACCATCAGAACCAATTGAGGTTTTTTTTTCCCATCTTTGAGGGAAAACTTGATTAGACTTACCAGTAAATCTCTTGCATCAACAATTATGAAATTTAGAATCATTGTTAATGTTCACATTAATAATGTTTAATTTTCATACTAGCCATCATTTTATGATATAAACATTTAAGCATTATTTTGAAAGCATTTGAAACAACAAATGAAAAAGGATCTTCAATATATATAACAGAAAACTAAGTTACCAAATTTATTAGCACTAGAGAATTTTCATCTTCTTAAAAAATACTATTTCCAGGGCTTCCCTGGTGGTGCAGTGGTTGAGAATCTGCCTGCTAATGCAGGGGACACGGGTTCAAGCCCTGGCCTGGGAGGACCCCCACATGCCGCAGAGCAACTGGGCCCGTGAGCCACAACTACAGAGCCTGCGCGTCTGGAGCCTGTGCTCCGCAACAAGAGAGGCTGCGAAAGTGGGAGGCCCGCGCACTGCGATGAAGAGTGGCCCCCGCTTGCCGCAACTAGAGAAAGCCCTCGCACAGAAACGAAGACCCAACACAGCCAAAATTAAAATAAATTAATTAATAAACTCCTACCCCCAACATCTAAAAAATAGTAATAATAAGATTATTTCCAGGAGCTCAAACAACCATAAAGACTGGGAGAAAAATGTATTCTTTAAAACTTATTTTTTCTTTTTAGCCTTTTCTCTTGCTGACAAGTACTATAGTGCTCAGAAGTTGCCTAAGAAAAGCTTGTATATATGGTGTTTCTTCCTGACTTGACAGAGGCAGGACTGAAACTTAGGCCCCTTGCTTCCCAGTTCAGTTCTCAGGCCACGACACAACAGTCTTCATGTTATGAATTAGTTCTCTCTGAAAAGGCTTCTCGTCTCCAAAATAGACTCTTCCCAACCACTAGGTAAAGCTTGCGAAGCCTTTCATAATGACTCACTCCGAAGAAAAGATTCCCCAGCACAGAAGCAAGTCACAATATAAATGCCCCATAGCCTGGGTCTGTGCCAAAGCTGCAGACCCCATGTGCCATGGGCACCCCCGAGCCCAAAGCTGCTCACCCCAGAGCGCATTGGAGGCTTACGAAACCACCCTCTAGTGCCTCTTTTCCCTTGTATTGGACACAGTGACTAGAACTTCCTGCCCTTGCCTGCCTTTTTTCTCTCTCTCTTTCCATCTATCCCTCCATCCATCTGTAGTAGACTGGCTCCATTAAGGCCCCAGTTCTCATCCCGCCCTGTACCAATGCCTTTGCCATGCCACAGTTAAGTGGCCTCCCACTCTTATCTCTGGGTCCAGCCATGGCACTTGCTCTGGCCAATGGGGGTGTTAGCAGATATGACACAAGCAGAGGCAAGAAAAATTACCTGCATGTTTCTACTCATCATTTGTGGCCTCTTCCATTGGCATAGGCTAGCTTGGTAGGATATAACAGGCATGTGAAGCAGAGTCAAGTCACCCCAGTTGCCCAAGCCATGGCCACACTAGATCATCCAGTAGCCAGCCAATCTCCCAGACGTGTGGTCAGGCCCAGCCAAGTTCAGCAGAGCTGCCTAGCTGACCAGCCCAGACACATGAGCGATAAATAGGCATTGTCATAAGCCACCGAGGTTTTGTGGTTATTTGTTACTCAGCGTTATTTTGGCAATAAATTACTGTCATAAGATCCAACAACATTTACCAGTGTCTTCTATATCCTATGCTGGGTTCTGAGCCACAAGGAAAATTTAGTCATGGTCCTACCTCCTAGGGATCCCAATCTGCTGAAAGAGGCACACGAACATCTTTTTCTTTATCTATGAGGATCTTACCTCACCATCCCCCTGCAGAACTCCCAAGACCTAATTTCTGTCTTCTTAACAACAAGAAAACTTAACTGGAGGCAGAACCAGGTAGTGGAGTATCAGTAAAGATAAGATCCAGAAGCAAATGAAATTTTTAAAAAAATAATTCAATCACATAAAAAGGCCAGGGATGGGCATTTCAGGGCTGCTATCACGTTCTGTGAAGTCAGGCACCCAGGATTCTGCTATCTGGATGTTCCCCCATCCTCAACACCTGGCTTCCACCTCATAATCCAAGACAGCTGCTCAAGCTCCAGCCTTCACTTCCATATTACAACCAGTAAGATGGAGGAAGGACCAAGTAATATTTCCAGAAGACGCATAGGATACTACCACTTATTTGTCATTGGCCAGAACTTAGTCTCTTGACTACCTCTACTGCAAAGAAGAGTGGAAAATAAATCGTTTTCCAGACAGTTATATGCTCAGCCACAAATTGGAGGTTCTATTAATAAGGGAGAAGTAGAAGATGGAAATTGGGAAACAACTAGTAGTTTCTGCTGCAAGTCCAAACAGGTTTTGGATCAAACAGACCTAGATCCATATCATAGCTCAACCAGGACCTCAACTTACAAACTTGGGAAATTCTTTCCTTCTTCAGGCCTCAGTGTTCCTACCTATACAATGGGGGCAAAGGAGAGAGTTGGTCTGCATGGCCTCTTAATCTCCTTCTGGCTCTTCCCTTTCCAGAATCATAGAATGAAGATTCTGAGTGGGTTAGCCTTCCATCAGAGATATACCTATTTATGAACCCAGGTGACATCTCCTCTTTAGTCTGAAAGCATTTAGTGAATAAAAGGAAAAATGCCAAATATAAACCTGCGTTGGATAAAGAGAGAGATCTACCTGAGCTCTCTCATTGCTACTTTTTGAGTTGCATAGAAGTGGCTGTCTCAGGAGCCCAGGAGGTCCTAAGGCTGATCTTAGCTATAACCCTAGTAGTGGTCAGAGAACAAAGATCAATTTACACCGCTCAACGCCCACTCCTGACCCAGTGCAAGGAAGCTATGCGATCCAAAAAGATCTGTGAAGGGAGCAGTCAGATATTCAAAATCCAGCCAGACGACATTTATGTGACCCTGTCTGGAGCGGGAATAGAGAACAAACACATTTTAATTTACCACCATCAAATTATATAGCCCATATGTGCACTTTATAAAGAGGAAATAAACCTTTGCTCAGAGTCTAATTAAATTCTTCTACAAGTCTTATAAAGCCTTACAATTCTGTGATGAAAGAAACTACTTACTCCCTTCTAGGTTAGGATAATATTACGAGGTTTTCAAATCTTAAGAGTAAAAGTCTCTTCCATCTGATAGACATAAGAATCTCTTCTTCCAAAATAAGCCTAGGTCTATGGCTTTGTCTTTATCTACTTTGAAATCATTGTCATTGGATTTGCAGTCAAAATTGTTCTACTTTTATAAATCAGACTCATTTAGTTTACAACTCAGAAATCCTCTTCCTTTAAAATTTAAATATCTCTCTCTTTGGAAGAGAAAATTTCAAAATGGCACCGAAGCCCAGGGCCAGGCGGAACGCTCCATTTGCCATGAAATTCATGGCTGCCTGAATTTTGTATGAAATGTATGAATAACAAGAAAACAGCAACATTAGGTATTGAGTGTTTCCTCTGTACCTATTACTTTGAGTTCAATGTCTCAACAAATCCTTAAAAATTCCTGAGAGTTAGGTGTTCTGACCCCATTTAGAGGCATGAACGCTGAAGCTCAGAGAAACCACATAACATGTACAAGGTCATATTTCATCCTAGGTAGTTTCTCCCAAACAAAGCCCTTAGTACACTGCCTGGCACAGAGTTTCCACTCATGTTACTATTGTGCTAACTCCCCATAAAATGACTCTTGCCTATATTTAGGCAAGGTGGCCCCAGGGATCCTCTAACCCACAGCATCTAGCTGACTTCCATGGGAGAAGCCCATAAGTTCTCCTGTAGAACTCCGGCATCCCTGCCAAAGTCAAAGGATTTGTGTTATTGTACTAGTTTTTGAGAATGTTGGATTTCACTTTTTAGGGCTTTTTAAAACAATCTTAAGAAATAATCTCTTCCGTATGCCTGGGAAGTTGGCAAATTGTCTTGAAATCAGTTATAAGGCTAAGTGGAGAATCACCATGGAAAGGGTGGAACTCCAAATTGGTAGTTTCCAATCTTTCTTTACAAAGAGCAACCTCTAATTTATCCAGTTGAAGAGATGACTGATGGAGTTCAGGTGGCTGGATGTTAGAAATGGAAGACTTTCTGTACGTTGCACATGGATGTATTATCAATTCTAATGGTGCATCTTTGCCCATCAGTAGACCAGAGAAAATACTGGAAGAATGTATGTGGATACACCAGTAGATAAATCCAAATCCACTGATTTGTAAACCATGAATCTCTCTTTCTCAACTCATTTGTTAAATGTTTTTCTCTGTAAGACTTTGTCCTTTGTCTTGTAACATACTTCTCTATCCCCCTATAGCTTGACACTGTGTGAGTATGTTTTCCTATATCCCCTCTGTTTACTTCTTTCAAGCATCGAGGCAACAATAAATATAGATTCTTACTCAAATCCAATTAAAGTATATTTATGTACCCTCCTCCACATGTATATGGCACTCTGCTGGGATCTGTAATATAAAGAGACATAATAAACAATATTGCTGTTCAAAGGTCAGGAAAAAAAGTTGAGGTATCAAGCTTCCCCCTTTATCGTTCAGTCAAGTTACACTATACCCCTCTGGGTCAGGTAATATGATGGTGCCTTGTGAGCACAAAAGCTTACAAAGAGAGCACAGAGAGGTGGGTGGCTATATAAAGACAGCCTGGTGAGACACTGGGGAAGACACAGATGTTCTTCCAAAATACACACATGGTGCAGTTTAACAAGCAATTTCATAGATGCCCGTTTTTCTTGCCCTGGGAGAGGTGGGAATTATGGGTCCCATTTCAGAGATAAGCAAATGGGACTCAAAGAAGGGAAGTGATTTGCCGTGAATGGGAAAGGCAGAAGTCTGAATCCACATAGGGTAAGTAATTTTTTAGACCATGGACCTAGCAGATGACTTGGTGTAAGGGGAAAACATCCTTGAATGAATAGGGAAAGACCACAGTTTAACTCTGGATTACATGCTACCCTACACTGCCCATGGCTCCTTCTTTTCTTTCCACTGTTTCAAAAGAGGAGGGAGAAAAAACAAAATTCAGCACCAAGAGGGAGTTCTTGAGAAATAGCCTACACTGTAGCATTGTCCTGTGGGCTGTGCTCAGGTGACAGGGACTTGTAAAGGGACATGCCTTGCCTCTTTGGAAGCCAAGCCATTTTAGTTGCTGCCCAAGAAGTCCCAGAATGAAGCCCTCTGGTTCTGCTCCACAGCAAATAGTGTCACTGTGAAGTTTCACTGTAATAAAGAGATGATTCAGTAATTACTCAGAGAAGCCATAGCATTTCAGAGATGTTCTCCTGGACCACAGCATGTACGGTGATGCGAGCTTCGTCTTCCTGCCGCAAGCCTTTGCATTTAGTGTCAGATCTGAGTAATAAGTGACATATTAAATGACTGGTGACAATGTTTACCCTTCCTTCCTCCCCACCGCCATCACACTCAAAAGTCAGCCAACATGACAAGATTTCAATACCAAAACCTTCACCGAGAACAGTGAAACTTTGATTCTCTCCGTTTTCCCACAAGTCTCAAATAGATACTGGAAAGTTTTTTTCTTTGTCTCCAGTGTAATCGAAAAATATGTTTTTATTTAGAAGCAATCCAAAAGTCAAGCCTATTTTTAGAATGTGAGATTACAGAGGAGTATTTTTCCAAAAGGTTCTTAAGTATCAATTATGTAAGAGCCACAAAAGGGTTTTATTTGCTACCATCACCCTGGGGCTTTGAAGGGAGTCTAGGGGTTAAGATTCCTGGAAATTGAGAAGCCTACATTTTTTGAAAGAATAAACCCAATTTTCAGCTCAAAAAGTACGGGCAAGAGATGAGTTTACAACTAAAATGATGCCCTGGGACTTCCCTAGTGGCGCAGTAGTTAAGAATCTGCCTGGCAATGCAGGGGACACAGGTTCGAGCCCTGGTCCAGGAAGATCCCACATGCCACGGAGCAACTAAGCCCGTGCGCCACAACTACTGAGCCTGCGCTCTCAAGCCCGCGAGCCACAACTACTGAGCCCAAGCGCCGGAACTACTGAATCCCGCACGCCTAGAGCCTGTGGTCCGCAACAAGAGAAGCCACCTCAATGAGAAGCCCGCGCACCACAACTAAGAGTGGCCCCCACTCGCCGCAACTAGAGAAGGCCTGCGCGCAGCAACGAAGACCCAACACAGCCAATAATAAATAAATAAATAAATAAATAAATAAATAAAATGATGCCCTTCCACAAGCTGCTTAGAAGAGAAACATAAATCTCTCTTCATATTTATTATATAGGTCATACACATGATGTTGTATATCAAATCAGTATTTCCTAAACTGCATTTATTCACATAACATTGTTGGATCTGCCTAGTATCTCTACTATTATTCCCTTAATATTTTTCTTTAAACCATCTCATTATTTTACACTAAAACAAATGTACCACAAATGGAAAAGGTCAACATAAAAAAACAGAATGAAAACAAAATAATGTGCTGAAATCGTGGTATGATGCTGTCACCTGCAAAGACTCTGAGCCTGCAGGCTATTTTTTTTTTGTTTTGTTATAAAGGGAGATTGTCAACTTTCTGGAGGCATTACAGAGTGGGTAACACCTAGCAGAGACTTCTCTCTCCCCTTATGTAATTGAAGACTCAAAAGGGAGTTGCTCTCTCATGATACGATTCAATGCTATATAGTGTCATGTCCATGTTTGACCTTAAATCATTGCACTTCCCACTGGGAGACTGCGTCCCACACTTTGGGAAAATATGAATGCCTGTGCCTAGCAAACGTCCCAAGGCCTCTAACTGTCTGTGAGTTGAATGGGGGTTGGCTGATCTAAGCTGGACTTAGCTTGACTGCTTGCCTGGAGTGACTCTGATCTATGTCTCTCATTCTTCTTCTGGGACTAATGGGCTAATGGGGACATAGTCTGTCAGGGCAGAGGCAGAAGAGCAAGAGCCGAAGTGGCAACATGCTAGGAATTCTAATCTCAAAACTCTAATACTGTCCCTTTTGCCCACAAACCATTGACCAAAGCAAGTCACTTAGTCAAATCCAAAATCAAACACAGGGAAATACACTTTGCTTATGATGATGCCATGGAGAACGTATGACCATTGGCAGGGGTAAAGAATTGGGGCCAACAGTGCCATCTACCACACTCATTTGACCTTTCTGGAAACCTTCATTTGACTCTCTCTTACAATATCAAATGCAACATTCTCAGAAGTAAATTTTAGTTCTTACATTTATGGTCAACTGATTCTTGACAACAGTGCCAAGACCAAGACAATTCAATGTGGAAAGAATAGTCTTTTAAACAAATGGTGCTGGGACCACTAGACATCCACATGCAAAACAATGAAGTTGGGACTCCTACTTTAATACTAACTCAAAATGGACCAAAGACCTACATGTAAGAGTTAAAACTATAAAATCTTAGAAGAAAATATGGTAGTAAATCTTCATGACCTTGGGTTAGGTGGTTGATTTGTTAGATATGACATCAAAAACACAAGCAACAAAAGAAAAAATGGTTAAGTGAACTTCATCAAAATTAAAAACTTTTGTGCTTCAAAGGACACCAGCAAGAACGTGAAAAGACACATTGAGAATGCAAGAAAAACAGAATGCGAGAAATATCTGCAAACCACATATCTGATAACGGTCTAATATCCAGAATATATAAAGAACTCTTAAAATTCAACCATAAAAAGACAGCCCAATTTTTAAATGGGCAAAGGAGCTTAACAGACATTTCTCCAATCAAGGTATACAAATGGCCAATAAATACATGAAAAGATGCTCAGTATCATTAGCCATTAGGAAAATACAGATCTAAACCACAATGAGATACTATTCGCACTCACTAAGATGGTTAAAGTAAAAAAGACAAACAATAACAAGTGTTGTTGAGGATATAAAGCAAATGAAACCCTCATACATTGCTGAGGGTAGTGCCGCCTTGGAAACAGTCTGGCAATTTCTGAAAAGTTAAAATTGAGTTACTATCTGACTCAGCAAATTCATTTCCAGGTATATATACCCAAGATAAAAGAAAACACATGTCCATAAGAAAACTTGCACACAAATATTCATAGCAGTATTTTTTGAGCCAAGAAGTGAAGAGAACCTAAATGTCCATCAATAGATGAACAAAATGTGGTATATCCATACAATGGAATATTATTTGTCAACACAAAGGAATGAAGAACTGATATATGGTACAACCTGGAGGTACCTTGAAAAAGTAAATCATATTGTATGATCTAATTTATATGAAACGTCCAGAAGAGGCAAATCCATAGAGACAGAAAGCAGATTAGTGGTTGCCAGGGGCTGGAAGGAAGGGGGAATGGAGAGTGACTGCTAATGGACATGGAGTTTCCTTTTGGGGTGATGCAAATATTCAGGAATTGAACAGTGTTGCACAATTCTATGAATATACTAAAAACTACTGACTTGTACACCTTAGAAGTATAAATTTTATGGCATATGAATTATATTTCAATAAGCTATCATTTTAAAAACTGAATTTTCAAAACAATCCAGTTAGAAAGTGGGCAAAAGACATGAAGAGACGTTTCACCAAAGAGGATGTATGAGTGACTAATAAGCATGTAAAAAGATGTTCAGAGCTTCCCTGGTGGCGCAGTGGTTGAGAATCTATCTGCCGATGCAGGGGACGCGGGTTCGTGCCCTGGTCTGGGAGGATCCCACATGCCGCGGAGCAACTAGGCCCGTGAGCCACAACTACTGAGCCTGCGCGTCTGGAGCCTGTGCTCCGCAACAAGAGAGGCTGCGACAGTGAGAGGCCCGCGCACCGCGATGAAGAGTGGCCCCCGCTCACCGCAACTAGAGAAAGCCCTCGCACTGAAACGAAGACCCAACACAGCAAAAATAAATTAATAAACTCCTACCCCCAACATCTTCTTAAAAAAAAAAAGATGTTCAACACTAGTAGCTATTAGGGAAATGCACATTAAAATCACAATAAGATACCAAGACACACCTATTAGAATGACTAAAATAAAAAAGTGAAAAAAACACTGGAGAAGAGGAGCGTTGCTGGTGGAAATGTAAAATGGCACAGTCCCTCTGGAAAATAACCTGGTCAACAGCAGAGCCCATTCACAATTCCCGAGAAATAAAAATAGAATCTGGGTAATAAAATAAAGTCTAACCTTTTTTTCTTTTTCTTTGTGTCCCGTCTAGCTTCACTTTCTCACAGGATACCATGGGCAGAGAACTCCACCCGGCACTTCAGACCAGAGTTCCTAGTGCGAAAGGGCTTCGCCCGACACTGCACCTCGGGGCCATGCAGAAGCGCGGCACGACACTTCAATTCAAGATGGCTGCAGCAGGCCGCGTGCAGAGACGCTGCACCCGGCACTGTGATCTGGAGCGTGAGTAGCGTAACTGCGCGAGACCCAGGAGAACTCCGGCCCCGCCCCCCCGCTGAAGAGACACACCCACCCCCTGCAAAGCAGCCCGGCCCTGATGGCCTGGGGAGCGGGAGCGGGCGGAGCACAGACTTTAGAGCGGGAGCTGGCACCTCTGCATTCTTTGATCAAAGAATAAAACTGGGGCTTCCCTGGTGGCGCAGTGGTTGGGAGTCCGCCGGCCGATGCTGGGGACGCGGGTTAGTGCCCCGGTCCGGGAGGATCCCGCATGCCGCGGAGCGGCTGGGATCGTGAGCCGTGGCCGCTGAGCCTGCGCGTCTGGAGCCTGTGCTCCACAGCGGAAGAGGCCGCAGCGGTGAGAGGCCCGCCTACTGCAAAAAAAAAAAAAAGAATAAAACTTTCCTTTGCTTCTGAACCCAGGTCAGTCTAGTTATATTGGCGCGAGCGACACTAGGCAGGAAGACCCCTGTTGGGGACCAACTTGGAAGGGCTGGTAACAATTCGGCATTTTCTTTTAGAACTAAAAATGGCTTTACCATACAATCTAGAAATTGTACTCTTGGGCATTTACCCCACAGAAGTGAAAACTTATTTTCACCCAGAAACTAGTACATGAATGTTCAGAGTAGCTTTATGTATTTTTCCATAAATTTATTTATTTTATCTTTGGCTGCGTTGGGTCTTTGTTGCTGCGCACTGGCTTTTCTCTACCTGCAGCGAGCGAGGGCTACTCTTTGTTGGGGTGCACGGGCTTCTCATTGCTGTGGCTTCTCTTGTTGTGGAGCACGGGCTCTAGGCGCGCGGGGTTCAGTAGCTGTGGCTCGTGGGCTCTAGAGCACAGGTTCAGTAGTTGTGGCACACGGGCTTAGCTGCTCCGTGGCATGTGGGATCTTCCCGGACCAGGGCTCGAACCTGTGTCCCCTGCATTGGCAGGCGGATTCTTAGCTACTGTGCCACCAGGGAAGCCCCGAGAGTAGCTTTCTTTGTAATGGCCAAAAACTAGAAACCATTCAAATATCTGTCACTGGATGACTGGTTAAACAAACTGTGGTACATGCATACTGTGGATTATGAGTCAGCAAAGAAAAGGAATAAACTATTGATACATGCTAGAACTTGGATTACTCGCAAGGAAATTATGCTGAGTGAAAAAAAAAACTCAAAAAGAGGGGCTTCGGAGTGGCCCCACATGCCTCGGAGTGGCTGGGCCCATGAGCCATGGCCGCTGAGCCTGCGCGTCCGGAGCCTGTGCTCCGCAACGGGAGAGGCCACAACAGTGAGAGGCCCGCGTACCTCAAAAAAAAAAAAGAAGAAGAAGAAACTCAAAAAGATACATTTTTTTGAGTTTTTTGAAAAAAAACTCAAAAAGATACATGTTTCCATTTGTGAACATTCATGAAATGACATAATTGTAGAAATGGGAAACAGATTAGTGGTTTCCAGGAGTTAGAGATGGTGGGGAAAGGGGGTGGTGTGGCTATAAAGAAGTAGCACATAAGGAACTTTGTGTGGATGGTAGTTAAGTGTCTTGGTTGTGGTGGCAGTTACATGAAGCCACATGTGATAAAACTGCATGCAGCTACACACATACACACATATGAGTACGTACGAAACTGGTGAATGGTCGAATGAGCTTAGTGGATTGCACCAATGTTAATTTTCCGGTTGTGATATCATTAGTGATACAAGATGCTAACATTGGGGGAGACTGGGTAAAGAATTCATAGAAACTCTCTGCACTTGAAGTTGAGACACAGATGTAGAGAACAAACATATGGACACCAAGGGGGGAAAGCTGCGGGTGCGTGTGTGTGTGTGTGATGAATTGGGCGATTGGGATTGACATGTATACGCTGATGTGTATAAAACTGATGACTAATAAGAACCTGCTGTATAAAAATATAAAATAAAATTTAAAAAATAAAGAAACTGCAAGTTTCTTTGCAACTTCCTGTGAATTTGTAATTATTTCAAAATAAAGTTGTTTTAAAAAACAAAAACAAAATACCTAAATTTATCCTTATCCAAAATGTACTCTTCCTGAATTCTCTAATTTCACATCCACAGGTGTGAAAGCATCAGCCCAGACTCACCCTTCACTCTCAGTATCAAATAATAATAGTAACAGGCCACATTTATTGAATGCTTCTCTACCAGGTACTACAGTCAGCCCTCCACATCCGAGGGATTCACATCCACAGATTCGACCAACCACAACAGAAAATACTCGGAGAAAAAAAAAAAAATTCCAGAAAGTTCTAAAAAGCAAAATTTGAATTTGCACCTCTCCAGCAACTATTTACATGGCATTTACATTGTATTAGGTATTATAAGTAATCTAGAGATGATTTAAAGTATACAGGAGGATGTGCTTAGGTTACATGCAAATACTACACCATTTTATATAAGCGACTTGAGCATCCTCAGATTTGGTATCCTTGGGGGTCCAATTCCCCCCGCAGATACTGAGGGACAACTATACACTTATGACATTCCATGGCTGGTCTAATGTATTCCTCACATCAACGCTATTATAATTCCCATTTTAAAGGTAAGGAGGGCTTCCCTGGTGGCGCAGTGGTTGAGAGTTCACCTGCCGATGCAAGGGGCACGGGTTCATGCCCCGGTCCGGGAGGATCCCACATGCCGCGGAGTGGCTGGGCCCGTGAGCCATGGCCGCTGAGCCTGTGCATCCGGAGCCTGTGCTCTGCAACGGGAGAGGCCACGACAGTGAGAGGCCCGCATACCACCAAAAAAAAAAAAAAAAAAAGGTAAGGAAACTGAGGATTAGAGGGGTAAATGACCTTGGCCAACGTCATACAGCAAGTTACCACAGCAGGTTTCTCATGCAGGCAGCCCAACTCCAGAGCCCATACCCTCTGGAATCACCAGATTCAAAATCCACCCACTTATCTTAGGCCAGTGCCTTAGTTCATTATTCTCTACCTGGACCAGGGATTAGAGCAGGAACCTGCTAACTAGACTCCTACCCCAGATCTAAGCTTGAATGGTAAACCACCCCAAACAGAAGACAATCTCCCAATTTCCCCACGCAAAGATTTCTTTTTAAGTATTTTGGCCAACCTGAATATATAAATGTTTTGTGCTATAGGTGAAATAACCAAACATCTATTTACAAGGATTCAATACAGGATGTGCGTATACAATGGCATATTATATATTATAAAATATATTAATTTAGAAATACCGCTATCCTCATTCTCCCATCTTCTGAAACAATTTCATTCAAATGCTTCTCACATACCTCTAACATCAGTATCTTTACACTTTTCATCTAACACAGGTTTCCAGAGTATATTTTCATTTCTAAGTTATTTGAAAAATAGTCCTATTGAATCCATATATAATACTGTTCCTGAAAAGCTAAAAAAATACATTTATACAGCATCAAGAAAAGTTAGGTTTTTAAAATTTGTTCTGTAGGTCACTAGTTTTCAATGCCGGCTGCAAGTTAAAAATCATACTGTATTATAAACTTCAAAGTTGCTAAGAGGCTACATCTTAATTGTTCTCAACACAAAAAAGAAATAATTATGTGATGCAATAAAGGTGTTAGCTCACACTACTATTGCATAGTTATCATACTGCAATATATAAATGTATCATACCAACACACTGTACATCTCAAACTTATACAACGTTATATGTCAATTATATCTCAATTTTTTTAAAGTGTGATGGGGGAAAATCATCTAGGGAGCTTTCCAAAACTACCAATGCCCAGAAATAGTGATTTTACTGGCCTATAGAGTGGGCACTGAGCGTGGCTTTTTTTTTTTGTGGTACGCGGGCCTCACACAGTGTGGCCTCTCCCGTTGCGGAGCACAGGCTCCGGACGCGCAGGCTCGGCGGCCATGGCTCACGGGCCCAGCTGCTCCACGGCACGTGGGATCTTCCCGGACCGGGACACGAATCTGTGTCCCCTGCATCGGCAGGCGGACTCTCAACCACTGCGCCACCAGGGAAGCCCTGAGCGTGGCATTTTTAAATGTTCCTCCCTAAGGGCAGCCTTTGCAGAGAATCACTGCTTAAGTGTGTAATTAGCCATCTCCACAATGTAACTTAGTAGTTCTCAGTCTTGATTACGTATAAGAATCACCTGGAAAGCTTTGTAAAACTACTGATGCCCAGGCTTCACCCACTGCTATCCCCAAGGATTCTAATTTATCTGGAGTGAGGCCTGAGGGTATTCCTATGTTTTAAAAAACATCTCAGATGAATCTCACTTGCAGCCAGAATTGAGAACCTTCAATATTACCACTTAGGAGTACTTCTTTACAACTGAGGTTTAAAAGACTGTTTTAACCACTGTCGAATACTTAGTACGGCTTAGGTCACATAGACCAATTGCTCTGTAACCATGGTAACAGATAATCACCAGAACTTGTTTAAACACATTTCATCTGTTAATAAACTTTAATCTTGATGACCATTCTCCTGAAAGTAACCACCTGAACCCCAATCCACCCCTCCAACAGAACAACCAAAACTGCTGAAGTTTTGCTGGCTTCTGTTCCTTTTGTATCAGGTGACCTCTAGAAGCATCCAAAGATAGCACTGATTGAGAACATTTTAACCTAATTTGGCTTCCCCAAATAGAAATTGGTTGTCCTAAATAAAGGAACTGAGAGTTCCCCAAAGGTGGGAGATTTTGTCAGGACTCAATTTTCCAGAAAGATAGCTTGGGAAGAGAATGCCACTTTATATTTGCACATATCATTAATAACAACAATTTCTTGAATGTTTACTATACCTAGGCACCGTGTTAAATGTTTACCTGACCTCATTTAATCCTAAAAATATCATTTAAAATTAAATAATTATCATTCCCACTTTTTAAAAATAACTTTATTTATTTTTAACTTTGGCTGCGTTGGGTCTTCGTTGCTGCGTGCAGGCTTTCTCTAGTTGCACAGAGTGGGGGCTCCTCTTGTTGCAGAGCACAGGCTCTAGGCGCACGCGGGCTTTAGTTGTGGCATGTGGGCTCAGTAGCTGTGAGCTTGTGGGCTGCAGAGCACAGGCTCCATAGCTGTGGCGCCTGGGCTGAGCTGCTCCACAGCATGTGGGATCTTCCCGGACCAGGGCTTGAACCTGTGTCCCCTGCATTGGCAGGCGGATTCTTAACCACTGTGCCACCAGGGAAGTCCCATTATTCCCACTTTAAAGAGGAAGAAACCAAGACATGACGTCTATTTGCCTAAGGTTACCACCCTGCTGGCTACGGACACAGAATGTGGACCAAGGTCTTCTGCATCCAGTGCTATACCGCCCCCTTCTGGCCCAGCCATCCTCAAGGTGCTTTCACCAGAGGCACCAAGACTTCCATTCCAGTGCCCCAAAGGACAGCATGGCATTGTGGACAGAGGGAAGGACCACTAGAGAGAGGATCAGCAGACATCCTCCCTCCTCCCTGCATTTACAGTCAGTCCAAACCCCTCTGCCCCCAACATTCCGTGGTTCCCAGGCCCTGTGACATCACAGATAGTTCCCTCTCTGCTCTGCCAGCCGCAGATGAGTGAGGCTCAAAAGTTAGACCTGAGAGCAGGAGGGATATTGTTTCATACTTAAAGGGACAATGTCTCCATCACTCCTGGGCACCTTTTCACGTTGCTCCAGGAAGCAGACACCATCCCTCTTACCATGACCCCACTGTTTCTCTCTCTGGGTCTCAGTCTCCCCACCTGTGCTGAATGACCCCTAAGGGCTCCTCCAGCTCCAGAAGTCTTCCTGTTTGACCTCATTGATCTTTCCTGCTCTGGTCGAAGTTCTGTGGGGTCACTGAAGACCTGAAGTTCACAGCCCACTGGGGGTAACCCAAGGGTCCTTTTCTTTGGCTCCTGCTTCCACCTAGAGGAGGGCGCTGGTAGTGCAAGAAACACCACACCCACCCTGCCCTAACCAAAATCAACCCCACATTTGCATCAGCATCAGCATTTACATTTATTGAGCCTTTACAACGTGCCAGACAGCTGTGCTAAGCACTTTCCATCATTAGTTATGTGAGGATTATTTAATCCTCACAACCACATTCTAGGGTAGATACTATTATCATTCCCATTTTACAGATAAGAAAACAGAAGTTCAGGAAAGTTAAATTCTTTTAAATTTCATAGCTAACAAGTTGTAAATCCTTAGGAATTATACCCCAAAGAACGTGCTTGTAATTGCTACAGTGTTAAGATCCTTTCCATTTCTGAAGGGGCTCAAAAGTTCAAAACTCTTGGCTACCAACACTTAGAGGAGAAAGTGGTTCTACTCCCCTCTGTTTCTCGGGAAATTGCTGGGGAGTAAAGATATGAAAAGCCTCAGCGCTAGATTCAGATAAACTTATATTTGAAAATATCTGCTGAGCTGCTACTACAGAATGATCTCCAAGATGCTATGTACCTATAAGCTGCTTTAGCAGAAGAGACCTCCACTCAACATGTGGAACAAAAACTGAATTTATTTCTCATTAAACAAGAGAGAACTATGCTCTGATGACAAAGTCTCTGAACAAAGCTAATGGCTAATATTTAAGGGGTTTGTGGAGGCACTGAGTTCGTGGACAGGTGGTATTTCAGAGGCAGGAGTGCTTAGGAGTGGTAGACCATAGGCCATGAAGTACTGTCTGTGGATGTTACTTTCAGGAGAATGGTCATCAAGATAAAAGTTCATTAACAGATTAAACGGGTTTAAACAGGTTCTGGTGATTATCTGTTACCATGGTTACAAAGCAATCAGTCTTCGCTTAGGAGTGTGGGAACTCCTTTTTTATTCTTCGTCTCCCCCTTTCGGCCCTCCCTCAACCAAAGCCTCAGGAGAGACCCTCAGGGACTGTCCAGATCTTCACCACTGTTGGCCACTTTCCTTGAAGACACAGTTACAGTTTTCCACTTACAGAGATCTGATGTTCAGTTGGAGCATCAGCCAGCCTGATGTCTTCTTGTTTCTGTCTTTCAATCATCTGTGGAGCCAGAAGTTGAAACAGTTGCCGCATAAAAGTATTCCACTCTCTGGACAACAGCCAATGAATGACTGTGAGACAAACAATAATAATTAAAAGTATTTTTAAGAGAGTGTGGAAGGCAGTCTAGAATCATAACTATTTCCCAGGTATGACGGAAGAAGATAAATTTCAAATGATACCCTGTGTCTACCTCAAATAGCCAGGTTGCCTTTTCTTTGGGCTTAGATATAGATTAACCTCACCTGTGGTATTAATCAAGGTACAGCATGAAGTGAAAGCAATGGTGCATAATTCCCCGATTAGCCAAAATAAAATCCAAAGGTATTCTATTATCCATTATTACCTGAGCTAAGAATTTTCAATTGGTCAGTTGTACCCTAGGATGTGGGCTGTGTTGTGTACTATGTCAGTCAAGGTGAAGGAAAATGAGCCCCTTGTGTTGTCCACCTCCTTTGGAGGGCTCACTGTTCTCAGAAGTCTGGGATATTGACAACCCCATGAAGGATTTTTTTCCCTTCCAACACTGTGTAAGAAACATTGTCCACTGAGTGTGCCCGGGAGTTGCACACTTGCAAAGGCACACAGTCATCACAAAGAACAGTAGGTCTTAGGCCTGGTTGGCACTGAAGAGTCTGATTTCCCAGTAAGAAATAAACCATGTCAACAATCAAGCAATCTAATTAATTTTTAGGACTATTTGAAAATAATCGGGAGATCAAAGTCGACATTTCTCATTCCAATTTATTGTATCTAAGTTCACTATTTCAGGTCTGAGTCCTCTGCAAGAAAAGAAGAAAAGATTCCCTTAAGCTGTTCGTCTACCCCAGAACGTCCTGAAGTTTATTCAGTCTCCTACTGATTCATCTTGATTTAGTTTTCAATTCTGAATCTTTGCCCAATCTACCCTTAAGAAAAAGGTTTTACCTTTTGAAATAACTTTTGAAATAATTTTATGTGGTGCATTTTCTGTGTTTCTTAACTTCTCAAGCCCTTAATTTTTTGGAATTATGCATAGATGGGTCATTTAAATCTTCTGGTCTTTTCCATCCTGCTGCTTTTAAACATTTTGCTCCATTGTTGAAGGTTAACAGTTAAGTTAACTAATTGATACAAATGTGGTAGTCTAGGGCAATAAGTAACAATAACAGAATCCTGAACTAGACAGCAACTTTCTGTTGTTCCGAAATTTGAGATGATTTAAAATATTTCTCCTCAATTCAGCTCTCACCCAGGTTTTAAATTTAACCTCTCTGGATCCACCTTCTGGTACAGGAGTTTTAGGGGAATATTGTGCAATGTTTTGTTCTCTTTTCTAGAGAAATGCCCCATGAAGAAAGTTTATTTAGGTAGTTAGGGAAAGGAACAAGAGAAGTTTAAGTGGGTGGTAGAGATAAAGCTAGGTAGAGAGAGGGAGACATGCAAGGCAAGTAGGTTTCAGGTTTGAGTAGTGGTAAGATTTTTTTTTCTTCTTTCTGGAGCGAGCGCATATCAGTCAAAGAAGCCCTCTACTGACTGTTTGGTGTTTTTGTCTTCTCTCTCTTCTACCGCCCCTCTTAAATCTATTATTTTTTTTTTAATCTATTATTTTTGACACTGAAAGTTTGCCATAATGGCCATTGTAATTTTAAGTCATCTAGCAAAATTTTGCCATTAATTAAGATAAGCACATCAGAGTACATTCAGTGAGAGTATATATACAAAGCAAGAGTTTTTCCAGGGAAGAGGAAGCAACTTTAATGCAGCTGAGACCATGACAAACAGGAAAGAATACACTACAGTTAGTCAAAACTTTGTACTATGCATGACATCTTGAATTCCTTGGCCAAGGAGAACCTAAAAGGCTTCATATGATCAATGCCCTAGAAATCACTAACTCCAAAATATAGGCTGAGAAAAGGGACTTTTCATTGCTTTACCAAGACGGACATGTGCTCATGAAGGTTTGGAGAGACCCAAGGCAAAGTTTTAGCAATTTCCTTTATACAAACTGACCACCAATCTAACAGACCTCCAACCATTAGTTCCCAGGGCTGCCTGGTGGTGGAGGTAGGTCAGACTTATGTTTTCATTTCTTCCTTATGAAACACTTCCTTCTACACTCAACATACATAAGGCAATCTAGAACAAAACAAAAGCCCATGAAGCAAGAGTTTATATAAGTAGATGAAGATTGAAACTATAGCAAGCAGCAGAAGAATCAGCGTATTAATGGCAAGCATATTTGCTAAATGGTGCATCTCCAAAAGATCTAATTGCCTTATATTAATTTCTATTTGCTTATAAATCCTAAGAAAATAGATCCATTAAAGAGAGCTCAGAGAAATATGTCACAGATCAAATTATGATGAAAAACTCACTTGACAGCAGATCCAAAGGACTACAAAGGATCCAAAGGAGATTGAAGCTAAATGGGCCCAGAAAGTGCCCCGCTTGGTCCAAGGATCCCACACAATGGGGACATCGTATGTGTCTAGTCTGCTGGCTGTGTCTAGCCACAGTATATAAATTGTGCTATATTGAATAGCTTATGTGCAGGAAGTTAGAGATTTTGTATTAATTATTAAGAAGTCAAGGGTAAAAGAAACAGTAAGATCTGTTTGAAATCTACTGCCATAATTCAGGCAAGAGCTGATGGTGGCTTGGATGGTATGAGAGTAGAGAAAATGAGAAGCAAATGCCCATGAGTGAGACAACTCACACAGTGAGCTGGGTATTGTGAGAAGAATTTCCTACGAGGGGGTTTGCCACAGAAAGGGAAGGGAGAACAGGAAGCATTCAGAGACCTGGAAAAGTTGATACACAGTGAAAGGAGTTTGGGATGAAAACAAGGCCTTGTAATTCTGGACCACCCAAACTAGGAAGATCCTTGAAGAGATCATCTAACCTAACTTCCTCTTATTACTGATGAGAAGCCTGAGACACAGAGATAAGCATGGACTTACTCAAAGCCATACAGCAAGTTGGTGGCAGAACCAGGACCTACATCTACAAGACTGTGCTTCATCACCATGTTCTCATGGGACCTGGACCAGCTAGAATAGTTTGGAGCCAATGAGCTACATGAAGGGAAGGGAAAGGAAATACAATGACCACTGACTGGGCACTTTGTGTACCCATCACCACAGGGGTCACTTTTCGTATGTTTAAACCTTTACTTTTTGCAAAGTAGGCACTGCTTTTCCCATTTTCCACGTGATAAAGTGAGGCTCGAGAAGGTTAAGGAACCTACCCCTAGAAACGGGGTAGAATACAGATCTGGTTAAAAGCCAAGCATGTTTACGTGGATTTCCGCGTGGGCTGGGATTCTGCTGTGGTGGGAGCCTACCTGGAGTGTGAGCGCCGGTAAAGGACTGGCACTTTTCATGCACAGTCGTATGTTTATTTAGGAAACAGCCCTGCCCAGGCAACTGGGCTCAAGTTCAAGATCGGTTGATTCAATAAGGCACCCCTGCAAGCAAAGCTGGAAGAACAGAGGCTTCAACTCCTTTCCATGGGTAAGAAAATTTTGTATAAAATAGGGATAGTGACCTTAAGAGAGAGCAACCTAGGCTGAAGGGCTTGGGCCTGCTGGCCGTGGGGAGCTACAAGAGATCTGGGAGAGGGAAATGTTATTATACCTTGGGAGAGGCTGACCGTGTAGGACCCCCATCACAGTAAATTTCCAACGGGGCATCTGGAATTCAGGCCCCAGAACCCAAGGCCCCATTCCTTTCTTTCATACAGCAGCCCACCGAAACCTGGCCTCGAAGATCTTCTGTATATGCTGCAAATGCTGTGAGGAACCCAATGCCACAGATGACTCCAAGATCCCCAGTCAAACCCAGGAGCTTCAGCCATCAAAGCATGGTAGGTACCAGGCAAAAACACCCTGCCTGGCCTCTCGAGGCCTCATTTTGCTCATCCCCCTTCCTGCTGAGATACCCTCAGATTTCTTTCAGCTTTTGATTGAATAATTCCAACCCAAAATGAGGTGAAGATTGGGTGGTTAAGTATCCAAATCAATAAACAATAGGGCCTCCCTGGTGGCGCAGTGGTTGAGAGTCCACCTGCCGATGCAGGGGACACGGGTTCGTGCCCCGGTCCGGGAAGATCCCACATGCCGCGGAGCGGCTGGGCCCGTGAGCCATGGCTGCTGAGCCTGCACGTCCGGAGCCTGTGCTCCGCAACGGGAGAGGCCACAGCAGTGAGAGGCCTGCGTACCACAAAAAAAAAAATTAATAAATAAACAAATAAACAATAGAGCTTAAAAACCTTGAAACTTAAAGTGTGATTCATGAACCAGGAACATTGGCATCACCTGGGAGCTTGTTAAAGCTGCACTTTCAGACCCTACTCCAGTCCTACCAAGTCAGAACCTACGTTTTAACATGACCCACAGGGAAACCTGAACATACATCATAGTCTGAGAATCACTTGTCTAAAGACTATAAAGATAGCAGTTAAACTCTGCCTTTGGGGCTGGGGTTAGATCCAATCAGCTCTGCCACAGAATTGGGCAAGTCACTTACCCTTTCACTCTGAGCTTCAGTGTCCCTACCTGTAAAATGGGGATATCCATACTGTATTATTACTTTTCAGGATCACTGGGAGGATTAAATGAGGGAATATATAGAAGCACCAAGCACAGGGCTTGCACTAGGTAGGCATTCAACAAAGGTCAACAAATGGAAACTATGGTATATAGGTACTGGCCAGGATAGGATAGGCTCTGCTGCTAAAACAAATATGCCTTTAAATCTCAATCATTTAAATGAAATGAAAGTGTATTTCTTGCTCATGCAAAGTCTATTACACATCTATTTTCATCTTTAGTCAGAGCATCTGGAACACACAGTTTCCAAGGTCACCATGTATGAGGAGAGAGAGAGAGAGAGAGAGAGAGAGAAGGCATCCTGACCTTCAGTTTGTAATTACATCCTTCTTGATGATCCAGGAAAAAAGGTCATAGTGGAGAAGACTGGGGGTCAAAATCAGCAATTTCAGACAGAAAAAAAAAAAAAGCATTACTGTCAAGATCAGGCAAAGCTAGGACTGACAAGCACGCAGTTGGGCGGTGAGTGGTGAGGTCAGGGAGGCTGGTCAGGCAGCTGGCATGATCCTACTAGGAGACAGGACAATTCAATGGCAGGAAAAAATTCTCATGGCACATTTTGCCAGCAATCCATAGCAGGGGCCTTTAAAATACTTCCCCTGAAAATAATTTCACGATAAAAACCAAGAAACTTAAAAATGTCAGTCCCTTTGTCCAAGATGATAATAATGATAATTACTGAGCCCCAATTACATGCAAGGCACTGTCGAGGCCCAAGGGACCCAGCTGTGATCAGAGAAGTCCCCTACTGTTTCAGAGCTTACACACTAGAAAAGTGATCTTATTTAATCTCTGTAATAACTCTAAGAAGTGGACCTGATTATCCAGAACGGATATGTCATTTTGCAGGTCTGAAAACACAGACAGAGAGAGGTGAAGCAATTTGTTCAAGGTATGCGGCTAGAAAAGGACAGTCGTTTATTACAGAATACAGCTTAGTCTGTTGACAAGATTGTATGTTATTCTTTTAAGAATCTAGGAGTATGTCAAAACAAAGCCTTCTATACAACAGTGGTCATCACAATGGTATTTACGGTAGTGAAATTTGAAAGCAGTCTAAACACCCAACAATAGAACATTGGTTAAATAAATCCTGAATTATCCATAAAATTCTTAAAATTTAGTGACGTGAGAAAAATGTTTATGATATGTAAAAAGTGAAATGCATGCATAATATACAGGATGTGATGGACTATGTAGAAATGTGCATATAGGCAAACGCTGGAGCTGTGATCATATCTGAGGGGAGGGGTGTTTGGGGCTTTTTTTCCTACTTCATATTCTTCAATATTTCCTAGCTTTTCTATA
The DNA here is from genome assembly GCF_949774975.1 of Lagenorhynchus albirostris. Classification (NCBI taxonomy): domain Eukaryota; kingdom Metazoa; phylum Chordata; class Mammalia; order Artiodactyla; family Delphinidae; genus Lagenorhynchus; species Lagenorhynchus albirostris. The sequence goes on from NC_083101.1 coordinate 19,583,081, forward strand.
ATGGGTATGCATTATATTTATAAACAGGAAAAAAGTAAACTTTATATTTTAAAAAGAATACATATTTTGAATCCAGTGCCTGCTTATGAGGCAGAGAACTCAGAAGACTAGAGGACGCAGACTCAGGTACTCCCCACCCCATGATAATCACCACTGGTCCATGTGCCCTGCTCCAGTTGGCAAAACGCCTTCACCTCTGAGCCTCCCCACATGACCACGTGGAATTACCACTGCCAGGTCTGCAGAAGGATGAGCTTGACGGACAAAATCTCAAGCAAGATAATGAAGCGTCCCATGTGATTTGGGGAAACTCCCTGCTCCATCCAGAAAAGAGAACATCCTATTTCAGCAGCAGTGAGTTTGAGGGTGAGTTCCAAACTGGGGTCCTAACACTGACCAGGAAACTCTGGGGGAGGGGGCCTTGCCCTAATGACCAAACCCCAATTTGATATTGAGCTAAGTGGGGTGACAGGACTGCTCCCTTCAGGAAGCTGCAGTCACATTCTAGGACACACTGGACAGAGTCCAGGGGTCTAAGACCTGGCTGCAGGACCCTCTGAGCTGGGAATTACAGGAGGAGCAGGAGGTCTGGGAAGAAAGAACACATAACCATACTTTCCTTCTAAGCCCTTGTGGCACTGTCTTATATGTGTATTGCACGTGATTGTTTGCTTCATGTCTGCTTCGGCCACCAGACGATAAGTTCCAGGAGGGCAGGGCCTACATCACTTTTGTTCCTCCAAACTCAACCAGGTACATGGCAAATAAACATGCCAGAAAATGCTTGTGGATTGAGCGTAGTCCAGTGGGGGGAGAAATGCCTCTGGTTCCTGGAGTGTAGCCACATCCAGAAAGGAGGAATGCAGCCCCATTGATGGGCACCCACACTGTACCCAGGTGATCTCACATAGCTCACAACCACCCTATTAGGCTGGCTGTTAAGAGGTAAGCGTCATCCAGCCCAGTCACCTCAGAATTCTCGTAACAGCTAAACCCTCCTGGCAAACAAAATTTCAAAGTCCAATTTCTATAAAAAATCTAAGGGGTCCTACTCTACTCGAATTGGGGGTGAGGGTCTGGGAGCCCCCCTAGCTCCCCTCCCCTCCACAGGGCTCCATGGAGCATAGTTTAAAAATCCCCCTCTCGATGGACTTGAGGACACGGGGAGGGGGAAGGGTAAGCTGGGACTAAGTGAGAGAGTGGCATGGACATACATACACTACCAAACGTAAAATAGACAGCTAGTGGGAAGCAGCCACATAGCACAGGGAGATCAGCTCGGTGCTTTGTGACCACCTAGAGGGATGGGATAGGGAGGGTGGGAGGGAGATGCAAGAGGGAGGAGATATGAGGATATATGTATAGCTGATTCACTTTGTTATACAGCAGAAACTAACACAACACTGTACAGCAATTATACTCCAATAAAGATGTTAAAAAAAAAAAAACCCACCTCTCACTGTGTAGAGAAGGCTTTGGCCCACAGTGGGAAGGGACTTTCCAAAGGCCCAGCAGAGAGTAGTGTTAACGTCAGAACCATTATGGGCCCAATTCTTCTATTTTCCAGGCCACTGCACTTTGCAAGACACCCTGCTGTCATTGAATGCTCCAATGGGGTACCAATGCGTCCCAGGCCAGGATCCACGTGGCTCACACAGTATTCCAGAAACTGACAATGACCAGGGATGGAGGCGACCAGAACAGTCCCCCCAGGCCCAGAGCAAAGCCTTCACTCAGTGTGATTTTTCCCTTTCTTCTTTCAGATGTGAATTCACATGTTTCCAAAAGAGGATTTCACAAGAGAAATCTAAGCCGCTACTCCCAGGATCGCTGGCCGTAACAGCCATGCCTCATTGGGAGACCCTGAACATTCTAGACGGCAGCCCCCTCGCAGGTCTCCGAGGCTGCACGGCTGCTGGAGGGTCTCCGGCAGGAAGGGGGCGGTGAACAGGGGCCATGAAGACTGATTCGGAAACTCCCCAGAGGAGGAGAAGACGTCTGAGCCATCCCTGTGCCTCCAACAAGAGTCACTTCGGCTCCTGGAGAAGCCACTGCAGAGGAGCTGCCTCCAATTAAAGTCCTTAGTTGCATCTTAGGCCTGGGTCCCTCCTCTATTCCCCTCTCCCAGCCCTACTGCTGAGATTCCCTTGAATATAGAACAATTAGAATTAGGCATCTCTTATTAAGAAATGAGGTCTGATTCTAAAACACTTTCAGTCACTCCTTACCAACCTAATGAAGTACTTAGGAGTGGCTGGTCAGCAATGGGCAGCTATAAATAGATGCTGGAATAACTGTCTAGAGCTTGAGGGCACAATACTGCTCGCCTACTGTGGGACTCAATTTGGTGCTCAGGGTCATAGTGGACAGTGGGCCAGGTAGTGCACAACTCTGCAACAAGCAGCCCTATAGTGATGCAATGCACAGCCCATAGAGTTGTAGAAAGCTGTCTGTGCTAAAACGCAGAGCATGCAAACGTAACATGCCAGACACCCCAAGTGGCTTCAACTTTAGCCAGGGAGCCAGGCCCAGAAGCATATCACTTCACCTTATAGACAACTTGGGGATTTGGGGAAGCCTTCCTGGAAGAGATGGTGCTTGAGTTTTTTGAAAGTTGAAAGGGAATTAGCCAAGCAAAGAGGAGAGGGGAACGGTATTCCAGAAGGAGGGAACAGAATAAGCAAATTTGGAAAATAGAGACACAAGCTGGCAGGAGTATAAAGTAGCGAACTTCGATGCTTGGAAAGACGAAAGTGAAAACCTAAGCCAGGGTGTTGGGAGAGGTGAGGGGGACAGAGCTTTAAGACCCTCGTATCCAGAAGAAGAAAGTTGGACTCTGTCCAGAAGGTAATGGGGAGCCAGGGAAGGTAATGTTTAGGCAACAAAGTGACATGGCCATATTTCTGGTTTTTGCAATATGAACATGGTGAGTTGTTAAGACAACACATTAGCACTCCCTGTGTCTGCCCCCAGCACTGAAGAGGAGAATAAAGGAAGATGATGTCTTATACCACAATATTATAGATTGAGACTCATACCTACAATGGAAAGCCCATCCTGGCTGCAATTTGAAGGATGTGCAATTTGAAGAAGTGTGAGCAATAACGATAACAGCAGTGTATAAATCTGGTATATTTCTCTTCTCAATGCTTTATAAATATCAACTCACTTAGCATAATAACCCAACAAGGATAGTACTGTTACTACTCTGGTTTTACAAATTAGGAAACTGAGACACAGAGAACTTAAACACGTCTCTGAAGATTACACTAATAGTAAATGGCAGAGCTGAGACTTGAACCCAGGACACCTGATTCCAGAATTGACACTCTTAACCAACCAGTTATGCTGCCCTTCACAATGATGGCAGAATGACATTCAGTGATTGCTTTTGGCTCCAAATTGACAGTTCATTGCCTGTTCTTCAAAACTGGAGTTGGGCCCTTTAAATCTTTTTCTCTTGGCAGCCAGTGCAATGTTAGGCTTCGTCAGTAGGGGGTGCTGGAGATACTGGAAGAGGAAGGGCCTTCCTTCTGTTCCAGGGAGCTCTCTTAGCAGGGAGCAGCACATGTAGCTCCTTGGGTATCTGGCTCTGGCAGTTCACGTGGCTTCTCCAGCACCCAGATCCTGCTGTATATGGTGGTCGGCAGCACTTAGCAGCCAGCAGCTTCTCCCGGTGACTTACCCCCAACAAATGGGGTAGTGCCTCCCTCTCTCTGTGGTATCTTTCCCTAGCACCTTAGAGGGCAGATTTCTAGAACATTCTGTCAACATGGCATCTCAGAGACTTCTCTGCGTCCAACGGGCCACAGCCATGTCCTTCCCAAGGTCCATATCTCAGCTGGAGATGGGTGCTCTTCCTTGGGGCCTCTATCTCAGCCCTGTGGTGGTGGCTACGCCTTAGACCTGTTATTTCTATATCCTTTACAGGCTCTTACTTCTTATTCACCAATCCATTATTTCAACTCCCTGTTAAAGTTAATAATTCTTTATATTAAACTTCTTATATTCAAATTACTGTGTGCTTTCTGTCTTCTGATTGGCCCCTAACTGATACAGACATCCAAAAAGAGGCTGCCTAGGCAATCAAGACAGACAGTGATACAGGTATGAACTAGGTCAGCATCCCTAAGATGGAGACGAGAGCCCCAAGTTACAAAATATATCTCGGGTAAAGCTGGCCAATTCGAACTCAGAACCATACAGGGAAGAAGATTCTGCAAAATGAAGTTCTTCCCTTCTTTTGCAATGCAGAGAACTGCGAAGGGGGTGGTAGTGAGGCCAAGTTCACCACACACAGGAGATCGTTTCATCTTGCGCTATGTCAAGCTAAATGAGTCTATGGGACATCCAGGTGGCCATATCCAGAAGGAGGTTAGAAATATGTGGCAGGTAAAGTTAAAAGAACAATGGCTGAAAGGAAACAAGGGAACCTCCAGAAAACCCTATGTTCCTTATGTCTTGGAACTGTTTCCTGCAACAGATTCAGCAGGTGCTTTGCACATAAAAGATGCTCCTTAAATGTCACCTCCTGCATTTAGAAGCCACTTCACAGAAAGATGGGGGGAGGCTCACATCCTATGAACTTGTCAAAGGGCTCTTGGCCTCAGGGTGATATCTTTCTTTAGAGGATTTTCAAATAATAACAATAAAAATAATAATGGAAGCCACAGCTGGACCTTACCTCTGACTATGGCAAACTAGCTGGTATCAGACCAATCCTCCTACTGAGAGCAGTTTAAAAGGCTGTAGTTTCTTTTTCTTAAATCTGTCCGAATATGTCAAAGAGCTACCAATGCAGTGAGGACTTGAGGGGCCAAGATCCTCAAGAGAAAGAAAGTGCAGAGAGATGAAATGGACATCAAGGTCTTCTGACCTCCTCAAGGCACTTGCCAACTCCTAAAAAGAGTCTAAAAGGCTGAAAAACTGGGCAGAGCTTTCAGTAGACTCACCGCTTAGAGGCTGAGGGCTCACCCTGGAGGAAGAGGATTGGCTGTTAAAAGTTTTTAAAAGTACGTTTCCAGTTAAAATCTCTGAAGAGCTAGAACCTGCAAATCAGTGCTAACCAGAAATATACTAAGTCTTACTAGGACTAAAACCCAGAGTCAAACTAACCCAACTCTACTTTTCTCAGAAGCAAAAGTAAATCCTTTCTGAAGGAATATCCAGAGTCTTGTACATCTCTTCAATGTTTCATTTTTTAAAAGTGTCTAGCATTCAATAAAAAATTACCAAGAATACCAGAAGATAGGACCAACTGATCAAAAAGGCAAAAGGAACATACTTACAGAAGAGCCAGATACTGGAGTCAGCAGATGTGGACTTTAAAATATTGAAGAAAACAGATGACAAGATGGATAATTTCATCTGAGAACTGTACACTATTTTTTAAAAATCAGTTAAAAATTACAGGACTGAACATTACAATAGCTTAAATTAAGAACTCAATTCAAAGGATTAACAACTGAGTAAACATAACTGAGGGTAAGAGTAATGAAGTGGAAGATAAGTCAGTAAAACATATTCAGACTGAATCATGAAGAACCAAAAGAATAGAAAACACAGAGAGTCTTAGAGATACAGTGACAAGGTCTTAACATCCATATACTTAGAGTCCCAGAAGGAGATGAGAAAAAAGAGGAGAAGCTATGATGAAAAATACTGTATCACAGATTCAAGATGTGCTACAAATCCCAAACAGGATAAATATAAAAAAAATTATACCTAGGCACATCAAAATACAATTACTGAAACCCAAAGCAAAGAGGAAATTTTAAGAACAGCAACAAGACTGATAACTGACTTCACAAATAATGAAAACCAATGACATCTTCCAAAGGTTGAAAAGAACCCCAGAAACCTGTAGTACTCTAGAATTCTTGACTTACCAAAAACTTCTTTCAAAAATAAAAACACAATAGAGACCTCTCAGAAAACAAAAACTCAATCTGTCACTAGAAGATCTGTACTGGAAGGAAGATACTAAAGGGACTTCCAAATATAAATACTATTCTAAAGAAAAATTCCAAAGGTAGTTTCGGGAGTAGGTGAATGATTCTAGACAAATGTGTGGAAATGCAGGAAGGGATAAAGAGTAATAACAAAGTAATAAATGAAGAATAATAAAAAGTAAACATGTGGATAAACCTAAATGAACACTGACTATACAAAGCATTAATAATAATGTCTGTTGTGGTTTAAAATATAGCAAGAATTGAAATCCATGAGAACAAGACCACCACAGACAGAAAGGTGAAAGAGTTCTAAGGTCTTTGGATTGTCCAGAAAGTGATAGAAGGGTCCTCTTATAACAGAATTGAATAAGTGCAGGATGCATGTTGTAATCTAGGGTAACCACTAAGAGAAAAGAATACATACCTCACAAGCTACTAGAAGAGAAATTCTACAAATCACAAAAACTTAATGCAAAAGAAGGCAAAAATAGTACAGAAAAAAGAACACAGAAGGGGAGGACCAATAGTAAGTAAACAGTAAGATGGAACATTTAAGCCCCAAACTATCTAATATATCAGGAAACACACTGGACATAGCATAGTAAATACTCCAGTTAAAAAACAGACTGAATTTTTTTAATCCCACACGTTCACAAGAGGGGCACCCTAAATATAAGGATGCAGATAAGTTGAAGGTAAAGGGATGAACAGATATACTATGTAATCGCCAATCAAAAGAAAGCTAATGTATCAGACAAAGTAGATCTTAAGGCAAAAATCTACTAAAGAGGGATATTTCATAAAGATAAAAGGGTCAAACCATCAGGCAGTTCTAATAATTCTAAATTCGTATGCATGGAATAACAGAGCAAAACTTGTCAGAAGTGAATTAAAATACACGTTCACACAAAAACTTGTACACAGTTGTTCATAACAGCATTATTCCTAATAGCCAAAAAGTAGATTTGATGAATAACCCAGCTGGATGAATGGATAGACAAAATCTGCTCTATCCGTGCAATGGAATATTATCCAACCGTTAAAAAGGGATACAGTATTGATACATGCTACAATATAGATGATTCTTGAAAACATTATGTTATGTGAAAAAGCCAGACATAAAAGGCCACAAACTGCATGATTCTATTTATGAAATGTCCAGAATGGGAAAATCCAGAGAGAGAAAGTAGACCAGTGATTGTCAGAGGCTGGGGACAGGGAGTAACAGGGTGACTACAAATGGGTAGGGGGATTCTGTGGGGGGAAGATGTGATGAAAATGTTCTAGAATTAAATAGTGGTGATGTTTGTGCAATCTTGTGAATATATATACTAAAACCCACTGAATTTTATACTTTAAAATGGTGGACTTTATGGTATGTTCATTACATCTCAATTTTTTAAACTGTGTAATTAAAAAAAAAAAAAACTTGGTCAAAAGTAAAAGGAGAAACAGAAAATCTACAGTCCTAGCTGGAGAGTTTCCTCCCTTGGTCGCTGATAGAACCAACCAACCAAAATCAGTAAGGATATAGATTTGAATAAGGTAAGTAAAAACTCACACAAATAGACACAGGTAGAAAACAGTATGCAGCAGCTAAAGAAAAGTCATCATCAGATGATGGAGCCCTTACTATGGACCACACTATGAACCAGGCCTTGTGCTTTGCATGCGTCACCTCAATTCATCTCCCTATTATCACATGCCCCCTTAACAGACGAGGAAGAACAGAGAGGGTGAGCATCTGGCCCAACGTCACCAACCAGCTTGTGCCTAACTTCCCTGCTAGGGAAGCAGAATCTTCCCTAGATTAAAGAATAAAGACTAGAATTTTTATTCACATAAATACACCCCATGGTGCTGGAGTAACTGAGGTCTGACGCAGAATGAATAAACATTAACTGTTAATGAACTACATCATCCACAAAAGCGTAAGTCGGGCACCTACAGCATTTAAGACATAGTGAGAGATAAAAAAATAATAATAATAGCAACAATTTCTTGAGCGCTTACTCAAGTTTGCAACTCACAGTTGTAAGCACTTTACATTTTGTATACCATTTAATCGTCACAATCACCTGCCAGGTGGGCACACTTATCCCCATTCCACACTTGAGGACTGAGACCCGAGGATGGGAAGGACGCGGCCCCGAGGTGGCAGACCTTGGATTTGAATACGTGTGACTCTAGAATCCAAGCCCTCCGCTCCCACTTCACGACACGGCACCAACTTCACCAGCTCCACGCCCGCCATCAACACAGAGCTTTGAAACGGCGCACACGTTCCTTTGTGGAATCTCATCTTCACAGCAACCCTGTGAAGCAGGCAAGACAGAGATCACAGAATTTTCTAAAAGAGGAAACTGAGGCTCAAATGAGAAGAAATGTACCTCATGGGCACACCTGAATGCCCTACCCACTGGGTGACACCACCAGAAACTCTAAAGAGAGGAAAAGGCAGGAAACAACACATCGAGGGTCCTTTAAGGAGGCTGTCAAATGGAGAAACTGCTGTTTGGTCAAAACACACATTTTTATTCTCTGTTATTATACTTACCAGGGTTTTATGGTTGGATGATAAATATGGGCTACTATTGATCACATTCACAGCCCACACTTCCGCTGTGGCAGGTGAGAAAGACAGTGATCGCCTTCATGAATAATTCTCATTGAGCAAAGCGGGCCGCAGCGTTTGTCGGCTGACGAGAAACGCCTAAAAGAGCCATTTCCAAGGGCTGGTCTATGTACATGATTTCTCTTCTCTGGCCCAGAGAAAGTGAACAGTCAGATTCATCTCTTACATGGTAAGTCACCCACATAATTACATTTCATGTTCACCAGATTCATTTATAGAGTGAACTGACATTCAGAGAGGTTAACCTAGCCAAGGTCACACTGCTAAGAAGTAGCAGATCTGAAATGAGAATACAGCTCTCCTGCTGGCTAGGCCAGTGTTCCATCCAAAGGGGTATCAGGTCTGGGACACCTCACCTGTGTGGGTCTATAGAACCTTTCTGCATGTAGATAAAGGCATAACAGAGAGAAAGGCCAAGGGTTAAAATGGAACAGAAAAAGATGGAAATTCCCAGATCTTTAGCTTTGAAAGGGCCATTAAGAATCATCCAATCTACCCACTATACAGATGTGTAGACTGAGGACCAGCCTAAAGTTACATAGCTAAAAGTGGCAGTTCAGGACCAGAACCCCAGTCTGTGACAACTTCATCATTCAACTGAGTACAGAGAGTAATTTGCAAAAGCTACTATAGAGATGACAAAGCACTCAGTCCACAGGATTTTTTTCCTTAGCAAGTCCAGGTCATGCACAAAAAGTACAAGGTGCAGTCTTTGTCCTTGAGGAGCTTATAGTCTAGCTAGAAGAATAGGTATATGCACAGGAAAACAGAATCAATAACATAAAACATGAGTAAAAGCAGCAACTACATCAAGAATTTAAAGGCCGCAGAGTCAGGAATTCCCTGGCGGTCCAGTGGTTAGGACTCGGTGTTTTCACTGCGGTGGCCTGGGTTCAATCCAAGGTCGGGGAACTACGATCCCGCAAGCCACGTGGCGTGGGGAAAAAAAAAAAAAGTGAGATGATTTGGATTCATGGATTAAGAGGTAATTTTTAAAAAATAAAAAAATAAAGGAGGCAGAGAGTGGCAGGTCTGGCTATGTTGAAAGGCTTCCTGAAGGAGGGGTAAGGAAAGCTGAGCATTAAAGCATGCATAGGAGGGGGAGGGGCAAGATAGGGGGAGGGGATAAGAGGTACAAATTACCATGTATAAAATAAATAAGCTACAAAGATATATTGTACAACACAGGGGATACAGTCAATATTTTATAATAGCTATAAGTGGAGTATAACATTTAAAAATGGTGAATCACTATGTTGTACACCTGAACCTTGTATATATCTTACGTCAACCATACCTCAATTAAAAAAAATTTTTTTTTACAAAAGCATGCATAGGAGTCCAGCACATACAAAGGAACAGGTATGTCAGTCCAGGAAAAGAGTTTCAACCTACGAAGGATTTTTATGGGCGATGAAGCCAAAATTGCAGATGAAGGCCAGGTCTTAGGTGCTGGGGAGCCTTTAAATGCCAGGCTAGGGCTTTTGGATTTGGGCCTAGGGAACAACGGGTCTTCAAACTTGTTCAGAAGCAGAGCACCCGGCAGCCTCTGAGCTCTTCATGGAATTCCACAAGTGACAGATTACGCTTCACTCCAGGACAGTGCTAGTGTCAGGGAACACACGGCCATTCTCCGTCTGCAGTATGAAACCATCCCACAAGGAAGCATGCTGTGAACAAAATATGTCCTCCAATCAGACAGGAACAGTCTCTTCCAAATATTCCCATTAGCAGTTACAGGCTGTTTGTTTCCTACTCCTCAAGGCCTGTGTGCTAGCATACAAGCCCAAGCACCATCTTCTTTCAGAAAATGTAGGCAAGAAACAACTTAAAGATGGAGAACATTCTCAGAATTTACTTCTTCACTTCAGATTGGGAAGAGGCTTCTTATAATCTAAGGGGCCCAAGGCGATGCCACAAAGAGCAGTGTCCTCCCTGAGTCTCCATCTGACAAGAAGGGGGTGGGGACAGAAGCATCACCTGAGACCAAGCTTTGGACACACATTCAGTCCAGTCTGGTCATCTTCACATTTCCTGGGCTCTCCAGACGATGAAAGGGATGTGCGGGTGGCCCTTTCATCCATGCCCACAGTTCTAAGCAGCACAGAAAGTACCTCAGAGTGGGACCATCGGCTTCTGCAAAGGCCAGGGGCCAGTGTGGGATGTTGACAAGCCATTCTCGTGCAGGGTCCTGGAGTGAGCACGATATTCGCAGTGCTGACATGACTGACGGCCTCAGAGTGCCCCCAGATGCTGCTCTCCTCGCCTAGGGCTCACCGTTGGCCACCTTGGGCTCCTGAGGCCTCCCTGACTTCTCACCTTCAGCCTTGGAAGAAGATGAGTACCTTCGTCCCTAGGTCACCTGGCCAGGAATGGGCAGCACCCTGTGCCCAGGATGTGGGCTTCTATGAGCTGGCAGGGGCATGGAATCCTTGGAGAGTCTGTGTGTCGTGTGCCCAATGCCTGGGGGAGCTGAGAGGTCACCAGGAGCCGGATGTAGTAGCCACCAAACACTGCCAGCAGCTGCTGGGCCATTTCCTGGAAGAGGTAGGGAAGCAGAGTGAGGGCCACAGAAAAGTGTCTAAAGCATGAGGGGTACGCCAAGTGGTCCTTGCACCCCTGGACCAGCAGTAATGCTCACTAGGAAGAACCCGGCAAGGCCCTCACCCGGGACAGCTGCAAGATGCCTGAATCTGGTCTGGAACTCCAGCTCTCAAGCTCTGTGGAGCTCCTGCAGCGTCAGTTTCCACATCTCTGAGGTGGTAACCTAACTGCTAATAGGTGATAATAATGTGCACTAAAAAGCTAGGGAGCCTCAAAGCACTAGAGGAAATACCACTGGTTTATACCAGCCAATTGTGCACACACACACACACACACACACACATTTTTCCAGTTTCAAGTGTCTGTGATTTTGTAAAGTACATGACATCAGGTAATGCACTTGAAGAAAATCACCAGTAAATGGAGGCATGGTTGGGGGAATACCCCTCTGACGGCAGGATTCTTCAAGTCATACACAGCAGTACCTGCTGAATTGCTTCAGACAGTACTCCTATATTAAACGTGCTTATCAAAACTGGATTTAGCACAAAAAGACAAATACGGTATGATTCCACTCATATGAGGCACCGAGAGCAATAAATTCATAGAGACAAAGTAGAATGGTGGTTTTCAGGGGCTGAAAGGTAAAAGAATTTGTATTTAGTGGGTATGTTGTTTCAATTTGGGAAGATGAAAAAGTTCTGGAGGAGGGTGTAGTGATGGTTGCACAACAATGTGAATGCGCTTACTGCTACTGAATCGTACACTTAAAAACAGTTAAGGCGGTGAATTTTATACTATGTATATTTTACTGCAGTGAAAAAAATTAAAAAGTGAAAAAGAGGAAAAAAAATTTTTTAATTGTATTTAATGCATGCTCTTAACACATTTGGTCTCTAAATTTCCATCCACCTGTCTGGCAGTTGGGATTCCAGCAAAGACGCTCCTGTTTCTTTTGTGTGGCATGGAAGTCTTTCACAGTACTTGTGTCCAGTCTGAATGTAATGAAGTAAAGTGTGGGTTACACCCAGCCTGTTTACGTCAATACAGTTAGGGGTCAAGAATAGGCTTTTAAATCAAAAGGGCCAAATGGGAATGTCAGCTCAGCCACCCTGGGACGGACCCTGAGCAAAGTCGCTTCACCTTGCTTAGCCCACTTCCTCATCAGTAAGACAGAAAATCACAGCACCTTTCTGGTTGAGCTGGAGTGAGGACTAAAAGCACTAATGGATAGAAAGCCCAATACCTAATTCGCAATAAATGGCATCAATATCACTACCATTATCATTATTCAAAAAGCAGAAATTCCACCTAGCTCTGTAGGAGCCGTGTTTCCTTGGAGTTATCCTTTGTGCTAGAAAAATGTTGAAAACGTCAAACAGCCTGCCACTTACTAACTCAGATTGGTCTTCTCGCCCATTTATTCTAAAATTGATAACATAAGAAACAAAGAACTGTGACAAGAAATTGGCCTCCTGAGAATCATAGGACTGGTTTCTGCCTTGGACTTTGCCACATTCTCCCTTGTTCTGCGACCTTGGGTGAGTCAGCTGACCTCTTGGAAGCTTACTTCACCCATCAAGGAAGAAGGGAAAATAATCTATACTTCAGAGGATATGCTAAAGAATTTTATGCATGATAAAAACCTGTGAAAATGAAAGAGGTCATTATAACTGTTTCTCCGCCTTTTGCACACACTGGGTTCCTCCTGAAATATGACAGTCTGGCCCCCGTTGAGACTTGGGCATTGCTTGTATTTTCCTTTGCTATTTTATAAGGGCAGCTACTTTAAAAACATGTGCACACACCCTGAGACTTGATATTCATGACAGGAAATTGTATTACTATTTGTTTGAATGAATTTGAAAAAATAATTTAAAAGACCCATCATAGTTAATGAGCTATTTCACATAAACCCAGACATGCATGCACAAGAAAGAACGTGATCTTATCAATCTTTTCAGCTCTTTGAAGAGATTAATATATTTATCATTTTCCCTCATAATGGTCCTATTTGCAGGTCCCCCCACTCCCCATCCATGCAAAAGGGAAAGTCTGGGCTGGTTTGGACCTTTAATCCCCAAATCTATTGGCTAAAAAGAAAATGCAAGTGCTCTCCTGTATCACACCCTGCCACAGGTCGCCCCTCACTGCATGTCTCCCAGACAGTGGGTCTGTCCTCATGGTGAGAAGAGGGTTGCACAAGCCGCAAACCACATTACCAGACTTCTGGTCTACTAGCTCTTGACCATACCCAACAGACAGCTTGGGTGGCAGGACCCAACAGAACTCTGGAGCAGGAGGAAATGGAATTCAACAGAGATGCATACAAGATTTAAATATCCAACTGCAATTTAAGGAGATGGATGGAGAGATGATAGATTGATTGATAGATTTAAAAATGATCCAAATATTCATCAACGTGTTTATGGTTAGGTAGGCTATGATCCATCAATATGCAACTACATATCCAATAGAACTACACAAAAGAATACCAAGATATTTTTTAAATGGGGTGAGGGGGCACCCAATAAGTATAAAATGATTCCTCTAAGCTATCTTTTAAAGTGCTGGCGTGAGGAAAAGAATATTGAAAACTGGTAGGCTAGAAGACGTGTATGGTCCCTACCAACCCAGTAAAGGCATGTCCCCAGGAATCTAGAACTTGAGAGCCCCACACGGACCCTATGCAAACACCTGGTTGGGGAGGAGGGGACCTGACTGGCCCAGGTGCCTGTTACCTCCGGCTCAGCCTCAGGAATAAGCTGGCGAAGCTCGGTCTGCATGAGTGGCCTCTCCGTGGGACGAGGACTGCTGGGCAGGAGAGGAGCTTCCTCCAGCAGGTTCTCCGGCCCCTCGGCCACCGTGGGGCTCACCCCAGTCTCCATGACAACACACAGCTGGCTCAATCTGCTTCTCAGCAAGGACTGCAAAGGAAACAGAGAGGGGCTCGGTGGTGTCCTAAGTTAGGTGGATGGAGGATGCCGGGTGGTTCCCTGAGCCGCAGACCCACACAGGACGCATAGACCGTCTACAGACTCAGATGCTGACCTCAGGAGACTCTGGAGAGATCAGATCATTCCTGCCAAAGTATGGTCAGAAGCACTTTTCCTTCCATGCTCTCATCTGCTCCTCAAAGCAGCCTGGGACGTGGGAATCTTTACCCATATGTTGCAGATGAGCAAACTGGAGCTCAAAGGAATTGCCCAAAGCCACACAGGAACCAATGGGTCCGGATCAGGGCTAAGCCACGATCCTGACTTCAAAGCCAACTACAGCACTTGCGGGGGCCCGAAAATGGATCCCAGGGAAGAAGCACAGGGCTCGAGGACAGGCGAGCTGGGCTCCAAACTTGGCATCACCAACCAGCTATGCGGCTTCTCAGAGCCTCAGTTTCCTCCTCTGTGGAACTGGAGCAAACTCTCCCCGTTCCTTCTCAAAACATTCAGGATTTCAAACAAGTGAAAGTCATCTAAATATATGGTATTTTCCTCTGCCAGAATCTTTATTATTGTTGTTGTTATAAATGAAATATATTCTCACTGTTATTTATTATTATTATTATAAATAAAATTTATATTCACTGTAGAAAATGTGGAAAATGCGACTAGTTAAAAAGGAAAAGAGGACTCCCCTGGTGGCACAGTGGTTAAGAATCCACCTGCCAATGCAGGGGACATGGGTTCGAGCCCTGGTCCAGGAAGATCCCACATGCCGCGGAGCAACTAAGCCCGTGTGCCACAACTACTGAGGCTGCGTGCTAGAGCCCGCAAGCCACAACTACTGAGCCCACGTGCCACAACTACTGAAGTCCAAGCGCCTAGAGCCCATGCTCCGCAACAAGAGAAGCCACCGCAATGAGAAGCCCGTGCGCTGCAACGAAGAGTAGCCCCCGCTCGCCACAACAAAGACCCAACGCAGCCAAAAATTAAATATAAATAAATAAATAATTCTATTTTTAAAAAAATTCTTTAAAAAGGAAGAGAAAAACAGCCATAATTCCCTAGGCAAAAACAACCATGATTCCACAGAGGTATTCTTCCCTCCAAGTAACTTTTCCTTAGACACTTGTTCCAACGCTGAGGTAATGCAATCTATACAATCTAGCCTCCTGGTTTATTTTTTTGCTTTTCACTTAAGGTATCTCACCTCTTGGCTCGTCTTCATTTCTCGAACATGGTCGGACAAAAACTGCACACAGGTCTCCAGGTCGAAGTAGACAAACCAGAGCTGGGGAGAGAAGCAGCCGTGACTGCTGAGGCCAAAACGACCCGACCTTGAACTCTCCATCCCTGAGACGGGCCTCCCCTCCTGCCTCCTCGCTGCAGGCTTGCCCTTCTGGGGATGACCAGGTTCATCCCGGTCTCCGGCGTGAGCATGCCATTCTGCTCTCTCCCAGAGTCCCCCCCGCACGACGGGGTCTGGTAGACAAGTGGCTTCGTGTGCAGATTTGGAAAATGTCAAACCCTGTGCCCGCTGGGGGCCCACCCGTACCCACACCCTGGGCCCCTCACCAGCTAAGAACGCGGACGTGGTGCTGAGGAGATTGATCAATCCTCTCAGGCAGACCCCAGCCAGGCTCAGGCGCCCTGGGCCTCAACCAGCCCAGCTGTGTCCCAGACCCACTGTGTGACCTCTCTAGTCACTTCAGATCTCCCCATTGCCTTGGGGCCAAGAAAACAACCATGCCAGGAGGACAAGGCCCTCAGGGTCTGACCTGCCTCCCCAGGGACCTTGTCTGGGTACTGAGGGCTCGAAACAGAGGAGGCCCCATCTCTTTGCTGAATAAATGTTCAATGAGGAATGTGGCTTGGATGGTCGCCGAGCTTCCCTTCCAGCCCCGCCTCGTGGAGGTTCTAGGCTGCTGGTTACCACCCAGAGAGGAGTCTCCAGAAAGAAACACTGGAGCAGAGAGGAAGGAGGGGCTGCCGACGCCATCTCCATTAGCAGACTCCGGGGGACACTGCACAGACTGGGAGAGCCCAGCCCCAAAGTGGGTCCACTGGAGAGGTCACTCCAAGACACAGTACCTGAATCACACTCTGGCAGCCTTCCACCGTGTCTGTCACCCCCAACAGCACCCGGTGTCTCAGGAGGGCTCCGTTGGCAGCCGCCAGCCTCAGATCCGTGTTGGCGTTGGCCTGTAAGACAAACGCCAGCCCCATGGCCCAACCTCCATGCTGCCGGGGAGCTCTTGGGCCTGAGCAATAACCACACACTGTCCCTCCCCGAGACACCACGGGACAATCCTGGTCTCCAAGACACATCCATTGTCTCCCCTATAAAACAGACTGTGGCATTGTTGGGACAATAAATTCAACAGTGTCAGAGAGCTTCGGGTGAAGCCCAGCTCTGCTACTTCCCGGCGGTGTGGCCCTGGACAAATGTGTCCCTTCTGAGTCTTGCTTTCTTCAGTTGTTGAAGAAGGATAAAAAGCATCTCCGGCCCTTAGGAACATGGTGAGATTGAACTGAGATTGTGTGTGTGACGCACTTAACCCAGTGCCTGGGACACAGTCGGGGGACACACATATCTGAGGGAGGAGGGGCTTGGAGAGCTTTGAGCATCGATTGTGGAAATAAAGCACCTATTTTCCATACTACCTAACCCAGTGACTGGCCCTCGGAGGGGGGCTCTGGGAATCCATCTCCTTCTTTTCCCACCAGAACCAACTGACGCCATGGATGACAAAGTAGGTGCTAAGCAGATCGGGCAGGAGAGGATAGGAAGGGTGACAGGACCCAAAGCTCTATAAGACCCTACAAGGACTTTCAGATGCAATTAGAAGGCAACTCAATCGAGGACAATGGTCCCCAAAACAGGAAGGACCCCTGTAGGGAGCTTCTGAATGTGTGAGAAGGCCCTTACGGTTGTCACAGGCACAGGACAGGCAATGCTGGCATTTAGGGACGAGGACCAGGGATGCTAAACACATGCCTTCCACTGTAGGCCACGTCCCATGACAGAGAATTTTGCACGTGGAAGAACTGTCCCCCAGCCTACCTGAACCCTAAATGTCCCACTGGGCACGAGCACATGTGAAAAACTCTCTTCATAATTCTCTGACTGGCCAACCTAATTCCATTTTACATATAAACCTAAAGTGTTTTGTGAATAGGTTTTAAAATACATTGAATTTTCCAGGAATGCCACACCTCGTTTATTGCATTTCGCTTTATTGCGCTTTACAGATACTGCCTTTTTTTTTTTTTTTTACAAACTGAATGTTTGTGACAATCTGAGTCGAGCAAGTCTATTGACGCCATTTTTCCACTAGCGTTATTTTTTAACTAAGGTATGTGCATTGCTTTTTTTTAGACATAGGGCTTTTACACACTTAATAGACTACAGTATAGTGTAAACATAACTTTTATATGCACTAGAAAGCCAAAAAATTCGTGTGACTCTCTTTACTGTGATATCCGCTTTATAGCAGTGGTCTGGAACCAAACCCACAGTATCTCCAAAGTCTGCCTGTATTATAAAAATCAAGGGGTGATTATATTTTGTTTTGCCTAGAACTTTAGCAAGGGTGTTCACCCTTTCAGAAACCCCTATCACCAAGATTTCAGGTCCTGACTCCATCTCTTAACTACCTATATAACCCTGGGCAAATTAGTCACCATCTCTGCCTCCACACCCTCACGTCCAAATTGGAGATAACACCCCCGAACAATAAGGGTTAGAATAAGGATGAAATGAGTTAATACACATAGGACACCTGGAAGAATGAACACTCGATATATGTTACCTAGTAATATCTTTATGATGACGATACTCAACTGAAAACACCATGTTTTCCACTGTACCATGTTGGCCACAAACGAATATTTTTAGGAATTTTCAACATACCCTAGTGATGTGTTTTACTCTTTAGGGGATAAAAGACAGAGTCTTGCCTGCCTTCATAAGCCTTCTGATCTTGAAAAAGGCTAATAATGACCCAAACAAGGGGAAAACAAGGCAGTGTGTACAAATGCTGAGGCTCTCAAGGATGCTATGTGATGCGGGTAGGACACAAACAGTAAGAGTGACAATGGTCAGGAAGGGGGATCTGCATGGTCCTGAGAGATGAGGGATCCGAGGATAAAGAAGTCCTTGAGCTGAGGCTCAGAGGAAGACCTGAGCAAGGCTGTGTGACCACAGACTAGTTACTTAACCTCTCTGAGCTTTGGTTTCACCACTAGTGAAGAGTAAATAATCATAACAGTTGATACATAGTGAGCATTTATGTAACACCAAGTAAGATTATAAGCACGTTGCATGTATTAAGTCATTTAGTTCTCCCAACAATCCTATGAGGGAGCTAAAATTATTATCCCATTGTACAGATGAGAAAACTAAGGCCCTGAGAGGTTAAATAATAAATCACCCCAGGCTGCAGGGCTAGCAAATGGCAGAGGTACCCTGCCTCCTTGTGAGGTTGTTGTTGGGCATGGATATCAGGTCCCAAACACAGAACACATAGTAAGTGCTCATTAAACGATGGTCTTATGAGAAAGTAAGGATCCTGGAGGGGATCAACAAACAGTGATGACAGAAGGGCTATTATGTACCTGGGGCCTCCACGCTGCCCCTACACGTAAAGATCCAGGGTCTTGTTTGTCTCTGTGCCCTGTGCCTAGCACATCTCCTAGGCACTTGCGGAGGCTTCATAAATGCCAGCTGAATAAGGAAGAAAGGGAGGAAGGAGGCAGAGAGCCACAGCAGGCATTCCCTGAACTGCCTCCCTGAAGCACCTGCCAGGTGCCAGATATTTTGCTTGCTCCTGATGAAGCAGGGCACTTTGCTCCTTCCCCCTCCCCAAGAGAAGGTTCTTGCTGCAGAAGCAGCCAGCCCCACTGATTTTTTTATAGGCCAAACACAGGGGCCATGAGAGCTTCAGCAGAGCCCAAGGGCAGCATTATTCTGTCAGCCTCATCGCAAAGCCCGACAAAGATCCTTTCAGAATGATTAAGCCATGAAGTTCCTATTTGTCCCTGTGAGCACAGGCACTAAATGGAATTCATACCCCTGAACCCTGACCACATTTCCCAACATCCCGCCCTCTCCTCCTGAGTGAGGCAAGAGTGGAGTGTTTGCTAAAGATCTCAAAGTCCAGCTCTGTGCCAGGTGCTGGGGGAGCTTCTGAAGCAGCTGGAAAGACAGTGGAGGGGTGGTTGCCAGAATAAGGGTCCCCCAAGGATGTGTAAATCCTACTTCCCAGAACCTGTGAATTTATGTTACTTGGCACTGAAAAATTAAGGGTGTAGATGGAATTAATGTTGCTAATCAGTTAGCCTTAAAATGGGAAGATTGTCCCAGATTATCTAGACAGCCCAACGTAATCACAGGGGGCCTTGAAAGTAGAAGAGGGAGACAGAAGACTCAGAGTCAAGAATGCGAGAAGGACTCAACCCACCACTGCTGGCTTTGAAGATGGAGGAAGGGGCCATGAGCCAAGGAACGCAGGTGGCCTCCAGGAGCTGGAAAAGACAAGGAGACAGATTCCCGCCCTAGAGGCTCCAGAAAGGAGGCAGCCCAGCCCCGTCAAACTTTTAAACTACAGAACTGTAACACAACACATTTCTGTTGTTTTAAGCCACTACATTTATGGTTATCTGTTACAGCCACAGAACACCAATACAGTTGGGTATTGACTGAGAATGTGGCTTGGAATCTGAGCCTCCTGGCCTTGAATTCGAGCTCTGCTATTTATTAGCAGCATGACCTTGGACTACTTCTTGGGCCTCTCGGAGCCTCGGGTTCCTCACCTGCAAAATGAACGTAAAAGCCTCTACCCAGAGGTTTACTGGGGGGTTTAATGAGTTAATGCATGTAAAGCATTTAGTGATGACCTACCACATATGAAGTGCTCAACAGTAACAAAAGACAGATGTTGAAGAAGCAGAAGACAATTAGCAAACCACACATTAAGCCGGGGGTATCGATCTCCTTTGTGAATGAGATCAGGAATCACAGGGTTCAGGCTTTGAACCTCCACTCTGCCACTCAGAGTGGGATTGGGACAAGTTACCTAAACTCCCTGATCACCCACCCACTCTCTGCCTCAGAGGTCGTTACTGGGGTTAAATGAGACACAACTGTCAACCAAGCACCAGGCAGAGTCCATCCACCTCTCCGCAGGTACCCCATGCTGTGAGGTGGGTCCAGGAAACACCCTCGCTCACAGGGCCGTGGCGAGCACCCAGGCAGAGGAGGTGCATGGAAGGGCTCAGTCGCCTCAAAGTGTCATCCTCCCCGCTCCCAGACTCTCTCAAAACACAGCCTGCTTCCAGAAAAACAACCCACAGGCATCAGAGAGAAAAACAGGAAGGATTTAATCACACGTGTGATTTGATTTCTTTTAGTCACTGGGCACACGGGCCAGGGTGAATTTTCATGGTTGGGGAAATTCTTTGAAGCAGGTAAAAGAAAAATCTGACTTGGGATTATCCTGTCCACACAGCCTTTCTGGAGGGAGCATGGCTGGAGTCCCCGGATGTCTTACCTTCCTCTGGTGTCTCTCGAAAATGAGCACAAGAGTCAGGGTCAGGCTCATGGCAGCCAGGGTCACGAGCAGCACACCCACCCAGTGGTTCCCCAGGGCGAACATCTGGCTGGTGGAGTAGATGTTGGCCCATACCACCACGTAGAACACCTGCAAGAAGCCAGAGAAAGGGCACCGTCAGCAACACCAGTCCTCAAACGAAGCAGCTCCATTCCAAGGGACACCCTCTGGCCACTTCTGACGCCCTCCATGGATGCGCGAGCTCACAAGGCCAGTCAGAGACTGATGGGGGCGGGAGATTGGGGTGGTCTGTGAGAATGGGCCCTTGTTCTTTGTTCAAAAGCAAAGGGAGAGGCAAGGGGTTAGAATAGCCACTCCAAATCCTTGCTTACTCTGAATTCAAATAAAACAGAGAAGGGAGGGGGGGCTTGGGAGTGAGATAAATTTGAATCAGAAGCCCACGTTCATCCTTCAACAGCTAGGTGGCCTTAGACAAGTTGTAACAACTCTCTGGGCCTCAGTTTCCTCATCCGTAAAATGGGGATAATAATACCTACTTCACAGTGTTGTTATAAGGGTTAATAAGATAACCTATGTAACAGCCTAGCACTTCTTAGGAAATCAGTAACTGCCAGTGGCCATCCCTTCCCCTCCCAGAAGCAGGACATGGGAGTCAAGAGTGCTTTTTGACCATTTATACATACAGAGGAGTGGCAGGTCACAGTGGTTAAGAGCACAGATGCAGAAACCAGGGTGCCCGGGTTCCAACACCGGCTGCGCCATATTCTGTCTGCCTGTGTGTGTTTACGTATATATATAGGTGTATACATATGTTTATATGTATACACACACACATATGTGACTAGAGCCGAAATAGACCAATCTGTTGAACAGATGGGGAAACCAAATGCCAGAGAGGAGGAAAGCCTTGACAAAGCCAGACACTGAGTCCAGAGCCTCAGGGGTGGGTCTACAGATTCCCAATCCCCCAGCTCTGGCCTTAATAAACCCTGCCTCCCATCCTCTGCATGGGGAGCTGGTTACAACTCTCCCCCATGAATCTCCTCTTACACCAAACCCAGGTCCAGGTGTACTGCTCTCTCCCAGGCAGCCCAGCCACCAGCCCCCAAACCCGTGACCCACACCAACAGGCTCCAGGGCACTGCGCCGAATTTAGCAGTGCCTCAGAGGCCTCCCTCGCTCTTACCACAGCGAAGGCCAGCCGCATAGGCCTCGAGTTGTAGATGATGTATCTCCTCACTTGGGGCTCCAAGAGGGCACTCTCAGCCAGGCTCCTGTACTGCTCAGCCGGGACCTGCTTGGCCACCCAAGGGAAAGAGACCTGTCAGCCACGGAGAACCACACCCCACTCCTTCCCACCAGCAGGGGTGTTGTGGCCAGTTCACGTGGCTATCACGTGGAAGGGGGATGAGGTGCATTCCTGGCTGCCCCCAAAGGCAGAATGGGGAGCATGGAGCATGGCGTGGCAATCACAGGGTGCAGCTTCCAGATCAGAGAAGGACAGGCACCACTGGGGAGATGGGACAGCTCGAGATCCAGGAGGACATCCAGGAGAGGGATCCCTGTAGCCCAAGGCTCAGCACCTCACAGCAGATCCAGGATAGCCTAATGGTTAAGGTGCAGGCCATGGAGTCAGCCAGCCATCAATAATAAAATAATAAAATTTTTAAAAATAAATAAATAAGATAAAATGAGGATAATCAAAGTACAACTTGTAGAGGTGACAGGCATATTAAATAAGATAATACATATACAATATTTACAATAAATACAATAAATATACGTATAGTATGTAGACACATATTATCTGGACATCTTTGGGGGCCTCTGTTCTCTTACTTAGATAGATATGTGTGTCTAAGTGTATGTGTACACAAGCCCGGTGCTGGTTCCGTAGTGAACACTTGATACACAAGTGTTATTCTCAAACTGTACCATCAATAACTATTAATACAGTCCAAGATACTGAAAATTCACATCTTCCTGCCCAAACAAAAAATGTCATAGAGCAAAGGTCCTATGAGAATGGATTGCTTAAGAACACAGAATTTAATCATTAGAGATATTTAGGAACATGGTAGAACAAGATGTAAACTGTTCATCAGTTAAGAAAACCCAATCTGAAGACAACTGTTTAAGAAAAATGTTCTTTTGTACAAAGGCTGAAAGGAAGCGTGGGAAGCAAAACCAGCTCATGTGCTGATGTGGGGCTAGTACTGTCAACTTGGAAAGTTTCCCTTTAATGGTGATAAAATGTTGTTTTAAACCATAATGCAATTCTGTTTTAAAGGAGTAAACTCTCAAGTCTTCAAGGTAAAATTAGCAATGTAGCTTCCTCAGCCATAAATAATCCTCCCTGGGCAGTGAAGATGAATGCCTAATCATGCTGGAGGATTTGAGAAGAGCAAGAACCACACCTGTGGGAACTTAATAGCAATACCACAATTTATTGAACATTTACTATGTGCCAGGGCCAGTGCAAGTGTTCCTCGAGCACTACTTCTCTTAATCCATACAAAAACCCTGTGTAATAGGTATTAATATTGCCCTCGTTTTACAGATGATGAGACTGTGGCTCAGAGAGGTTAAGTCACCTGCCTAAAGTCACCCAGGCAGTAAGCAGCTGAGCTGGATCTGCATCCAGATCTAGGAACCCCCGTGAAGCCTATGCCTCGAATCACTATGCTTGAAGGTACTGCATTATCATCTAATGAATTCACGCACCCTTCCCTTTGCAGAAGCAGTTCCTTCTCCTAAAATGCCCTTCCTCCTGTCCACCCAGCAAACTCCTTTTTTTCCTTCAAGAGCCCAGGTCAAGTATCTGCTCCTCTGCAAAGCTTTTGTTAGAATGAATAAAGGAAATCTCATTTATACTGGAGTTGGGAAGGCCAGAAGGAGGTGCTCTCATGCCCTACCACTCATTGTCATCCGCAGACTCCAAACGCGAAGAGAATCACCTTGCATCTCCAACAGGAAGAAGGTCTGTTTCTGCCTTTTACTACCTCAGCAGGAGGAAGATTTTCTCCTCGCCTGGCAATAGCCCAGCCAACCAGAGGCTGTCACAACTCAGCCAATGAAAAGCCACTACACTTGGAACCCCCAGTTTCCCCCACTGGCCTCCTTGTTTATAAGAGCCCCTCCCAACTTCTCTTTAACCTCTATAAAACAACAGTCCTTTCCTTCGTTTCTCCAGACTTCCCCGTTTTTACTATAGCATGCCTGTCCCGAATTGCAACTTTCTGCTATTACCAAATAAACCCATTTTGCCAGTATAATAACGGGCTGCTTTAGTTATAAGGCGGACACTTTCATAACCACTGCTCCCTGAGCTGAGTTTATCACTTTCTCCTGTGAATGTCTTCAATGTCTTGTGCATCCCTCTACTGCAGCACTTATACCATACTGTTCTGCTTTACCTGACGCATGTCTATCTCACCCACTGGGCTCTGTGAGCAGTGTGACACCAGGCACGGGGACCTAGTCACCTCTGTAGTACTCAGTGACCGCCTAAGTGGCCAGCACAGGGTGGACACCCCAAAACACACATCTGTTAAGTTAATTAATTGGAAGGAGAGGACATCTTCCTTATATTCCCTACCATGTTGAGCACAGGGTAGGTGTTTAATAAAAATGTTGTGAATAATTGGATGATAGAATAGATAGACGGACAGACAGGTGGATGGATGGATGGATGGATGGAAGAAAAAGTACTAAGGACTCCATAAAGTCAGCGCTCACCTGAATGCCCCAGGTCTGCAGTTGTTCTTCGGCGGCTCCCAGATCGAAGGAGATGGGTGCACAGGTATTGTCAATCCGGAGAACTGTGAGGACCTGGCCGTTGTGGAGCTCTGAAAGCAGACCAGGAGCTTCATCGGGCTGAGCAATAAGGACTTTGGGTGAGCCCAGACCTTGATGGCATCACCTCCTCTGGCCTTGAGAACATTCTCATGGCGAGGAGGGACTTGCCATCCTCCAACTCCTACGGGAGAAGGACTGGACTTGACTGGAAAGCTCCCAGGAGACAGAACTGAGGCCGGAGGCTTTTAGGACATTATTTGAGACCATCAAAGGAAGAACTTCTCAAGAATGTGAGCTCTGTCCACACAAAGTCTGGGAGGTAGTGGGCTCCCCCTCACAAGGGATATTTAAACAGAGATTGAACAACTAATTACACTGAGGAGATGATCCAGCAGACATTTATTCGAGGATGGCAAAGGAAGTACAACCAAACAACTTACATCCCTGGTGGGCTCGGAGTCTAAGTAAGAGGTAACAATGTGGTAGGCACAACAGTGAACCCCCAAGGATGTCCCCACCCTAACCCCCAGAACCTGTGAATACGTTATCTTACACGGCAAAGGAGAATGGGGGTTGCAGGTGAACTTAATGGTATTAATCAGCTGGCCTGAAATAGGGAGATTATCCTAGATTATCTGGGTGGGCCCACTGTAATCACAAGGATCCTCAAAAGTGGAAGAGAGGGAATTCCCTGGCGGTCCAGTGGTTAGGACTCCACGCTTTCACTGCTGAGGGCACAGGTTCGATCCCTGGTTAGGGAACTAAGATCCCGCATGCCACTCAGCGCAGCAAAAAAAAAAAAAAGTGGAAGAGGGAGGCAGCAGAAGAGCCAGGAGGGATGTGACTAAGGAAGAAAGGTACAGAGAGATGGAACATTACTGGCTTTAAAATGGCGGAAGGGGACTTCCCTGGTGGTCCAATAGTTAAGAATCCGCCTTCCAATGCAGGGGACGCGGGTTAGATCCCTGGTCGGGGAACTAAGATCCCACATGCCACGGGGCAACTAAGCCCAAGTGCTCTAGAGCCCGCGCGCCACGACTAGAGAGAAGCCCGTGTGCCGCCCGCACGCCACAACTAAAACCCGACGCAGCCAAGTAAATAAATAAATATAAAATTTTAAAAAACAAATGGCGGAAGGCTTCAGCAGCCAAGGACTGTGGGTGGCCTTTAGATGCTGGAAAAGAAAAGGAAACAGATTCTCCGCTGGAGCTTCCTAAAGGAATGCAGCCTTGCTGACCAGGGCTGTCAGGCTGTGAGCCGACAGTCTGGCCAGTGTCAGACTTCTAACCTACAGAACTGTAAGAGAAGAACTGCATTTGCTAAGCCACTGTTAGTGGCACCTGTTACAACAGTCACAGAAAACTAATCCGCTGACTTACGGGCAAGCCCTCCCCAGTGTCTCTGCACTCGCTCAACATTTTAAAAGCATATATCGAGTGAAGTCATACCTCAAAAACACACATCATCTCAGGCTTGTCACAATGGCTATCAAATTTATTCGAGGATGCCCTGCAGGGCTGCAATGAAGCCGGACCAGGAGACCCGAGGGAGGCCAGCTACAGTGAAATCCCCTCGGGTCCAGGGAGGAAGGGCAGCAGAAAGAAGCCAAACCAACTTCCCTTCTGAGTAGAGAAACTCTGAACAGAAGGACCGAGATCTCCTTCCATCACGTATGAGGCCCAGGGAGCCACCAGAGAGCAGCCAGGGCAGCTGCTGCAGGGTAGTCCAGGCCTGAGATTCTAGGATCCCAGCGTTCAGCCACGCAGGGCTGGGAGCTGAATATTTCAGCACATTTTCTGTAGCTGTTGCTCAGAAAAGGAGGCAGGACTGAAGGGATTAAACCATGAACATGTTACCTGCTGGCTCAGGGCCCAGCTCGGGGTTAATCCCTGAGTCTTAAAGCAAAATGACTAGCTCTACCTTCCTGGGAATCCCTGGCCCACCCAAACGCTCCTCTAACCCCTCACCCCATCCATCCCTGGGCCCTGCCACCTGGGCCAACAAAATCTCTCCCAGCTCCGTGCACCCCTTGGTATCTTCACCACAACCCTAGGCCAGGCTCCCTTCACCTCTCCCTGTACCTGCCGTAGTCTCCTAACTGGTTTCTCCAACCTGCTCTTCCTCTTACGATGCATTCACACAGCAGCCAGAGCACAGATCAGATTAATACAAATTCTCTGAGTAAAACTTTCAAAAGCCTCCCAGTCCTCTGGCAAAAACCAACCTCCTTACCAAGCTCCCCCGGCCCTTCGAAGAACTAGCCTCCTGCCAAGCTCACCTTGAAGCCTCAGCCTCACTCTGTGTCTTGCCACCCCAGCCTCCTTAGCCCCTTGGACATGTAGTGTTCTCTCCCACCCCAGGGCCTTTGTGCATGCTCTTCCGGCTTTCTCCCTAGAACACATCCACCTAGCCTCACTCCATTATATCCAAGTCATCATTTGTGTTCCAGCTCATTAATCCCTTGCCCAGGAAGTCTTCCCTGACATTCTAAACTCGTAGCAGATCAAATCTGTCTGATAAACCTGCCCATAACTACATGCTCTCCTCCTTTATGCTTATCAAAGATGAGCACATGTGTATGCAATTACTTGATTAAAGTCCACTGTCTCCATCAGACTATATACTCCCACATTGGTTTTGCACATCACTGAATCCCCTGAGCTGGGTTCAGTGCCAGGTGTACAGTAGGCACTAAGTAAATGCTTCCTGTGTAAATGAGGTGGGGAAAGCACAAGCTAGATGCTTTGGGGTTCAAATGGTAACTCAGCCTCTCACTAACAGAGCACCTTGAAGAAACAATTTAATCCCTGGCCATCCCCTTAGAGGATGATTATATCCACCGCGGAGGATTTTGCAAATAATTAAGATGATAAAAATTAAGCGCTTGGTGCAAAATGGGTACTGAATGACTGGCTGCTACTGTTGTCATAATTTAAAAGCCAGCTTGTCAAAGCTCCTAAGTTACCATAAAGGCACACCAGTTGAGCTGTGTTGGTTTTTACCTTCCCACACCTTGTTCCAGAAAGGATTTAAGGTGGCTTCATAAAATAAAATATGAAAAGATAAAATTAGATTTAAAAATAAGCAAATGAGGGAAAACAGACAAAAAGAAGATCAAGACCAAAATAAAATAGAACAATAAAATGCGATAAGAATAGCTTCCAGGGACTGATCCCATCCTATGCACCAGGCACGGGCTTAGGCTCACAGTCGTGATTCCATTTAATCCTCCAAGACTCCTAGAAGGTGGAAAACCATTACAATGGAAAAGGAAACTGAACCTCGGAAAGGAGAACCAGCTTGCCTGGTGGTACCAGGGGAAATGAAAGTAAGAAGAGAAGAAGTGAAGAGAAAGGGTAGCATACAAAATGCAGGCAGTCATGCTGTGCGGAGCCTCAGACTAGCCCTCCACTGCACAGCACAGAGCAGAAAACACACACTGAGCTGGATCCCAGGCATGGAGGTTGTGAACCACTCCCCTAGCCTGGCTCTTTGCACTATGAGGACAGTGTTTGCCTGAGCAATGTGAGGACTTTTCATAGTGTCTCTGTTTCCCTTTCAAACCATGAGTTCCTGGATTCTTGGTAATAATCTCTCTCATCTGCTCCTCAATGTGAGAACTGCAAGTCCTCCACTTAGAAATACTTGTTTTTACACCTAGGCTAAGAAAAAGGATCTAAAAAGCTACCAAAGAAGCGTGTGTGTGTGTGTGTGTGTGTGTGTGTGTGTGTGTGTGTGTGTGTGTGTGTGTGTGTGTGTGTGTGTGTGTGTGTGTGTGTGTGTGTGTGTGTGTGTGTGTGTGTGTGTGTACAGGGAGCTATTTCCTATAAAGGGGCAAGAACTGGCTTGCCAAAAACCAGTAGAGCTATATCTTCAAAGAGCTGAAGGTAAATTATTCCATTCCATTTCATTCTACGGGTATGTGTGTATGTGAACTGCTTTCCTAATAACAGTAGTCATAAAAGGAACCCTTGTTTTTAAGTTTTAAATCATCTAAGAAACAAGCCACAACGCAAAATGCCATCTCCCCTTGCCTATGCCCAGCCACTCATTCATTCATTCAACAAAATACTTATTGAGCATCTACTATGAGCAAAGGGCTTCCCTGGTGGTGCAGTGGTTAAAAATCCGCCTGCCAATGCAGGGGACACGGGTTCGAGCCCTGGTCTGGGAAGATCCCACATGCCGCGGAGCAACTAAGCCCATGCGCCGCAACTACTAAGCCAGCGCTCCAGAACCTGTAAGCCACAACTCCTGAAGCCCGGGTGCCGAAAACCCGTGCTCTGCAACAAGAGAAGCCACTGCAATGAGAAGGCCGCACACTGCAACAAAGAGTAGCCTCCGCTCACCGCAACTAGAGAAAGCCTGCACACAGCAACAAAGGCCCAATGCCGTGAAAAAAAAATAAATAAAATAAATAATAATAAAATTTTAAAAATAATAATACTATGGGCCAAGCCATGTGCTAAGTACTATAGACACAGTGATGAACAAAGCAAAACAGGGACCCTGCACTCGTGGAGCTTACATTCTAGTGAGGAAACTGGACATTCAACACTTTATTACACAGGTAATTATCTAATTACAGACTGGTAATTGCTATAGGGAGAAACAGGAATATATCAGAGGGTCCCGGCTTAGGCTGGGCCATCAGGAGAGGATTCCCCATGGAAGGGATATGTGAACTTAGCTCTGAAGGATGGATGGAAATTAAGCAGGGAAAAGGAGGCAGGGAAAGGGCATAACACACAGCAGGGACAGCAGGTGCAAAGGTCCTGGGGCAGGGCAGCATGGCAGGAACAGAGAACAGGGGCAGCAAGAGCCATTTAGGCAGGCCTGGCAAGCTGGAGAATGATAGATCTTCATGCTAAGCCTAATGGGAAACACTGAAACAGAAAGCGATTTGGTTGGCTGTGCATTTTAAAAAATCTCTCTGAGACACCATGCAGAGAACAGAAGAGGCAAGGAGGAAAGGTGCTAGAAAGCTACAGCAGGGATCCTGGCAGAGGGCAATCTAAGGAGTTGGTGACAGAGAGAAGAGGTAGAAATGACAGAAAGTGGCCTGGAAACACATCCCCAAATGCCCGCTCTTATCTAAAGACACTTTTGTGCCCCTCCGCTCCCCTCCCCTCAATCATACTATGTGAGTCCAGTTCAGCATCCTGGGGGGATAGGGGAGGAAGGAATTAAGGGTCATGATCCTACCTTGCCCCCAGCCAGGAGGGCTCCCGCCAGACAGGGCGCTCCACCCAGGGGAGGAGGTGGGCAAGGGGCCAGCCGCCCCGCCGGGGTCCATCTGCGGTTCACACGCCATAGCAGAGCCAGCAGGATTTCTGCTTCCCCTTCTCAGAGCTGTGGTGCATCCTGGAGCAGCCAGCTCAGCTTCGCCTGCCTTCAGAAAACAACATCACGAGAAAGAACTTCAGGCCTAGTCCTGGGCAGGCCAGGCTCCTCAGGCTCTCAAGGCCAAAGCCATCACCAGACCAGTGAGAGCCACCCAGAGTCTTCCCTTGGACTGTGAACTTGCTGATCGTGCTGAGGAACGTTCTCAGAGGGAGTGAGGGGCAAGGGCTGAAACCCTTCAAGGTCTTGGCTGAGACCTCCTCTGCTCTGGGACCTTCTCCAGCTCAGACACATCGAGGGACCCACAGAGAACTCACGAGCTGACCAGGCCCCACTCCCAGGCATCTGGGATTTCGCTTCCTGACTGAGTACAGGATAGGTATATTCATCATGGGGAGCCGTGTTTATACAAAGCAGCAAAACGTTATAAAAAGAAAAGAGCAAGGATTTTAGCACCAAAAGACCTAGATTTGAACCTTCACTCAGCCCTCACATGCTCTGGGACATTCACTGTCAGGTACTTAACTCCCTGAGCCGTTCTGACCTCATCTGTAAAATGGGTTCAGGGAGGCCTATCTGGCATAGCTGCTGGGGGGGTAACACAAGGAAACATAAGTATGGCATCCAGTACCCTGCTCATCATAAGGCCCATTTCCTCACAGGTTTCTCCCATTTAACAGGGTCAAAGATGTGACATGACCTGCCCAAGGTGGGATGGCTGGGAGCTGTGGAGACAGGAGATGGACCAGGCTATCCAGCTGCAGAATACAAGCCCCTCATGCCCATGCCCCTGAACCTCAGCACCCAGGTCTGGCTATCGCTGAGCCTCCTCCTTAAACCGCCTTAAAAAAGACTGGGTCGGGCTTCCCTGGTGGCGCAGTGGTTGAGAGTCCGCCTGCCAATGCAGGGGACACGGGTTTGTGCCCCAGTCTGGGAAGATCCCACATGCCGCGGAGCGACTGGGCCCGTGAGCCTTGGCTGCTGGACCTGCGCGTCCGGAGCCTGTGCTCCGCAACGGGAGAGGCCACAACAGTGAGAGGCCCGCATACCACAAAAAAAAAAAAGACTGGGTAGAGGGAGACTGCATTTCCCAGGTGTGATCTAGTAACAAGCTCCAGTTGGCATCTGAACTGCCAAGCTGTGGGATGGCAGGGACCACCTCCCCTTACCTAGCCCAAGCCTGGCGCACAACAGGCACTCCCAAATATCACTGAGTACCGGCCAGTCATATCACCCCTTAATTCCTCCTTCTTATCTCGTACCCCCCAAGAGGCATGAAAGCAACAACAGCCCAAGGATGTCTGCCCTGCACTTGGCAATAACTGAGGCCCTTTGCTGCCTCACCTGATTATATCCTAGGCCCAGGAGACAAACAGAATCTTTGGATCCATTTTCCAGACCAGGAACCCAGGGACATCATAGCTAGGAACCTGCTGCCCGGAGAAGCTGTACTGGAATCTCAGAAAGGTCCTTGAGCCCACCCTCCCTCCTCCAGGCAGGAGGGACCACCCACAAGCTGGGGCTGCACAGACATCCTTCCAGACTGCATGGAAGGTTCATTAGCTGCAAAATCCCACAACTAGACATTGTCTTTGGGAAGAAGAAATCCCAGCACCCCAGTTGGCCCAATTAGCCTCCACAAAGTCCCACCAGGAGAATTCATTCACCTAAAGGACATTTAGCATAATGGATAAAAGCAACCTGCACAGTCCTGCCACTTCCCACGTGTACGACCTGGAGCAAGTGACTTGTACCTGCCTCAGTTTCTACACATGTAAATGGGAATAATGTAACGAGGCTGTTGTGAGGTTTAAAGAATTCATACCTGAATCACTCGAGAGCAGCACGGGGCAAAAAGGAATATAGCAATCATTATTTTTACTCCACAGACACTCCCTAAGAACCTTCTAGTGCCAGGCCCTGTGCTTTCTAAACTATAAAACCAGAAATAAAATCTTAAGTCCCTGTTCAGCCCTCCCTGCTGGGTACCACCATCTGGTGGGAAAGAGAAACTCAGAGAAAGAGAAATAACAAACAGACAATGACCAAAGAAGGCAGTCAGAGGGAGCCGGCAGCGCCTTGGAATGAGGGAAGAGTGTTTCAGGAGGCTTCTTGGAGCAGGGAAAGAGGCTCCTGGCTTGGCAAAGGTAGAGCAAGAGAAGGGGCTACCAAGTAGGGAGAGGTACAAACCAGAGGCCAGGATGGGCCCAATCAGGGCAGCCTGTGCACTCACCCTGCAGCTCCTCATCCAACCTGGAGGCTGCAGAGGGCACGAGGGCTGTTGGCAAGACTGGCCAAGGGCAGGTGCTGACCCATCACCCATCAGTGTGTCCTGACCTGCCACCCCACTCAGCCCTGCACTAGCCCTAGGGGACAAGGGAGGGAGGGAGAGGCACCAGGGGTGGAGTCAGAGCCAGGGAGCGAGCACAGCCCTGAGGTTCCTGTAACTAACAGGTCATCCACTCCCCAGCTTCCTTAACTCCCATTGCTGATTCCACTTAACCAGACCTTCCAGTTATCCATCTTTTTGAGTTGAGTGGCAAGCCTCTGCAAAGGAAGATATCCTAAAAGTCCCGCTGAGCAAAGGTCTCCATTTCTGCAGACACTGAGTGCCCAGCTTCCCCAGGAGGCCCTGTGCCTCACTGAGGGGTGTGCATGTGTGCCTTCGTGTGTGTTGGGGGAGAAGGGGACTCCTACAGTTTTCACAAGTCAGGTTTCATTTTGTTAAACTGGAAAGTCCCAACAAGGTACCACAGAGGGTCTGTCACAGTCGTTTTGCGGTGGAAAAGCCTTGAGAGACAATGGCTCCAAGCTCTCCACTTTCCACATGAGAAAATTAAGACCCAGAAACGAAAGTGAACTCTCCAAGGTCAAGGAGCCAGGTGGGGGATGGAGCCACAACGGAACCGAGCTCATTCGGGCAAGGGATGCTCCGCCGCATCTGGCCTTGGCCTTGGGCAGCTGAGTCTAGCTTCAGGTTCTGCCCTCAAGTCTCCTCCCGGGTCTGCTGCCTCTGGGCCTCCCTCACCCTGAAATCACTCCCACTGTCCCAAGCCCACCGGCTCCCAGGAGCCGCCCGAGAGGAGCTCCCACGCACGACAGAGGGAAATGGGGCCCAAAGGCGCAGGAAGAACGCAGACGCGGCCCGCGGCGCCCACCCCAGACCAAGACACGGGAGCCCAGCGGCAGCACGGGACCCGCGCGCCTCAAATCAGGGCTCGCGGCCGCCCGCGCCCGGGCCCGCGCGCAAACACAGGGGGCGCGCCCCGGGCCCGCGCACACTCACCCGTCCGCGCCGCCGTCGCCGCCTCACCGCCGCCCGGGGGTCCCGGGGACGCCGAAGGTCGGGCGGCGCCGCCGCCCCACAACGCCGCAGTCTCGGGGCACCTCTGCCCGCGCTCCGCCCGCCGCCCGCGCCGCGCGCCGCCCTCCCCGGTCCCGCCCCCGGGCCGGGGCGGCCCCGCGCGGTCACCCCACCGGGAGGAGCCGCCCGCCGGGCTCGCCTCGGGGCCCAGAGGGAAGCCGGCTCCCGGACCCGCTTCGGAACCGAGCTGGGAGCTGCCTTTCATAAGCCGGGCTCCCTCCCGGGACGCCGGGAAGCGCCTCGGCGCTCGCCGACCACGCACGTCGCTTCTGGGGCGCGGGGGCGAGGGGGGTCTCCGCGCCCCGGACGGAAAGAGTTCCAACCCCCCTCGGAGCCTCCGTCTCCCCGTCGTGAGAGCAGCGGCTTGCCTCTGAGGTCCAGCCCATGTCTGACAGTCACGGGACCCGGTGGATGAAGAAATATTTGGACCAGAAATTTCTTAGGGACTTGTTTTTTAATGAAAAGTTATATGTGCACTGTGTTAACAGCATCGGTTTGGGGATCAGGCTCCCTGAGCTCTAAGCCAGGTGTCTCCGATTTTTTAGGTCATCTTCGCTATAGTGTTTAACCTCTCTGTGCCTTAGTTTTCTGTAAACAACAGATGATACTGTTTCATGGGATTGTGTAAAGCTCTAATCAGATAATTGGTGTGAAGTGTACACAACTGCAGGACACATGATGGCCGCTCACTAGACGTTGGCTGCCACCCCCAGCACCATCACTCGAGACTTCAGGGGTGTCTACAGTGACAACTAACCCCTTCCCTGAGAAAAGCACTAACCTTGCGTACATTTCCATAGAAAGGTATAGACAGATGTGTACACTGTGCATTTCCACAAAAGGGAACCTGTTCTATTCTGTTGGACACCCTGCTTTTTCATTCAGCAAAGTTCCTTGGCATTCACCTCATGCCAGAACACTCCTCTCTGTCTGGTTTCTTTTTAAGGGGTGCGCACACACCTCCATGTATTGTAATAGGAAGGCTTTCTTTCCTTTGCCTCTCTCCGCTCGTGGACATGTAAGGGGAATTCCCACTCTTGCTCACAGGCCTTGCTGGGATGGTCATAGCCACAGTGCCGGGTACATGCCACAGGCTGCCTATCTACAAGTGGACTTGCCGAGTCAGAATATGGGTGCAATTTTAATTTAGGCAGATATAGCTGTCTTCATGCTCTGCCAGAGGCAGAGGTGGAGTGCTTGGGGAGACGAGCAGAGCAGTGATTGAGGAATAAGCAGCTGATGCTGCCCAGGCAGGATCCTCATTCATCAGACAAGTGAGCATCCAGGAAGCAGGCTACTAAAAATTAGTTTATTCATTTTTTCATCAAAAGATCGACACCGAGTGCCTGCCGAGTGCCAGCCATTGTTCTGGGTACCACTGAGCAAGACACACAAGATCTCTATTTAGTTTGCCTAATTTCCCAAAACACAATCTGGGGGCATGGGAGCAAGATTCATGGGCTGTTGGAGTTCTCCTACCTGCTGACTGGATGTTGAAAGGGATCCTGGGACAGGTGTGTGAACTGGTGACCATCTAAATTCTGCCTCCCTGGCTTCCCTGGTGGCACAGTGGTTGAGAGTCTGCCTGCTAGCGCAGGGGACACGGGTTCAAGCCCTGGTCTGGGAGGATCCCACATGCCGCGGAGCAACTAGGCCCGTGAGCCACAGCTGCTGAGCCTGCGTGTCTGGAGCCTGTGCTCCGCAACGAGAGAGGCCGCGAAAGTGGGAGGCCCGCGCACCGCGATGAAGAGTGGCCCCCGCTTGCCACACCTGGAGAGGGCCCTCGCACAGAAACGAAGACCCAACACAGCAAAAATAAATAAATTAAAATAGGTTTAAATTTTTTTTTAATAATAAATAAATAAATAAATCCTGCCTCCCCAGCAAGGCCTACCTCCTACATGAAGCCAGATGTCATACTCCTGCCCTTTCAGCTGAGCTACCTTCACTCTGCATTCTCACTGCCTGTCTCTCTAGCTTGAATGTTGACACATCAGCCTCCTTTGCTAAGGAGGCAAAAGACGTGGACCTTTGGAACTGGCTGACCAGGCTCCACCACTCACTGGTATGTGAACTTGCACAGCCCAGTTCCCCTCTCTGAGTTTCAATTCCCTCATTTATAAAAGGATATCTGCAAAAAAAAAAAAAAAAAAAAAAAAGGATATCTGCTAAACTGAGAGATTTTAAGAATTAAATGAGATGATGAAGTGCTTAGCAGAAAGTGCTGAGTAAAAGTGAACTGCAGGCTTCTCGTTGTGGTGGGTTCTCTTGTTGCGGAGCATGGCCTCTAGGCGCACGGGCTTCAGTAGTTGTGGCACGAGGGCTCAGTAGTTGTGGCTCGCAAGAAGCCCGCGCACCGCAGCGAAGGGTAGCCCCCGCTCGCCACAACTAGAGAAAGCCCTTGTGCAGCAACGAAGACCCAATGCAGCCATATGTAAATTTTAAAAAAAGAAAAAAGTGAACTGCATTTCTGGGCAATTCTTTTGCATCTCCGAAAATACAGTAAATGGCAAGGCCTAGCACTATGGCGTGAGGGAATGGGGGCTCCATGGAGAATGGAGAAAGATGAATGAAATCTGATAAAAGGTGAGTAATACCTAGTAAAGTCCACTGGAAAGCAGTCTTCAGTGGCGCTATCTTGATGGATTCACAAGGCTCTCTGTGGTAGGCCCAAGCCCCTCCCCACCCCCCAGCCTATCCTGTACTCATCTTTACCCTCTGTCCCCCAACCTCTGAAAACCCTAAGCTCCAAGAGCACAGACCATCTCTCGTTCCTCCTACACCTGTGCTCTCTCTCACTTCCAGTTCTCAGTGGTTGCCATCCTTCTCCCTCTGGAAGGTAACCCTCAAACCTCATCCTCACCTCGTTGCCCAGATAACTGACACATTCTCAGGTCTCAGCTGAAAGGGCCCTTCTTCTAGGAGCCCTCTCCTGTCCTGAGCCCAGGCCAGTCCCCCATCCTTATAGTTACTCTTCCTTAACCTATGGCCACACCTAGCACTCGCTATGGTCAATGTTCAGTGTCCCCTTTCCCAAAAGGAGAATAAACCTTTGGGGCACAGGGCTGTTTCTGCCCATGCTCAGAGCTGGCCCCCAGCTATTGTTACACACATCTGAGTTAGTGAATGAATGGCTATGAATGAAATTATCAGGGCCTCAACTACAGACAAATCCAAATAACCACAAACCCCAGCCAAAGCCACCCTTACTCAGCATTTAGCCCCTTCGTCCTGTCATGTTTGCAAGGGTTACAGGCCCATGTCTGAGGGTTAGCTGCCAACTAGCTGGCAACCTTGGTGAAGCAAGAGGGAAAGAACTTCTTCCTGGCCTGGAAGAATCTTCAAGTGTGGCAGCAGACAGGACAGGAGAGAGCCTCAGAACCATGGGATGAGTAAGTGAAAAGGCAAAGATCAAAAATTAGATCTTGTTTTTTGGAACCTGTCTGCCAGTTGTAGAGTCATTGACTTTCTCTTTTAGAAACACACTGCTTGAAACACTGCCATAGAACACACTGAACTAAATCATACAGCAACCCAGCCTGGAAAGTCAGGCAGATCTGGGTTCAAATCTAGGCTTGGCCACTAATTAGAGCCATCTTAAAGAGTATTTCCAGAAGCACGCCCCACAGTACGTTCCATTGCTCCTGGCTCCATTACATTGATTCGAAATCCTGAGAGTCACATCACACAGTGAGTACTCCCCTGTAAGATGTGCACGCGAAAGCTTGGGCCTAGACACACCACTGTCCTTGGCAGGGATGTGCAGGGAGTTAGACAAGTCACATGCTATTTGTCAGGAAACTGGGTCAAAACCAGAAGAAATACTTTGGTTTTTTACAATTTTTATTTATTTTTGGCTGCACCGTGCAGCTTGCGGAATCTTAGATCCCCAACCTGGGATCGATCCCGGGGCCCCTACAGTGGAAGCTCAGAGTCCTAACCACTAGACCGCCAGGGAAGTCCCTGGTGAAAGTTTTTAGCGGTCTGGATAGAAGATCAAACCAGCCACAATATTCCCTAAAACCAAAGCCTAATCCAGGGCAAGGCCTTAACCCTGTATAATTGTGAAGGCTGACCGAGGTGAGGAAGCTGTAGAGAAAAGTTTGAAGCTAGTGGAGATTGGTTCGTGAGGTTTAAGGAAGGAAGCCATCTCCACGATTCAGTAATTGTTGATGTAGAAGCTGCAGCAAGTTACTCAGAAGATCCAGCTAAGATAATGAACGAAGGTGGCTACACTAAACAACAGGTTTTCAGTGTAGACAAAACAGTCTTATGTTGGAAGAAGATGCCATCTACGACTTTCATAGCTAGAGAGGAGTCAGTGCCTGGCTTCAAAGGACAGTCTCTTTTATTAGGGGCTAATGCAGCTGGTGACTTGAAGTTGAAGCCAATGTTCACTGACCGCTCTGAAAATCCTAGGGCCCTTAAGAACCGTGCTACATCTACTCTGCCTGTGCTCTATAAATAGAACAACAAAGCCCAGATGACAGCACATTTGTTTACAACATGGTTTACCGAACATTTGAAACCCACTGTTGAGACCCACTACTTGGGGAAAAAAGATGCCTTTCAAAATATTCTTGCTCGTGAACAATGCACGTGGTCACTAGCTGGCATGGAGAAGGCTACTGTTTGCAATTAAAACAGAGATTTTTTACTCACCAAATAACCACAGGATCTGCCTCATCTCTTAGCCTCCCTTGCAGTCAGGTTGGCTCACGTGATGCACGAGGGTCAGTGAGCTGAGAACAAGTGTCATTTATTTCAGGACGTAAGCACAGACGAGCTGGTGCACGTTTGCCAACTTTTTCTTCCCTTGCCTCTGGAATCATGGGAACCATGTGCGAAAATGGTAGAACCACAAAGTGGAGGTGATCTGAATCACTGCATCACCACATGGAGAACAGCTGCCTTGGTCACCCAACATGTATCAAACATTGTTAAGAAATCTTTGTTGCATTAAGCCACTGAGACTTCAGAGTATATCCTATACCAACAAGTAAGAGCTATTATTAGACACATAATCAAGGATGATTAGGGTGAGAAAAGGAGAACCAACTTTTGGAAAATTAGGACACAATTTTTGAGTACTAGAATGTTCCAGGGATCGTGTGGTACTTTCAATAATTTTGTTGTTGCTTTAACAGTAGTTGTCAACTGGGTGGTTTTGATCCCCAGGGGACATTTGACCACGTCTGGGGACATTTTTGGTTGTCACAACTGACAGGGTACTACTGGCATCCAGTGGGTAGAAGTCAAGGACACTGCTGACCGTGGTCTGGATACACTTAGCAGTACCAGGAGTAAAGTCCTAACAAAACCAGGTATAGTTTGGGACATATTAGGATCGAGATGCTTACCAGATAACTGAATGAAAATATCAAATAAACAATCTGAGAATTCTAGAGTTCAGGACAGTTGGAGATACAAATTTGGGTCTTCAATATAGATGGTATCAAAGCCATGAAATGTAGATGGTCTCAAATGGGGACGTAGAGACACACAAGAACAAAACCACAGGAAAAGATGCAGAGGAACCAGCAAGAGACTGGAGAGGCAAGGCAGCACACGGCTGCAGAAGGGAGGCTAAGAAAGTGGCTCAAAAAGGAATAGCCAACCCTGTCCAATGATACTGAAGGTCAAGCAGAGGATTGGACCCCAACTAGGTCATCATTGCTGACCCTGACGAGCAAGCAGTTTCAATGGCATGGCAAGCCTGACTGGAGTGCCTGAACACCAAAAAATGGAAAAGCTCGTATAGAAAATTCTTATGAGGAATTCTGCGAGAGGGAACAGCAACTAGAGACGGAAGTGGCCTGAGATCCACCCATCCTCAGTCACATAAAAGATATAATTTTTTAAAAGGCCCTCTAACTCCCCCATAGTTTCGGCACAATGTTCTTTCAATTGTTTCTACGTACCAGAAATTATCTTGCAGCGGAAGACTTTCAGCTTCTAGTGGGTCACAGGGCATTTTTTTTTTAATATAAATTTATTTTTGGCTGCGTTGGGTCCTCGTTGCTGCGCGGGCTTTCTCTAGTTGTGGCGAGTGGGGGCTACTCTACTTTGCGGTGCGTGGGCTTCTCGTTGTGGTGGCTTCGCTTGCTGCACAGCATGGGCTCCAGGAGCGTGGGCTTCAGTAGTTGTAGCAGGCAGGCTCTAGGGCGCAGGCTCAGTAGCTCCGTGGCACATGGGATCTTCCCAGAGCAGGGCTCGAACCTGTCCCCTGCATTGGCAAGCGGATTCTTAACCACTGTGCCACCAGGGAAGTCCAGAGGGCATTTAATTCTTAAGTGCTAGAGTGAAGTTACTATAGGTACTGCACTCAGCATTTAGCCTACCAGGAAGGAAACACCCTTGATAACCTGTCCATGGCTGCCCCAGGACAGGGTGCTCTAGAGAAAAGGCAAACTTCAGATATACTAGTTGCTTGCTGTTTTGTGTGTGTGTGTGTGTGTGTGTGTGGTTTTTTTTTTTAATTTTTTGGCTGCGATGAGTCTTCATTAGGGCGAGCAGGCTCCAGAGCACACAGGCTCAGTAGCTGCGGAGCAATGGCTGAGTTGCTCCGCGGCATGTGGGATCTTAGTTCCCTGACCAGGGATCGAACCCTTGTCCCTTGCATTGGAAGGTGGATTCTTTTTTTTTTTTTGCGGTATGCGGGCCTCTCACTGTTGTGGCTTCTCCCGTTGCGGAGCACAGGCTCTGGACGCACAGGCCCAGAGGCCATGGCTCACAGGCCCCGCGGCTCTGCAGCATGTGGGATCCTCCCGGACCAGGGCATGAACCCGTCTCCCCTGCATTAGCAGGCGGACTCTCAACCACTGTGCCACCAAGGAAGCCCTGGAAAGTGGATTCTTAACCACTGGACCACCAGGGAAGTCCCCTGCTTGCTGTTTTTCAAAACAGTTGTTGGGTGAAATCACCCAAGGAAGTGATTTCCTTCCTGCTAAGATATGCACCATGAATATTTTCTAAGTATGTATGTGAATGTGTGTGATATATGTGCTAATTTAATTTCCTTAGTGAAATTCTGCAGAACATCTGGGTCAAAGTGCATTTTGCATTATCAAAGAGGATGAAGCAGAGGGGAAAAATATGCATGACAGAGTCTTGACTTTTAAATGATTATTCGTACAGTATCAGTACACCAAGTAGTGACATGCAACAAGTTCTTGAATTCTATCATCTAGTAATTTTAAATAAGAGAAACCAAAAGCAGCCCAATACTAGTCCCCACTGTTCTAACTCTTAGCCGGAAAGGACTATTTTAAGGCTGGCTGTTCACATAGGTTACAAGTAACTATTTACTACTTTTTCATAGATAAAGCCCCTGACCTTCAAGAAAGAGTTAGGGAAAAAAAAAATTTAATCCCCTTCTTTCTTAAGAAAATTGTTTTTTTTTAAACTATATCTAAGGTCATAGGAAGGAACCTTCATGATCTAACTTTTGAACAAGTAGAGTTGCAACATAAAGCTATGACATAAAATTAAAAGAAAAAACAAAACTATATCTAAGAAAGAAAAAGTCAGTGTTCATAATATGCCACTCGAGCGAAAAGGCACAGGAAAACAGACAACATATACCCATTAAGTTTCTAAGAAATGTGAGGTAAAAAGATAAAATCTTTGGATAGGCCATAAGTTTGTACAAAGAAGCTATGATTGCTATTCTGCAAAAAGTGAAGGGACCTATTATATAATATACAGAAATAATTTAATGCCTTTTCACAAGAATATAACCCAAGCCTTGTTGAAGCCCCATATTCTATGAAGGCATCTAAAATGCCAATCCACAGCACAGCGCTTTTGCTCTTCCCCTATCCGTTTATGCGGTAATTCTCATGGATTTCTGGCCGGATGTCACAGACAAAGGCCAAGAGGTTATCCAGGACTTCATCCCTGTTCTGCCGGAAGTAGGTCTGAAGGATGGTCATCTTCTCCTGGGTGTCCTTCTCCACTTCAGTGCTGCAACTTCCGTGGGATCCCAGAGCCTGGAGTCGGGGAGCAATGACAGAGGGAACGTCAGGACGATGCTCTGGCTGGGCAGGAACAACATTTAATAAGCAACGTTCTGACTTTTGAAGAAACCCAGTCTCATAATGAATATAAGTAATCAGCAGCATGACTGAAGAGCGTGAGAGAAGTCAGGGTTCCACAGTCACATCCCTCTACAGCCTCACGTGCAGCCTTAACCAGAGACTGGAATGAACCTAAAGACCTAACAACTGAGGCCTGGTGGTTAGTAATATGTCTCCTTGTGTGGTTTTAAAGGGGGTAGATACATGGTGTATTTTTTTTTTTAAAAAAAAAGCTCTTAAAAAATAACAAACACAAGGGCAATATAATTTAGAAGGAATATACAGTTTCACCATTACTGGTTAATGTTTTAGCCCTTAAGTTCAACAGTGGTTTCACCAGTATTAAGAATACGTGACATCTGTTCTTTCAAGTAGAAATATTCTACAAGAATACACAAGAAACTGTTAACAGTGGTTATCTCTAAAGAGGACTGTGGGTCTGGGTGAGAGGGAAACTATCCCTTCATTGTTGCCCTGTTTTATTGCTTGAAATTTTTCGTGCATGGATGTCTCACCTCTTCAGTTTCCATTTACAACTTAACACACACACTGATGGACAGATTTTCTTTTACTGTCCACTGTCTTCTCATTGTTAACTGTTATGCCTACTTTATTAGAATGTGATCTATCAGGTTCTTAAGGTATCACTTTTTTGTGCCTGAATCTTTTCATCACCTAAACTGCTGTCA
This sequence comes from Lagenorhynchus albirostris, assembly GCF_949774975.1. Taxonomy (NCBI): domain Eukaryota; kingdom Metazoa; phylum Chordata; class Mammalia; order Artiodactyla; family Delphinidae; genus Lagenorhynchus; species Lagenorhynchus albirostris. The sequence continues at coordinate 19,624,997 of NC_083101.1, forward strand.
CCTCATTATGAAGGTTTACAACTATATCTCTTCACATTTGTGTAACACATCAGTTTACACAGCATTCTCTCATATGACCTGTTACCTATTCCTCTATAACCTATGAGGAGGCTATCACTCCTCTTTCTACAGTTGAGGAAAACAGGGCTCAAAGAGGTCCAAGTGGGGCTTCCCTGGTGGCGCAGTGGTTGAGAGTCCGCCTGCCGATGCAGGGGACACAGGTTCGTGCCCCCGTCCGGGAAGATCCCACATGCCGCGGAGCGGCTGGGCCCGTGAGCCATGGCCGCTGAGCCTGCGCGTCCGGAGCCTGTGCTCCGCAACGGGAGAGGCCACAACAGTGAGAGGCCTGCATACCACAAAAAAAACCCAAAAAACCTTAGCCTTTACCTGGGCTTCCAAGCACATAGGTCAATAAATTCCATTTTGCTTAAACCAGTTTGAACTGTTTTCTGCTGCCTGTATCCAAGAGTCCTGATAGAGGTTCTTTTCTCTACGAAGCCTCCTCCATCCTTTCCCTTTTCCAGAATTTTCCCTACTTTCTCTGTACTTTCTGTATCTGTTTTTGTACTATTATTATATGCATCTTACACATTGTGGTCTAGCCTATACTACTGATAAGTGACTATACTAAAGGGGGCTCCATGTGATTTATGTTTATGACCATTACAGCCCTCTTCAGTTGTTGGTTTGCATGACTTACATTTTATTACTAAGTGTCCCTGAACACCAGACACTTCATTACGAAGTGTCCCTGACCAGCAGGCTGTGCGCTGCACTCCACGAGGGCCATGTCTATTTCTGTTCACAGCTGATCCTCTAGCATCTGGCACACATTAACTGTTCAAAAGATATTTAATAATATCTACATTCAATATATATTAAATAACTTATCTCTATAAATTATCTATATTTAATATCTAATTATATCTATTAATAATTCAATAATTTAACTGAATAAATGAAGACTAGGATTCAAATGTTAGTTAAAAATTAATCACCTTAAGAGATTCAGCCTAAGCATCCAGTAACCAAATTTTCAAATTTCTACCAGAATCAGAATCTCTGAGCTATGCTGGATACTTTGAGAGCCTAAGGGGAAGAGGAGGAGAAGGAAGTCTCAGGAAACTAAGGCAGTAATGAAAATAAACTGAGCCCACCGCAGCTTCCTTGGCCTTGAATTCCTTCTCCCTCTGCAGGCGGTACTGTTCAATTTCAGCCTGGGCTTCTTCTTTGGCCTGCTTCAGCCTCCGGTTCTTTCCTGTTTTCAAAGGAAGTGGTTAAGAGACAAGCAGAAGAGGAAGCAGAGACTGAGATGGTAAATTCTAATAAACAAGCACAAAAGTTTAAAGATACAGTCTCAAGAGACATGCATGGGGAAGAGGGAGAGAGAGAATTCAGAGCTAACTAATAGTACAAGCTCCTGCCTCCTGTACTTAACTAGACTGTACTTCAGAAGGAGTGACTAGATAAAAAGGACCGCCTTCTATACCTACAGTAGACCGTAAAAATGATGCAAAAAATTTTGGAATGTGTCAGAATATTCTCTCAATCTCAACTACTAAGAACCAACATAAAACGGGCGACATTAGCCATCTGGGGAATTCTCTCTCTTCCTGAGAAGTAAACACCTAAGTATGCTGCTGATTACAACTGGAGCTCGGCTTAGAAGCGTAGCAGGGAGGCTAACACACTCCCAAGGGACATCAACCTAAACTGTAACTAATGAAACAGATGATGTAATATTGGAAACTAAAACCCATGCCTGTGCACAAGGAAATAAGTAAAAGTGGTTCTGGGAAGGAATTCTGAATGGGGAGCACTGGACATAAGACCGCACAAGCATCTAAGAAGTGAGGAGACACAGGGGCTCTGGTTTTTAGGAGAGCATAGTTTAACATAAAGCTGGAAAAATTCTCTAGGTTCTATCAGAGGCTTTATGAAAACAGACCACAAGATCAACCAACAAGTTTCCCTGTTCACCAAACCTCTAAGACACCCAAATGGGATGGTGGGGGAGGGGGGCAGGTCCTAGACAATCAATTGAGGATTTATTTAATTCAGAGTAAAAGACATCCTGCATCTAAGAGCAAGCTGTTATAATTCATTGTATAGCAACTGCCGAAATCCCAGTCAGCCCATGTAGGTGAATGAAACTGAACTTAACCTTCCACCTCCTGATTAACAACAGGATTTTGAACTGGTGATGACCCCATGACATCAATTCTCCATGAGGCTAGTCTAAAACAAACCATAGGCGTCTAAGCCCCACAAGGACTATTTCTCCAAGTATATATTTACTCCAGTACTATTTAGTGCCTACTATTTAAGGTCTGCTGGAGCCAACTTCTATCCCAATGCCCCACATGCTGTCTTCCTCATCTGCTATATATTCAAAGCCATATTCCGAAGTCAAGGTTCTTTTCCAAACCAACAAATTTTAACATAGCCTGAACATTATGCAGTAGCTCCACATAATTTCACAATACCACTGTCCTGATCACTCCCAACAACTATGGCTCCCTGAATTAATTACTTAGTAAACCATTCTCCGCCTGTCAGCAAACACCTTCAAAGTTCAATTTTCATTGGCTTCTCTGAAAACCTAAAAATATCTGAGGAGGAAATCATTTCTTTTAAATCTTGTTTTTTTTGTGGGCCTTACATGTGGAGGCCAGCATTCTGTTTCACTCCCAATGACAAACCACATACAAAATTTTTAAAAAGTTTATGGTCCAAGCAATGATTTCATGAAAAACTGGGGTTGGACCATTTTACCACATCATGCGCTGCCTCTTCCCAATTCCTAACTGGGTGTGTCAACCACAATTACAGATCAAGAAAGAGAGTAATTTCTTCATATTATAGGTCTTCTCAATACTCCTGTTCCTAACCACTGCAAATTCTGAGATGTATATTAGCCATAAACTCACTCCTTTAAAACAAGTTCTTTCAGTCACTATGTAATAGCTACCTGAGATATACAAGTCCCTGCACCAGGCCTGATGGGATAAAGGAAGATGTATAATATGACCCCTACCTCCAAGGCACTCAGAATCATTCTTACCATATGCCCAATACCTGTTCTTGCACTTCCCCCAAATATTCTCACATGCTTCCCAACAGATACAACTTCCGCTGCTGATGAGCCATCACAGGACAAACTCTGAGAAGTCATTCTGGAAATACTGCATCAAGGTCATGATCAGAAATACTCCATGAGGAACACAGAACTTCCCAGTCACCAGAGCAAGAATAGAAGACTTGTTCCCATCTCCAGCTCCCTCAAAGAAAGCTTTTCCAATGAAATACAGAGTACCACACAACCCCTAACTGAAAAAGTAAAAGAGCCATGCTTGAAATCTACTTGGGTATGGGATAAGAGTATAAATCCTATTCTGGGGGAAAGAACACCAAGAAATTACTAAGATTAATAGTTTTTAGTATTTTACCCCAGCTATGTTGTTTCCCAGGGTATGGTCATACCATTTTTCTCTGAGCCTCATTTTTCCCATCTGTCAAATAGGAATAGAAACATCTATCTCACCAGATGGGAAACTGAAGATATAAAAGTTAAATCAGACATGGTCCCTATTCTCCAGGAACTTAGTCTAGTGACTGAGCCATATGAAGAAACAGCTTACTGCACAGTGATGACGGGAATAGGTACTTGGGGAGGACTCCTAGCCTAGTCTGAGGGGAAAAGATGAAGTCAGGGAAGGCTTCCTGGAAGAACTACTGCCTAAATTTTGATATCTGAAGAAGCCTAAGTGTTAGAGGATGAAGAGTAACCTAGGAAAAGGCTCTTCCAATCAGGAACCAGCTATGCAAAGGCTTGCAGGGGAAATCAACCAAGGCGCTTTTGAGGAACCACTGTGTCTGGAGCGAGTACAGACACAGTGTACTGTGTACTCCTAAAAGGGAGCTTAGAGAAGAAGCCACAGCCTGATGCAAAAGCACCTCCTACACGCTCTTAAGGAATTTAGGCTTTATTCTGCAAGCACTAAACGTCTGTTGACTATAGGGGCGGTGGGGAAGCCATATTCGCAATTGAGATGTATGACTGACTGCAGTGAGGAGAACCAAACGGAAGAGAGGAGGAAGCCTTCCACTCACCAATCTAGATTCGATCTACCTGTTAAGTTCTTGAGCAACCTCACACTTCTCAACTCTAGCCCTCCTCTCACCTGCAATTAATCTACCCCAAATTTGCTTCCTTCACTGGGGCTTTGAATACCGCAATAAAGACCACAGATGTCCCAGGTACTGTGTTTGGCACGTATTAACAGCATTGAAAAAATAAATGTAAGGAATTAACGAATTAGGCTACTACGGGAGCCTCAGAGAACTTGATGCCCTGGACTAAGATGCTGGCTGCAGGGATGGAGAGAAAGTGAACAAATAAACCTTGGCAACTGACTAAACATGGCGAACGAGGGAGGGTCTGAGACGTGGCAAAAAGGGCTGTTTCCAGCCTGAGCAAAAGCGTAGATGGTGGCTCCCTACAGTGAGACGGAAGACCCCAAAGGAGTAAGTGCGAAGGGGGAGAACAACGCGTTCCGTTTGGATAATCCACTTTACACACCCCCGAGACCCTAAGAAGGACGTCCACTTTGTCTCCACGCCCTATCTACTAGCCTACATCGCAGCTCTCAGGCGACCTACAAGACTTCCAAAGCCTCGGATCCAGAGCTGCGAGTGCAATTGTAACCAATCCCCCACCCCGCCCCCGGCCCCGTCAGCAGTTTTTCGGGCCTCACCCACCTACCACCTCCCGCGGCCTGCCCGCAACTCTTGGACTCGCGCCACGCCTGGCCGTCCCAACCCCAAACTCACGCTTGCGGGCCTCGGACACCTTCTCGGCGGCCCGCTTCTCGGCCTGGAGCAGCTGCTGGATTCCCTGCGACTGACTGGCCATAGCTGCGTCGGCGTTTCCGACACGCCACAGACAGGCCCAAATTGGCTCTATCGCCCCCTCGGGTCAGCTGACCCAGCTGCCTAAGATCTGCGCCTGCGCCCGCCGCCCCGCGTACCATTACGTGACCTCCGCAACGCCGCGTCAGCTGACTTCACTTGGCGTCTTGTGACTCGGAGGGGAAGAGGTAAGGTGAGGCGGGGCGAGGCGGGGCGAGGCGGGGCGAGGCGGGGCGAGGCGGGGCGAGGCGGGGCGAGGCGGGGCGAGGCGGGGCGAGGCGGGGCGAGGCGGGGCGAGGCGGGGCGGGACGAAAGCGGGAGACCAGAGTGCCTTGACTGCGCCTGCGCAGGATCTGTTGTTGCTGTCTTCCTTGGTCACACGCAGCTCAAGGCCCTTTCAAGGTCTGTCTTTTCTCTGGTTCCATCTTTGTGGCCGCTCTGCGACGTCGTTATTGCAGTAGTCCCTCCCTTTACAGTAAGCTCACATCAAGATCCAGAGAGAAGGGGCCAAGTCAAATCACTTTCCCCTATTTTGCCCACTGCTGTACTCCCGCCCCTTTTTGGAGTTTTCTTTGGCACTCGGAATATATTCAGGGACAGGCTAAAATTCTTGTCAGGCTCTTGGGTTGGAATCTGAATTGGGAATAGGGAGACTTGGGGTGAAGTCTGCCACTAATCTGTGTGATTTGAGGAAGGGTGTTTTCCCTTTCTTAACCGAAGCTCAGGAAAGGATTAGTGTTTTCCATAAATATTTGATGAATGCCTGCTGCGACCCTAGACCGCTGTTGGTACTGAGGATACAGCAGAGAGCGAGACCAACAAGGTCCCTGGTGGAGCACGCAGTTCATGGGCAAAACCAGATTAAACTAAAGGGAAAATTACAAACTGTGGTAAAGTAATGAAGGAAAAACGCAGGTTGCTCTACGAAGGAATAAGGAAGAGGGGGTGTGGAGGTGACTGTGAAGACTCTCCCAAAGAAGTGGTATTTAAAATGATATCAGAATAATGAGAAGTTAGCCAGGAAAGGATAGTGGGAGACAGTGGGGGTGGAGCGTGATTAGGGGAAAAGGACATGCATATGTGGATTTGGGGGGAGCAACATAGCACAGAGAAGTCTCCCACCACAAATAGGGAGGTAGGAAGCCAGTGGTTGAGTTTACAATATGACAAGCGGTGTCCTAAACGCTTGACAACTCCTTATGGTAACTTAGAAGTAGTGTTATTAACCCCATTTTGTAGCTGACCAAACTTCATCTCACAGAGGTTAAGTAACTTGCCCGAAGTCAAATCCCTGTTAACTGTGAGATAAGGTGTATGAATCTAGCCAGGGCTGCAGAGTGGAATATCTGACCCATTGTGCTCTTCTCTGAGAATCTTGTGGGCTGTGGAAAGGACCAGGTGATCTATAATTCACCAAGCACAACGAGCATAGAATGATGCCAGAACTTTTAGATAGAAGTATCTCTGTACTTCAGAAGGAGCTGGATTCCTGCCTCAGGACATTTTCATTTGATGAGGTTAGGAGTGGGGTTGAAAGGAGGCTAAAATCAGAAACTCCTTTCCCGATTCAAGAACTGTTACTTGACTGATCTCTGGAACTTTTAATTCCAGTCGATGATTTCCTGGGAAAATTTGTCATTTTTGGCATTTCAAGAAAACATAATTCATTCAGTCAGTCAACAGAGGACAGTACACACTTCTAAGGGTGTGACGAGGATCAAAAGAGCTGGGTATCACCTCCTAGAGAAACGGAAATAAAAACAAAAACAAGAATAAACAAATGGGACCTAATGAATCTTAAAAGCTTTTGCACAGCAAAGGAAAACATAAACAAGATGAAAAGACAACCCTCAGAATGGGAGAAAATATTTGCAAATGAAGCAACTGACAAAGGATTAATCTCCAAAATATACAAGCAGCTCATGCAGCTCAATATCAAAAAACAAACAACCCAATCCAAAAATGGGCAGAAGACCTGAATAGACATTTCTCCAAAGAAGATATACAGATTGCCAACAAACACATGAAAAGATGCTCAACATCACTAATCACTAGAGAAATGCACATCAAAACCACAATGAGGTATCACCTCACACCAGTCAGAATGGCCACCATCAAAAAATCTACAAACAGTAAATGCTAGAGAGGGTGTGGAGAAAAGGGAACCCTCCTGCACTGTTGGTGGGAATGTAAATTGATACAGCCACTATGGAGAACAGTATGGAGGGTCCTTAAAAAACTAAAAATAGAACTGCCATATGACCCAGCAATCCCACTACTGGGCATATACCCTGAGAAAACCATAATTCAAAAAGAGTCATGTACTACTGTTCATTGCAGCTCTATTTACAATAGCCAAGACATGGAAGCAACCTAAGTGTCCATCAACAGATGAATGGATAAAGAAGATGTGGCACATATATACAATGGAACATTACTCAGCCATAAACAGAAAACGAAACTGAGTTATTTGTAGTGAGGTGGATGGACCTAGAGTCTGTCATATAGAGTGAAGTAAGTCAGAAAGAAAAACAATTACCGTATGCTAACACATATATGTGGAATCTAAAAAAAAAAAGGTTATGAAGAACCTAGGGGCAGAACAGGAATAAAGACACATGTAGAGAATGGACTTGAGGACACGGGGAGGGGGAAGGGTAAGCTGGGGCGAAGTGAGACAGTGGCATGGACATATATACACTACCAAATGTAAAATAGATAGCTAGTGGGAAGCAGCCGCATAGCACAGGGAGATCAGCTCGGTGCTTTGTGTCCGCCTAGAGGGGTGGGATAGGGAGGGTGGGAGGCAGATGCAAGAGGGAGGAGATATGGGGATATATGTATATGTATAGCTGATTCACTGTTATACAGCAGAAACTAACACACCGTTGTAAAGCAATTATACTCCAATAAAGATGTTTTAAAAAAAAGAGCTGGGTATATATCCAAAAAACCCAAAAACACTAATGCAGAAAGATAAACGCACCCCAATGTTTATAGCAACATTATTTACTATTGCCAAGATATGGAAGCAGCCTAAATGCCCATCAACAGATGAATGGATAAAGAAGATGTGGTATATATATATATATATATATACAATGGAATACTACTCAACCATAAGAAGGAATGAAATTTTGCCACTGGCAACAGCATGGATGGATTTGGAGAGTACTGTGCTTAATGAAATAAGTCAGACGGAAAAAGACAAATACTCTATGGTATTATTTGTATGTGGAATTTAAAAAATAGAACGAATTAGTGAATATAACAAAAAAGAAACAGACTCACAGATATAGAGAACAAACTAGTGGTTACCATTGGGGGGGAGGGGCAAGGTGGGGTAGGGGATTAAGAGCCACAAACTACTATGTATAAAATAAGTTACAAAGATATATTGTACAACATAATAGGGAACATAGCTAATATTTTATAATAACTGTAAATCGAGTATAACCTTTAAAAATTGTGACTCACTGTGTTGTATACCTGAAACATATAATATTGTACATCAACTCTACCTCCATTAAAAAATTAAAATTAAATATAAATATGGGACTTCCCTGGTGGTCTAGTGGTTAAGACTCCATGCTCCCAATGCAGGGGGCAGGGGTTCAATCCCTGATGGGGGAACTAAGATCCCACATGCCACATAGCAGGGCCAAAAAAAAAAATTAAATTAAATTAAATAAGAGATAATAGTAACCCCAAAGTGGTAACAACTCAAATGCGTATCATCTGATGAGTGGACAAACAGAATGTGTCTTATCTTTACAATGAATACTAGATGTTCATAAAAAGGAATGAAGTACTGGTACATGCTGCAGGATGATTGGACCTTGATAACACGATGTGAAAGAATCCAGGCACGAAAGACCACGTACTGTACAGTTCCATTTATGTGAAATGTTCACAATAGACAAATCTATAGAGACAGAAAGTAGGTTGTGGTGTCGGGAAGGAAGAAAATTTCCCCGACCCTTCTAGGTTCTTCTGTCTGGTCTAAGACATTGACATGAGACAGATTTACAGGAGAAAGTCAAACAAAGCTTGATACATGTACGCATGGAGGGACCCAGGAAAACAGTAACTCACCAAAATGGCTGAAATCTTCACCTTAAATACTATCTTCAGCTGAAGACAAAAGAGGATATTTGGGGTAGGGGTTTGGGATTTCCAAGGGGAGGAAGGCAATTGACATAAGATGGAAAAGCAAATGCTTGGTGAATAAATGTCTGCTGGGCCATGTAGGGTCAATGGGACTCACAGTGGACTGTGGTCTCTAAGAGTTTCCCCCAACACACTTAGCCCACATTCTTTGCAGACAACTCTGGTGATAGCTCTACTCCTGTAACAGGTCCTCTATCTAAATTCTTCAGGCAGTTAAGGGGAAGGTCAAAGTTTCTTCTTGAGTCTTTATTGGGCCTTGATTATTTTCAGTTCAAAATAATCTGCAAGCTAAAGAGACATTTTGGGGCGGCAAATTTTGCTCTCCTACATTCCCATTCTTGACCCTTCTTTTAAGAAGTTTCACGGTCCAGAAGCTGAGTTGGTAGATTGTTCCATCTCATTAAGCCAGTTCCTTTAGTCCTAACACTAGGTCAGTCCAGTTAAATTCATTTCATGAAGCAGTGATGCAAGTGGGCTCTCAAAGTTAGGTCTGTAAAGTGTAAGCAATCAGGTATTTAATAAGCATTTCTGTGGAGACAAAAGAAAAACAAAGGTTAACGATTGGAGCAAATTGTAAACCCAGTGTCTAAGTCCTGAGAGCTGCCAGTCAAGAAGATTTCTAAATGTCAGCATCTAAGCATCTTTTGCAGTTTAAAATGTCTTTGATGATATCATCAGCTATTCAGGTCAACTTTCTGAGTGGACCACAGAGCAACAGGCACAAAGATTGTCTAAACATGAACCGATGGATATGAATATAATTTTATGACTTTTTGTCTGAAATATTACTGTTTTTTTCCAGACATAAGGGAACTTTTCATCGTATGCCAACTATGCCTTACAGCAATTTGGTAAATTATACCTTTGTAAGCAGAATTTAAACATTTATCTTTTTCTCCCTACCTAATCCCTCTAGAATCTGGAAACTCTTAGGGAATATTCTTATTTTCAGGCAATGTCATTATTTGCATAAGTTCCCTAAGAATCTGTTCTCCTTATAACAGGGCACAATTGGAAACATTGGTTATATTACCAGGGCTTTGACTGGAATGTCATATTTGAGAGAGATATGCACAGACTCAGATATGACCAAATAGCTTATTGGCAAGAGTCTCTTGACTTCCCTCTCAGCTTCTTTTCATTCTCTTGCTAATAAATCGAATGTTTTTACTAGCATCTGTAAGACTCATGAGAGGAAGCTGAGACACCAGTCAGACTCCATAAGGCTTCCCAAACTGTTGTTGTTAGAATGCTTAAGGTTAGCTGTTATATTGTGTCCACCTTTTAATTTCCTCTTTTCACAGGTACCAATAAAACAGCTGTTTATGATGAGAGCTCTCTAAAAAGTTTACCAATTTAGAAGTTTTTTCAATTTAAAGGATCCATCTTCTGGCCATTGACAAGTAGGCTCTTAATAGCGACTCAAACCAATAAGACGCAAGAGGCGTCTGCACAAGAGACTGCAAAGGATGTGGCCCTTGCAAGGTCCAGAAAGGTCCAAAAACAGTCTTAAAAAGTGAAGACCTTGCGGACTTCCCTGGTGGCGCAGTGGATAAGACTCCACGCTCCCAGTACAGGGGGCCCGGGTTCCATCCCTGGTCAGGGAAGTAGATCCCACATGCATGCTGCACCTAAGAGTTCGCCTGCCACAACTGAGGAGGCCACATGCTGCAACTGAGACCTGGTGCAACCAAATAAATTTTTTAAGTGAAGAACTTTATTGCATCAATAATAAAGCAACAAAGGTTGACATGACGAAGGCCTCTTATGGACTGGGACCCCTTATGACAAACTCCCCTGAGAGGTGGCACAGCTGGACAAAGGGACCGCTAGGAATCCCAGTCTATTTGACTGGCTGCCAAATGCACACCAGTGTGTGCACCTTCCGGATGGCAGAGACCAGAGAGACTATTCCGATGGGTTCATAAGCCAAGTTCTCAAGACATAGAGCAAGACGAAAGGAAAACCTAATCAGACCAATGGTTTTCCTCCTTATAGCAAAGGACACAAAAGACAGAAACAAACAGAGATCATCTCTGGGAAGAAAAGGATCAACAAACCAAGAGTACTCAATCGAATTGCAAACCAAGAGTTGCTGAGTCCAAGGAGCTAGCCCTACAAATGTTTCTTCCTGCTAATCCAGTTTTAGAAAAGAGGAAAACTCTTACCATTCTCATTTCCAACAAATCCTGCAGGCAGAGATCCAGGAGACTGACTGACATGGTAAGGATTCTCACCTTCCGTCAGGTTTTGTCAGCTATCCCAGGGTCTCTTAACTGCAGCAGCTTTGGGGTGAATTGTGTCCAGTTGTTAACGCAAGTTCATGTGCCCAATGCACAAACTGAAACGTTGGAGTTTGGAGCAGAGAAAGGTTTATTGAAAGCCCACAAGAGGAGACGTGGTGGCTCATGCCCTGAGAAGCCTCCAGCTCCCCGAAGGGTTTAGCAAAGCATTTTTAAAGGCCAGGAGGCAGGGTGGGGGGATTCACAGGGTACGTGATCAGCTTGTGCACAGTTCTCTGATTGGCTGATGGTGAGGCAGCAGGGTGGTGTCACAGGGGTTAATATTGTCAATCCTTAGGCTCCAGGAGGCCTGGGGCTTCCATTTGGTGGTGGTGGGGAGGGGTTCACCACTGCAAAACAACTCAGGAAATGTGCATCAAATACTGTTATCTAGGTACTTCAGAGAGGAGCTAAAGCAGAGGACATGGGGGACTGCCTGTCCCAGGAAGGCCCCATAGGGTCCTGCTCGGTTACACAGTCACTAAAGCTACATCCTATCCTCATCGCGAGCTGTTACGGAAGAAGAAAATTTCCTCTACCCTTCTACGTTCTTCTGGCTCGTCTAAGAATTAAATTTGACACGAAACAAATTAACAGGAGAAGATCAAGCAAAACCTAAGAACGTGTATACATGGAGAGACCCAGGAAAACTGAGTAACTCACCAAAATGGCTGAAACCTTCACCTTAAATACCATCTTCAGCTGAAGCAAAAGAGGATAGTGGGGGTAGGAGTTTGGGACTTCAGAGAGGGAGGAAGGCAACTGACACGGAGATGGAAAAGCAAATGCTTGGTGAATAAATGTTTGCTGGGCCATGCTGAGTCAGTGGGACACAGAGTGGACTCCGGTCTCTGAAGTTTCCCCCAACACACTTAGCCCATATTCTTTGCAGACAACTCTGGTGACAGCTCTACTCCTGTAACAGGTCCTCTATCTAAATTCTTCAGGCAGTTAGGTGGAAGGTCAAAGTTTTTCCTGAGTCTTTTGGGCCTTGATTATTTTCAGTTCAAAAGAATCTGCATGCTAAGGAGACACTTTGGGGCGGCAGGTTTTGCTGCCCTACAGTTGCTAATGGGGCTGGGGGAAGAGGGAATGAAGAGTGACTGCGGACTGGTACGGGGGTTTGGGGGATGATGGAAATGTTCTGGAATGAGATGGGGTGATGGTTGCACACTCTTGTCAATATACTTAAAACGCCACATTGTGCATTTTAAAAGGGCGCATGGTACAGTATGTGAATTATGTCGCAATAAAGCTGTCGCGAAAAGAGAGATGGTGGATGTGAAGATTTGCACAGTTTCTAGTCCACAGTAAGTGCCACGAAATGGAAGCTGTTGTCTTTTGCTGGCTAGGGAGTAATTGTTTGATTTACAAATCCAGCTCTCCACTTAACAAAAGCCTTCACATCAGGGTTTCTCTAACAGCCAGCTTCCTTGAAGCATATAAATATCTACAAATTCCAGAATTTTTTTTCCTCGCATTTCAAAAGTTTATTGTGTAAAGAGACAAACTCTAGACAATCTGTCCTCTGAAATATTCAGGCTGGTTTGGGTTTTCTGATTATCTGAGTGGGTGTTTGTTGTCAGAACTTGGGTACCCGGGGGAGATGTCCCTCAATAACTAGGAAATGAGGGTGAAGCAAATGCCTCCAAGGGAAGCCTTCAAGTCTTGAGCCAACAGGTCAGAACAAAGATTAGCAAAGTCATCTGAAGGGTACAGAGTTGATTCCAGGCCTTGTTTCCCTGATGAGGGAATGTATTAGCAAGTCTAGGAAAAGAATGTGCCCATTCTGAGGTGGGGCTGTTCAGACACAAGCCTGAAACAAGGTGAAGGAGCATCAACAATCTTTCCTGACCCCAGGTCAACAAGGACTAAGGGAAGCGGGGTCTCTCATTGCTTGGGCTAAGGAAACTGAACAAGGTTCGAATCCCAACCCTGTCATTTACTTGCTGGGTGACCTTCAGCAAAATTCTTAAACCTCTGTGAGCCTCAGGTTTTCATATGAAGTTAATAATAGTATAATAGGGTTATAATGAGGATTAAATTAGTTAATACATGTAATTAGTTTAGAATGTATTCACTACTCATAAGAACATAGCTATCTGTTCTGATTGTACATGGAAGCATGGAAGATAGAGAAGACATTCACATGAAGATAAGTAGTTTCAAATAGTTGCTAACCTTCTGTTGGTTGAGGGGTCTTCAGGGATTTTTAACAAGGGACCTGATCTGACTGTCAAGGAGTGGGTAACCAGCCAAGCTTCAGGCGTTTATACTGCATGGGGCTGAGGGCAGGGGGCGTGGAGAGCTTTTGAGGCAGAGAACACAACTTGAGCAAGAAGAGCTCTGAGGCAAGAGAGAACATGGAATATTCCAGAAAGAGCAGTGAGGCTGGAGTGCACAGAAGGAGGGGTAGAGGGTCTGAGACGAGGCCAGATCAGGTGGGCCCCGGAGGCCTTGCTAAGGACTTGGACCTTTATCTTAAAAGCAATGGGATGCCAGCAGAGTAGAGACAGGGATGCATTTGTCTTCTGAAAAGATTGCTCTTGCTGCATCTGTATGTATGTGTATGAGTAGTTTTTGTTTTTGAATTAAATGAGGCTTAATATGTAATCAAATATAATTAATTTTTATCCATTTTTCATGATATCGACAAGAAATAATCAATAGCCGATCTTGGAAAGAAATAGATGTAAGGTCGGATCTTAACAAACGGCACCGCGAAACAGAGGAAAGCTTCAAGTGAGCTTTATTAGGGAGCGCTCCCGGGCGAGGTTCACTGGTCCGAGAGAAAGGGGCCAGAGAAGTCGCACCCGGGCGAGGGTTGGGCAAGATTTTATAGGGGAAGAAGGGAAAGGGGTGTGGTGAATCTGGGAGGGCGCAGGGTATTCCTTATTTGGTGGTTTTTTCGGTTATCCTGGGGGACCGTTAGTCCCGCCCCTCGAAAGGCGGGAAGGCTGGGCCGGGTGGAAAGTCCCCAGGTCAGTTCCTGGAACTGGGTGGTCCGGAATGTCTCCAGGGCAGTTTCTGGAACTAGGTGGTCGGGAGAGTTTCGGTCTGATGCAACCTGTGAATCTGATTGTGTTCCCCTGCCTCGGGCCAGTTGGCCTTACAATAGAAAATTTTATTCAAGCCAACCTGAGAATTATAACCTAGGAGACAGTCTTTCAGAAAGCCCTGAGGACTGTTCCACCAGTTAGAGGTAAAAGCACAGTTATAGGACTTCCCTGTGGTCCAGTGGTTAAGACTCTGCGCTTCCATTGCAGGGGGCACGGGTTCGATCCCTGATCGGGTAACTAAGATCCCATGTGCCGAGTGATGTAGCCAAAAAATTTTTAAATAATAATAAATTAAAAAAAAAACACAGTTATATACGTTTTTGAGAAAAGGGGTTATATATTAAATGACGTTTACACAATCCACATCTGCATGTACAAAGCGAGTAGTGGGTCATTGTGACCCTTTACAAGATTAAGAAGTAAGATTATCTCCTAAGAAGTTATGGAGTAGTGGGTCATTATGACCCTTTATAAGATCAAGAAGGAAGGTATCTTCGAAGAAGGTCTGGTTAATGCACATGCACAGTATACACTAAAGGGGAGGGAGGAGGCCAAGCAGGCAAAGAAATATTTTATGCTTAAATTTTTCTTGTCTTGCCATAAAATATGAATTTTATTTCATCAGTGAGATTGACAGTGTTCAATTTTATCTGAGTCCTGTGCTCCTGGAAAACAGCAACAAACCCCCTTAACCTTTGTTTTCCAAAATCCCCCATGCTTTTGTGTTTCTGGAAATAACTTACCTGAAAGAACCACTCTTCCCCAAATAATTTAGAAAAGACTCCCTATCACCAGTTGTCACTACTCTTACAAATTCACATATGACTCCCTTGTTTATCTGTGGCAAGACCAGACACAGATGACCCTTCTTTGTCTCCTGAGTGATTAAGATTAGAATGGTTTATCCCTCTGAAACTAGCCAGACACAAAGATAAACACTTCCTAATCGGCTGATTGAGACTTCTTCTGATTGCAGAACCATTCCAACTCTACATCCCCCCACCTTGTAACTTATCTACTCCTTCCTATAAAAGTCTAAGATGAAGCCACTCTGACAAGACCCTTTGATCTTCACATTTCGATGGCTCTCCCTGTTGCAACAGCCTGAATAAAATCACCCCCTTAATTCTCCTGTGCGTTTTGTCTTTGACGATCTCTTTCAGACAAATACATTCACAAGCCAGAACTCCTTGGTGTGGAAACTATGATCTTGGCACTTATGTGCCATGTAGCAGGATGGATTCAATCCAATTGAACACATCATTCATTGAGCACCTTCTATGTGCAAAGCACTTTGTGAGACACCGGACTGTGGGATGAATAAACCTGCCAGGAGCAAAACATTATTACCTTCTAGGTAAATTATCATCATCACAACTTTCATCGAGCCTGTACAACAACCTTTTGAAAAAGATATCCCCATGTAGATATTATTGTCTCTGTTATCTTAGCCTCGCTTTTCTCTTCTGTAAAATGAAAATAGTAGTGCCTACGCTGCAGGGATTTGAGAGGAATTAGTGAGTTAATGCATGAAATGTTAGCCTGTTATTATTACAGACTATGTTGGAAAAGCAGTTTGGTCTTCTCAATGCAGTGAGAGGCCGTTGTCCACGAAAAGAATCTAGATCACACTCAGTGTCTCCCACTCTCTTAGGTCACTCATGAACCAAGTGGCCAGAGGCAGATCCCTGCAAAAAGATCACCTTGCTTTTGCTCCTGTGACCCCTGCCACCCTGGTGTAGCAGAAGCTGTCACTGTCACACCCAATTCCCTGTGGCCTTTTAATGGGCTCCAGCCCATTGCCAGCTGCCAGTATCTGCTTCTCTCAGCCCGAAGGCTCTTTTTGTTTTTTTTTCTCCCCAGAATCGAGGAAGGTTGTTCTTCCCAGGTACAGATCCAGCTGAAAGTGACCAGGGGCACTCTCCAAGGAGCAGTTCTCAACCAGTGACACTAGGGAGTTGGTGTTAAGTATCTCTGTTCCCTCAACTCTTGGGTGGGAAAATTCTGAGACATGTTTTGTGCTAGGTTTTCCCCAGGGAATTAACTCTACTCTCTACTGGCTTAATAACGCACTGCCCCTTTCTTGGGTCACTTCTGCACTTCCTGCACCTTCCACATGAACACTTGTGCTCAAGTCCATGATTCAGGGTCTGCTTCCCAGAGAAGCCACACATACCACCAGGCTCAACTGATTAGACAAAGATTGAGCCTTAATCCAAGACAGCCCCCCATGGTGGGCCAGAACTGCACTCTGTCCATGATTCTGATTAAACAAAGCAACCTGATTCTTTTTCTCAGGGAGCAGAGAAGAAAGAAACTAAAGTGAGAAAAAGGAAAAAGCAACAGATGAGTTGGATGCTGGCACCCCCATTGATGTGCTTCCCCGGGCATGTGTATGTCTCTGTGCAGTTTTGTTTTGTTTTGGCCCCACCGCATGGCTTGCAGGATCTCAGTTCCCTGACCAGGGATTGAACCTGGACCATGGTAGTGAAAGCCCAAAATCCTAACCGCAAGGCAACCAAGGAGCTCCTTCCGTGCAGTTTTATAACAGCTTCCACCTCTGAGTCAACCTAAGCACAGTCTTAAAAAGTCCAACTCACAGAGGCTTCAGGATCAGACTTGAGTTCAGATCAGTTCTGTGTGGTCTTCAGCAAATACAGCTTAGCGCTTCTGAGCCTCAGTTTCCCCAGTTCTAAGCGGGAAAAGACTAACCACCTCATAGGAATTTGTAAGGATTAAATAAAGGAATATGTGCTAGACAACCTGGGACATAGTGTGTGATCAGTAAGTGTAGCTCGGTCCCTCACCTGAGATCATCTACAGGTACCAGCATCTACAAAAAGTTCCTGTCTTTTGGTCACCATGGCGAGCCTAAGCAACCTCATAAATTTCCTCTAATGAAGCTGAGATATTTTCATTTTTCCCTGCTGTGCTTGTCTGTATCTTGCATAGATTAAAAACTCCCCGAGGAGTCATTTTAGAGTATGTGGTCTGACCATTTACAACCCACATCATCTACTGTGATAGGGGCAAAAATCATCAAACAGGAAAAATCGAAAAGGTTCAATTCAGTCTTCCCTGAGCCCAAAGTTGCCTCTATAGTTTTGGTGGCTTAGGGAACACCTAGAGAGTAAGACTGAGAACAATTGTTGGTTGGCTTTGGAAGGAAGAGCAGGCTTCAGCCAGTTGGTGTAATTTGAGAGAACACCAAGTAAGACGCCCTGCTCCACTGACTTTTATCCTACCTTCCCTTCAGGTTTGTAATTCATTTCGATTCCTCCTGAGTACCTGATCACACCAGGTCCTGAGCTAAGCCTGAGGGTCTCAGATAAGAATCTGGCCCAGGACCTACCCTGAGGAGCTCACCGTCAGCAACATCATTTTCCTCCTTTGTGAACTGAAGGCATCGCAGGAGGTCAATTCTAGGAGGAAGCCCTGTGAAGAAAGGCTTTGCTTGGAGATAAAGATAAGGATGGGAGATGATTGAAATGTCGTAGATTTTGGCAAAGGCTCCAAAGTGTTACCAAAATACGAACCCAGCATCTCTCTTTCCATGAGTCTAAAAGGACTGTCAGGTAACTGGGACCCTGTCACATGGATAAGCTGTGTCCACCTCTGAGATTCAGAATGTCTGGGCCGGACCTCTATAGTCAGTTCTGTTTTAATGCTTGTTTTGTAGATGTGAATTTGTCCCAATGCAATTGATACATCAGAGAATAACTTGGGTGTAATGCAAATTTTAATTTCATCCACAAGAAACACTAGGTGAAAGAAGAAAACAGGACCCTTCTGACCCAACTTTGCAGCAAATAAAAAACGAATCTGGACCGAAGCAAGGAGAGACTTTATTTGAAGCGTTTATTGCAAGGAGGGGAAGGGGACAAGGTACAGTTGCAATGGGGAGAAACGTCCGCCATAGATCTGCACCTGCACAAGGTTTAGGCCAGGAGGTTCTTTGATGGAGAGAAGTAATCAAAGCCGGAAAGAACCAGCTGTGGAGAGAAGGATGAGAGCCTGGTATGATGGATTGGACAGAGTAACTCAGAGAATGTCAGCCCACTCTGAGGAGGCCCTGGGAGGGGGCGGGGCGTGCTGGGTGTTGCCTCAGGGTCACGGTGGGCCAAAGCTCAGGGGCCTGGGGGGAGGAGAGAGCCTTAAACCAAAGTTTGGCTGACAGGAATTTTGTTCTGATTGATCAGTGGGACAAAACAATTCAGCTACTCATTTACAAGGTGAAGAATGGGTATTTGCAAGCTGTGTGGTTGGCCTTGTCTTAGGTTAATAAGGGGGTCATCTAGAGTCTTATCTAAATCACATGGGAAACGTGGGTTTTTTGGGTTTTGGGGGGTATTTTTTTGCCTGTTTCTGGAACACAAAAAGGTGAGGGGGTTTCTTTAGCCATCGCTGTTACAGGACTCCAGTCAAATTCAGCCTCGTCCCTGGAATATGCAAACACGCCCACACGCAAGCACTTCAAACACCCGCAGCTGCCTCGGTTCTCCACCTGTGTTACGGGCACACCTACCCCCATCTGGTTTCACAGCTGGTTCTCAGATTTCACATAACATTCTTCCACCATTTCACCATAACTCACAAGCTGTAACCCCTCCCCAACTTCCACAAGCAAACTTCAGCTCTTTCTCAAGGAAAGGTGCTGTATTTATCGCGGTGGTTATGTATTTCTTAACCATTTAATATGTGTCAGACTACGGCACTATTTTTATTAGGTTCCTACCTTTTTTTTTAAATGCGTCACTGAAAGCATTTTCCAGGGTTGTGCCCTTAGCCCATTCTCCCCATAAGCCCTGTGGTCTGTAATTGCACGGTCAGGCACAGCACAGGCATTCTCAGCAGCACGTAATATAGTCATGTGATAGCAGAGCTGACTGTACTGGCTATAGGATGAGCAGCCTCTTTGGAGAGAAAGGACCTGGAGCGACGACCCCATACGAGTGCAGGATCGCTGGTCTCTGCGGTGTGTGTTCTGCAGGGTTGTGCTCCGTGACGCCGTGAAGGTTTGTGTCTAGCACAGGAGTACCCAGCGGAGGTGGGGAGTGGGGCTGGGATCCGCAGCTTGCTCTGCTTGCCAAGCTCTTGGCTCTGCTGGTTCGGAGGGAGCTCCTGTTCTTAACTTGCACAGGAAAGAGGAGGAAAAGAGTTTTAGTTGCATTTGGAATTGGAGTGAGTTAATTAAATGAACAAGATTGTGTCTGAAACCCCAAAATGAGACTCTACTAATAACCTAAAGAAGTGCTTCCAAATCTCCTAGAAAAGGATGCTGTGTATTGAACACTCAAGGCCCGAGGCAACTGGCCAGGAGCTCTGGCTGCCCAGGGCCCCACCCAGGCTGCTCTGAGGGCTCAAGGGATGCAACATCCCTACACCTTCAGACTCCAGGGTGCCATGCAGAGCTTTGACCAAAGTGAAGGTAAAATGAAAGGTTCTCACCAAAATGATATAACGGGACCATTACTCAATAGAAAAGAGGGGAGGGGTGGGGGGAGGGAGGGACCATCTACTGGAAAATTAAAGCTATTTCTGTATTAAGGTGACCACACATCCCAATGTACCCAGTACAGCCTTGGTGAATGTGCCCCCTTTATTCTCAGAAGGGTCCTGCTCACCCTATTTATTCTCCCAAAGTTGAGACGCCTTAATGAATATTTGGTGAAAAAGCCTGTGGTGTAATAAGAAATACATATTTGGTTTTTGTACCTGGTTTCTGGCGATCCTAGATTCTAAAAGGATTCTAAAACGCTTGGAATTTTCTAAGTGATAGGAGTGTCTTTTGTTATTTGTAATGAGCCCTTTCAACCATACCTGAGTTTATGCTGATAAGGTGACCCTTGCTGAGCCCTTAGATAGCTTAGGATGGAGACCTGTCCCCAGAGGAACCAACCCTGTGATTATAGGATCAGAATTTTCAGCCTCACTTCATCTCTGGGGAGGTGAGAGGGGCTGCCAGTTGAGTTCAATCACCAATGGAAAATGATTTATCAATCAAGCCTACATAATAAAACTTCCGTTAAAACCCTAAACAGTGGGGTTTGGGGAGCTTCCCAGTTGATGAACGTATCTATGTGCTGAGAGGGTGGCTCATCCCGTCTCCATGGGGACAGAGGCTATTGCACTCTGGACACTTCAGGACCTCACTTATACACCTCTTCATCTGCCACTGGCCATTTCAATCTAATCCAATAAAACAGAAAGAAGAAGCCATCTTTTTTGACCCAACCCAAGGCTACCACTTCAAGTCTTCCTTAATCCCCTCCTTCACCTCCAACTAGAGTAGATCACTTCCTTCTCTGAGCCCTGGTGTTTGACCAGGTTCATACCCCTGCTGGAGAGCCAGGAATGCTCACTTGCATCACTTACGAATGTTTTGGGCTACAAGCCACAAGCTCATCCAGCAGTGGCTTACATAAAGCAGACACTTACTATCTCACTTCATAAGGAGACTAGGAGTCCGAGGATCCAGTGAAATCCAGTCAGAGGTCCAATGAGATCTTTCAAGAGAACCAGCCTCTTCTCACATTTTGGTTCCTCCTTCCTAAGCTGTTAGTTTTTTTCATTTTCACTCCTGTCATCTCAGGGTCACAAGATCGTCATAGCCATTAGGCATAAATCCTCATACCAACCTCCCAAAGAAGAAAGAAAGGGCCTGAGCAATAGTCTTCTCCTTCTGAAGCTCTGTCTTTCCTGTGGATATTGAGGCCCCCAAGCAGATGTCCCCTTAAGTCACTTTGCTGGGGCCAGGAACACTCACAAAGAGGGATGGGATTGCCAGGGCTGCCTTAGACAAACGGTAATTCTTCCTGGGGCTGGGAGAGGGAATCTCTGCCCTTACCACATCCTGGGGAGGGGGTGGAGGGTGGAGAATGGCTTTGGGGCTCTGAAGCGGCCCACGTTGACCATCCATTTCCCTTGGCAGTCAGTTTCTCAGTGCGTCTGCACCTCCAATACCCGGGCCCTTCTTGCAGACCTCGCAGGAGGCAGCCCTCCTCTCTTCCCCCTCTCAGGAATGCTGAAAGTCCCCCAAGGAGCTGGAGAGCACTCAATAAATGTATTATGAATAAATGACAACAAAAAAGAAGAAAAGGTTTGGTTTTATGAAGTGAAGCAGGAAGGGGGAGAATTTGGAAGAAATGCGTTTCATAGACTTAATGAACAATAGAACACATAGATTAGGAATTCGTTGCCGGGAGCCCATGACTGAGTGTCAGGGGGTTCCATGAACCCCTGAAACTGTACGGAGAGCGTAAACGTGTATATGAATCTTGGGTATGGAGTGTCCTTGGTTTATGTCGCATCCTGAAAGTTTCTGCAACCCCCAAGAGACCTAAAAGTCCCACCTCGAATGGCCTGAAATGACACTCTTCAATTACCAGAGGGCAAACCAGGAGCCAGCATCCTACGGTGAATTATAACCTAACTGATCAGAGCAGCCAGGGCACCCAGCTCCTGGGACTTATCCCTGGACGGCAGCCTTCTCCATCCCTTCTCTTTTTAGGAAGCCAGTGCAGAGCTGCCCTTACTCTGCCTCCCAGCACAGCCTGGAAAGCATCTCTCACGCTGACTCACTAGCATCCTCCCCCGAACAACTGTCTGCAGGCTCCATCACTCACTCGTGCTGACACACTGCCCTGGAAAGAGCCGATTCTACGTGCGTGGCTGTGTGGGTATAGGGAACACTGGGGGGAGGGGCTGAGGAACGGAGAAGGGGTGGAGGTAGAGGGGGTATCCACCATACAGAGTCACCCCAGCCTGGAAGAGGGAAGGGAAGTTTACTTATAGTTGCTGGTGAGATACCTGTTAAAGTCTAAGCAGCCTCTGCAGAGCCCAGAGCTTGCGCTTGGGAGTGGGGAATTGAGAGAAGTCCTTCTCCTCTTCCTCAGTGAGCAGCTTCTTCTCACTTATCAGGTTGGAGAGAAGCCTGCTGAGTCTGCTTTGGGAGACTGAGTGTGCTAATCAGAGGATAGCACCCCAGCCATAATTCAGTGTGAGACCAGGCCCAGGAGAACTTTCTCTGTTCAGCTTCCCTGGTATGCACCCTGGTTAATGCCTGGACTTGCTGTGTGACCTTGGGAAACTCATTTGGCCTCTCTGGTTCTCGGTTAGAAGTTACAGGGTTGCACTACATCATCTGACTGCACAAAGGTTACTCCAGGAGGGTTCCAGTGAGGGGTCTTAAAGGCTGGGAGAAGAGGCCCCCAAAGAGGAAACAGAGGGACCCTGGCCTCTGGACATCTCATACCTATGATTCTCCAGCATGGCTGCCCTTTAGAATCGGAGAGCTTGGTATACATGAGGATTGCTCCCATACCTACTGACTCAGAATCTTGCGGGGAATGGGAACTGGAACGGGGACTTTCAGAAAGCTCTCCAGGAAATCCTGAAGCAGCAGGTGTTGGAGATCCAGGATCTGAGCCAACCCACAGTGCCGCTAACCACTTCCTTCCCAGCTGCCCTGCTGCCCACGTTGGAGATGCCAATTGCAGAAGGCAGTCTTCACTTCAAAGGGAAAGAAAAAGCCTTCTGAATCCAAGAATCTCTGAAAACAATGGGGTCCACATCTCAGTGGGTCCTCCGCGGGCAGTGAATCTCCGGCAGCCAGCCGCTTGGAGCACATCCTGCTCACACACATCTGTTGCGCTGTGCTGCCAGTCTCCTCTGAGAAGCATCATTTCCAGAGCCACAAGTCTACGAAGATCCTGAGTGGAAATATCACTGTCATTGAGGTGGTGACAGACACAATACCAAGAACACTGTACTTATTATCACTGGAGAAAAACATTGAATGGGTTTCTGAATAACCTCGGAATGACTCAGCGTGCAGGAATTCATGAGGAATTCATGAGAAAACGTGGCCCCGCTCCTCTCAGACATGCCCTTGGCACCATTGGTTTCTGAAATTTGCATTCCTAGACGGAAGATGGGGATGCAGAGAGCCAGCAGGAGTGCCGGTTGCCTAGGGGAAAAACGATAGGGCCTGGAATTGTTTCGTCACAATGACAGACTCTAGGTGGTTTCAGAAAAAAGGAAATTTATGACCACACGTGAAAGAGCCCTGAGCTATATCTGATTCAATGTCATAAGGAACCTTTCTCCAGCTTCTGGTTCCGCTTTCCTCTGCGGGAGCTTAAGTGTTGGCTAGGCCCTCCCATTGTGGTGGCAGAGATGATCCCCAGTGGCTCCAGGCCACCAGCTTTGCCACTCCAGAGAAAGGATTCCTCTTTGTCTAGATGATCCAGCCAAAGTCTGAGGGTGGAATCTCATTTCCAGGTGTGTCATCTGAATTCCCAGAGCAAAGCAAAGCACAGTGGCCAGGCCTGGAGCCAAAAGGCGAGGTCAGCCCCACTCAAACCACATGAACTGACAGGATGGCAGTGGCGTCTTAAGGGAAAATTAGGGTGCTGCTATCGAAAGAAGGGGGCCAGATGCTGAGAAGGCACTCAGGAGCTCTTTCCGATCACCACAGCAGGTATGAAAAGTGTTTGCTTTGCCTGTGCTGTGCTCACTTCTACCATCGCTTTTCCTAGATAGATATTTCTTTACCTGCTGGTTATATGCTTTGGAGGAGCAGCTGTGACCCCTATCACCTTGACACTAGCAGCTCGAAGCTTACCATATAGTAGGTGTTTAATAAATCTGAGTGGAATGATGTAACTAGCACAGGAGTCAGATTAGAAAATCCTGAGTTTTTGTCTTGATTCTGTCCCTAATTTGTATGTCAGCTTTGAATATTGCTTCTTCCCCTTGGGCCTCTTTCTAATATACTAGATGAGGGGTTGGCAAACTTTCTCTGTGGAGGGCCAGACAGTAAATATTCTAGGCTTCGTGAGCCATAGGGTCTCTGTCACAATCATTCAACTCCACCTCTGCAGCATGAAAGCAGACAGATAATATGTGAACACATGGGCATTGCTGTGTTTCAATAACGTTTTATTTACAAAAACAGGCAATGGCCCAAATGTGGCTGTCTAGCCAGAGTTTACCACTCCTCTAGTAGATGATTGTTCCCTTTAACTATTGCTATG
This sequence comes from Lagenorhynchus albirostris, assembly GCF_949774975.1. Taxonomy (NCBI): domain Eukaryota; kingdom Metazoa; phylum Chordata; class Mammalia; order Artiodactyla; family Delphinidae; genus Lagenorhynchus; species Lagenorhynchus albirostris. The sequence goes on from NC_083101.1 coordinate 19,649,456, forward strand.
TGACAGGCCACTCGGAAATATAGCAACTTAAAAGAACGGGAATCAGTTATTTTGCCCGTGAATCTGCAATTTGCGAGACTCTTCAGGTATGGCTTATCTCTGCTCCAGGCAGCTTCAGCTGGGGAAATTCAGCTGAGGTTGGAGGATCCGCTTTCAAGACTGTTCACTCACGTGGTGGACAAGTTGGTGCTGACTGTCAGCTGGGAATTCATCTGGGGCTGCCGGCCAGAGGCTTGATAACATTTTTTCCCCAGTTTTATTGAAATATAATTGACAAACAGCACTGTATAAGTTTAAGGCGTAAAGCATAATGACTGACTTATAGATATCGTGAAATGATTGCAACAACAAATTTAGTTAACATCCATCATCTCATATAGACTTTTTTTTTTTAAAGAAAGAAGATGGTACGTTTTCATGCGGGCTTTTGCATAGGGCTGCTTACGCTTCCCCACAGTATGGCAGCTGTGTTCTAACAGTAAGTACTCCAACAGATGAGAAGTGGAAGCTGTCAGTGTCTCAAGGTCTGAGTCGGGGAACTGGCGCAGTGCAGCTTCTGTCACCTGCTGTTACTGGTCAAGCAGTCACAGAGTTCACAGAGTTCCCACCTCTCAATAAAAGGAATGTCAGAGAATTTGCAGCCATATGCAATTGATCACAATGACCTCTAAGGGCTCTGCTAGTTCAGATGCACCACGGTATGAAGACTCAACAAGCTGACCTTGGATTCCGGGAGCAACTGTCTAATTCCTTAAGCTGACTCTGTAAGAGAGCATCACCGTAACCCATACCTGAATCCCTCAGGTCCCTCAACATTTATAGTGCCCTGCAACCTCTCCGTCCTTTCCATCCCCACTACCACCCCTCAGAGCCACCTGAAGGTTGCAATGGCCTCTTAACTAGTCTCTTGGTTCCCAGTCTATCCATGTATGCTTCCAAAGTCATCCCCCTAAACCATCTCCCTAATGCTCCCTAATCAAAGTCGTCGGTGACTTCCCACTGCCAGATTGGCTCCACTTTCTTTTCCAGGCTTCCTTCTGAATACTTCTTTCAAGCTGAAAAGTCATATCCTTTGCCTGAAATGTTTAATTCTCTCTTCCATCCCTCTTACAATGAAACGGGACCCAGCCATTTAGGGCCAGCCTCTAAAAGTCCCTTGGTGCTTTTCCTAATTCTTAGACTTTTAATTGTGTGGTCTTTATTATATGGTGGGAAGCTTAGGCCACCTTTGATCTTATCCTCTGTGCTTTTCTTATCCCTGTGCTATACGCAGGGACCATAACTTATTCCTCTCTGTGGCTTTGTATACAGAGGGTGCTTGGAAAGAGCCTGGTGAAGGGAAGCCAACAGATCTCAACGTCTTGTCATCCCCCTTCCTGCCTCCTTGTCGTGGGCGATCCCAGGAACCAGGGCTGCAACTTCCCTGGCTTATGAGCCTTCCTCCTGTGCCTCTTATTCTGATTCCAGGTTATGAATAATAGCACCTAATCTTTCCAGGAAAGGCTTATGCATGTACAGGGGTCCAATATCAGCTTATCCCAGAGAAAACTGAAGAGTTGCCCGCCCCGTTAGAAACCGAGTTTCCTTTTGGCTTGGTTTGTTTCCCCAGCTAACTGGATTTTTGCTGCTAGTCTACGCCTTAACATTTAGGCCTACCTCTGACCTGGCCCCTTCCCAGCCCAGAACCCTTCACTTGGCAACCCGTGCTCCTCAGGATGACATTCGAGCTCCTCATCCTGAAGTCCTTCAGGACCTGGTCCTCACGTACTTGTCCACCTTCGTTGCTGTCAAATCTCTCTCCTCGAATGAGTCTCCCCTCATTCCATTATATCGTGTGCTTTAGTCCCTCTGAATTGTTTGGAGTCTCGGAAAAGATGAAGCCTCTTCAATGCCTTGGGACCTTTGCCTGTGCTCTTTCCTCTTCCTGGAATGGCCTCCATGCTGTGTCTGATTGAGACCAGGCTCTAATGTCACCACCTCCATGAAGCCTTCCCTCATTTTCCTCCTCCTCTTCCAACTGGGTTAGAATGTCCTTACCCTGCTCCTGTGGACCCTAGTGCTTCCCTTGGCCGTAGCACCTATTACACTGGGTTGATGGCACTTTTAAAAAAATGTCTGGGCTTCCCTGGTGGCGCAGTGGTTGAGAGTCCGCCTGCCGATGCAGAGGACGCGGGTTCGTGCCCCGGTCTGGGAAGATCCCACATGTCGTGGAGCGGCTGGGCCCGTGAGCCATGGCCGCTGAGCCTGCCCGTCCGGAGCCTGTGCTCCGCAACGGGAGAGGCCACAACAGTGAGAGGCCCACGTACCGAAAAAAAAAAAAAAACTCTGTTCCCCTCTAGATTACGATCTCTTAGAGGGCAGAGGTTTGAGCTTTTTTCCTCTTCTAATGCCAATGCCTTGGCAGAGCAAACGTTTATTGGATGGATAAATGGTTGCTCATTACTTTGTAGACAATTTTGAAAAACAGAATAATAAATCTTAAAAGTCAAATAACACACTGGGGAAAAAAACAGTTGTTATATATATGATAAAGAGTTAATATATCTATATTACAAAAATCTTTTATGAACCAATAAGGAAACACTTAATCTCCAAAGAACATGAGGCTAAAAACATGAACACAATATAAACACAAATGGCCAATAAACATATGGGGAAAAAAGCCCAATAAAGCCTTACACATGAAACATTATACCATCTCATGTTTCATATTAGTAAACGTGAAAAATGGCAAGATTTGGTTTTAATGAGGTTGTGAGGAAAGGAGGACTTTCCTCCACGGCTGGTGGAATATTCCTGAGCTCATTTTGACAATATGTTCTAAAAGTCTTTTAAATGCGTAGGCTCTGCTAACCAACTATTCTACTAGAATTTTTATTCCAAGGAATTAAATAGTAATACACACACATCTTTACATACAGCTCCCATTAATTCCTCATTATTTTCTGATGGATCACTCTGCCGCTAAGAATACACTGTCATTACAGTCGAAGGAGCTGATAGTATCTCACCACTCATTCAGGAACCAGAGCAGAAAAGTCCTCTAGTTTGGCAACGGTTTGATCATTGGCTACCAGCCTGTGGGAAGCCTTTCTCAGGCTGCTGTAATAAAGTTGGTCATAATTTATATAGGATCCATAAATTCATCATCTGCTGTTCTAGTTGAAAGACATCCAGCAATTACTTGAAAGATCAGTTTGGCTGGAGAATTCTGGCTTGGCAATTGGAAAGGGAAAGTATTTACTGAGCACCTCTGTGTGCCAAGAAGTTACTTCTATGACCTCATTTTCTCTCTTGTTGGATAGCCAGCATTATCTCTAGTTTACTGATGGAAAAACTAAGATACCATATAAGGAGGAAAACTAGGATATGTACCAGGTATGCCCCACTTCAAAGCCCATGGATTTTCCATTGGAGGGCAGTAGACCAGTTCTTTACAGCTTAGCACTTGGACAGCCCATTGGTTGTTCAAGCAAAGAAGATTAAACATAGCTCTTCTGATTGCTCTTCATTAAACTGTATTGAGTGAAATATTGTATGACACCCACATGCAGTAGCTTCAAGTCTTTTCTCAGGTACATGATCATAACCTATCATTCAGATGGAAGGAAAATAATCTGATTCTGAGCAAGACAGAGTGGAACAGGCTACTGAATGGATTCTCAGTGCAATTTCCTTTAAGCAAGTACTCAATCAGAGTACCCAGATGTGTTGTGATAACTGTTTGGGAACAGACTTCCCTGTCCTGGCAGCTTGGAAGTTCCTCTGAAATGGTTCCTTTTCTGCACATTCTATAAAGTGAACAGACAAGCCTTACTGCATCTGCAGTATATCATAAGAAAATAATGATTATTAGGCTGGTGCCGTAGTACCTCTCCCAGAGCCACAGGTATTGGTGTCTCATGCCTTAGAGCAGCCCTGTGATAGGCATAGCAAACCTGGACTTGGCTCTGTGACTGAGGTTGGGCAGCAAACAGGAAAGATCAAAAATGTATCAGACTACTTAGAAGTGACTCACTGGGTCTTGTTTGTTTTATCGCTGTTGTTGTTTTGGGTAGAGTGGTTCAATTTGCAGTTAAACTTTTTTAAAAAATTGGATTTGGTTTGTTAGAGGTTCGATAAATACATATAGTTCATGTGGGGTTTTGTTTGTTTAGGTTTGTTTTTGCTTGCTTTAAGTTCAAATACCTGCTTCAAAGGTAGGGTGAAATATAAAATCATACATGGACATACGCACAGCAATATAGCCAAGGAATATAACTTTAACCACCCATAATAAAAATTAAATTATACCATCACATCAGCAGCCTCATTTTATCTTCTTGGTGTTCCTACCTATCACCATTCTACAGATGGGGAGTTTATCGCAAAAAGTAATTAATGGACTTGTAGCTTGTCCAATATTATATCCAGTGGTTCTCAGTCTTCTTGTGTGAGAAGATGCCTTTGAATACTGGAGTTTGGGGCAGGCCACTTGGTGAGGTTAAAAGACCTACTAAGATGAAGGGAGCAGAAATTACAGTACAATGGTTGCCAGAGTCAGAGAACGTTTTAGAGCATAAGGGAGGCAGTTAACATACTGTTTTCTGGAAGGAACCATCCATGCAACTATGCCCCTCACCAAGGAAACTTCTTTAGTGCTCTGACCCCACCCTTTATATATTCTAGCCTAATACAGTAGTCAGTAGCCTCATGTGGCTACTGAGAACTTGGGGCCATTCTGAATTGAGATGTGCTATCACTAAAATACACACATGAGGGCTTCCCTGGTGGCGCAGTGGTTGAGAGTCTGCCTGCCGATGCAGGGGACACGGGTTCGTGCTCCGGTCTGGGGGGATCCCACAGGCCGCGGAGCGGCTGGGCCCGTGGGCCATGGCCGCTGGGCCTGCGCGTCCGGAGCCTGTGCTCCGCAGCGGGAGAGGCCGCGACAGTGAGAGGCCCGCGTACCGCAAAAAAAAAAAAAAAAAAAAAAAAAAAAAAAAAAAATACACACATGATTTTGAAAATTTAGTATGAAATAGAGAATGTAAAATATCTCAAAAATCATTTTTTCTATTGACTACATGTTAAGATAACACGTAATCTGGGTGTATTGGGTTAAATAAAATATATTATTAAAATTTATCTCACCTGTTTTTGTTTTTTTAATAAATTTATTTATTTTATTTATTGATTTTTGGCCACGTTGGGTCTTCTTTGCTGTGTGTGGGCTTTCTCTAGTTGCGGTGAGCGGGGGCTACTCTTCGTTGTGGTGCACGGGCTTCTCATCGTGGTGGCTTCTCTTGTTGCGGAGCTCGGGCTCTAGGCACGTGGGCTTCAGTAGTTGTGGCTAACGGGCCCAGTAGTTGTGGCTTGAGGGCTCTAGAGCGCAGGCTCAGTAGTTGTGGCGCACGGGCTTAGTTGCTCCACGGCATGTGAGATCTTCCCGGATCAGGGCTCGAACCCGTGTCCCCTGCATTGGCAGTCAGATTCTTAACCACTGCGCCACCAGGGAAGTCCTCACCTGTTTCTTTTAACTTCTTTTAATATGACTACTAGAAAAGTTCTCAATAAAATTATGTATGTAGTTCACATAATATTTCCATTGAAACAACCTGCTCCAGAGACCAAGTTCCCTCATGTTCCAGAAAATATACAACACTTCATCGGAGCTGGCTTGATGTTGCTTCTTACCTTTCAACAGGACAATGCAAGGGACATGGTTCCTGAAGATAGTACGTGAATCAAGACAGATCCTGACCAAGGGAAATGGTCAGGATCTGTCCCTGCTAAAGAGGTACAGCCATGAATCAATAGCATAAACTCAGAATACAAATCGTCCCAGCCTCTTTCCAGTTTGGAGATCATTCTTTACATGATGCACTTTTTTTTTTCCAATTTAGGGGAATTTTATTTCAAATTTTGCCCACAGAAAGAAAGCTTAATTAATATGTTTTATATCATCCAACATTTGTAGTTCACAAAATTCAGAGGTACATGAAATGTGTCCTTGGAGTTCAGGGAGAGGCATGCCCTGCTATGCCCTGCATCTTGTAACAACATACCATCCAGCAGGCGATATGCAATGGCATCTTTTCTTAGTTATTACAAAATTTTTTTTACATAATGATTAAAACTTTGCATTACACTCAGAAAGACAGTCCAGTGGTTGAGAAATGCTGAATTAGTCAGATCAGGGGATAGAGCAGGCCATAGGCAGACATTCCTCTTCACCCCTAACCTCATATATAAATAGCACTCATGTTCTAAGGTTGATCGTAGTACCGTTGTTGTTCAGAGACCACCAGATTGGGAAGGGACCTCAGCAATTGTCAGGGCTGGTCCCTGCTCTGTACAGGGGTCTCCTTAGTGTAATTCTTGATAGCAGCCATCTGTTGGAACCCCCCAATTGGAATAGAAACCTCCCTCGAACTCCAGGAACCAGGTGGTTGGAGGTGTTTTTGTTTTTGTTTTTAACAGCTCTGACTGTATAAACTTCATGCATATATTGAAAAAAGTGGTCAGATGTTCACTGTGCCATGACCTTAATAAGATCTAGAATTCAGAGTAAATTCCCTCCCCGAACAAGGATGAATTTCGATGCAAGCTTAGCTACTTATGTTTTTCCCTGCCTCATAACCAATTTCACCATCAGTTGCCTCACCTACAAAAAAGGAGGAGGGGGGAGTGAGAAAACAGAGCTTACTGAGTTGTAAAGACTCGAGAGAGGAGAAAGGATTCTCCAGATGCTAAGTGCTGCATGCATGCTGGTCTGTTTGTCTCAATTCAGAGTGCTGACTTCTTTCAAACAGGCAGGGGCTTCCTTCCAAGCGCCCACCAAGCTCTTGCTTTCACAAAGATGCATTGGCCATTACTCGGGGCCTGTTCTCTTCTAGGCATTTACAAATTGATTTGCTCCCGTGTTTCCAGGTAGAGAAGGTAAACAGCTGAGGAATGATCCATGGGTGAAGACTGGGAGTCCATGGGGGGCTTTGTATCTGGAGGAAGAGGTGGGGAGCGAGAAGGCGATGACCCAGAGTCCCAGGGGAGAGCAGAGGCTGTGTGCATGGTGTCTACAGACTGCAAATAAACACCCCAAATGGAGAGAATGGGACAGAAAGAGCACTTGGTTTGGAGTAAAACAGAGCTGGGTCTACCTTCTAGCTCTGTCACTTACCAGCTGCATGACCTTGGAGAATTCACACCATCTCTTTGAGTCTCTTTCATCTATAAAATGGGAATCATAGTATCTACCTTGTGGTATAAAGTAGTGCTTAAGTGTTTAGCACCTGGAGCCAGACTGCGATCTATTAGCTGTATGGCCTTCGGAAACCTGTTTTGTAAAACAGATTTATGGAGGTATGACTGTCATAAAATAAACGGCATATGTTCAAAGCATACAATTTTATAAGTTTCGACATATGTAAACACACGTGAGACCATCGCCACCACCAAGGTAATGAACACACCCATCCCCTCCCAAAGTCTCCTCCTGCCCCTCCCACCCCTCCCAGTAACCCTCATTCCCAGAGCACCACTGCTCCGCTTTCTGTCATAATAGATGGATTTGCATTTTCTTTGTTTAGTTTTGGATACTTTCTTTCACTATGTCATCAAGTTCACTAAAGTTCTCTGATGTATAATATGCCATGCATTTCCTCTGATGTATTTTTATCTCTGATGTTGTAGTTTTCATCTCTTAGAACTTCAGTCTGGGTATTTTGATCTTTTAAGTATCTTCCTTGTATCTACGTAACAGGCCTATTCTTTCCTCTAGCTTCTAGAACATATGGAATAAAGTTATAACGACGGTTTCAATGTCCTTATCTACTAGTTCTATCATCTATGTCATTTCTGGGTCAGGTTTAATTGATTTTTCTCCTTACTTTACTGCTTTTTTATTGGATGCCAGACATTATAAATTTTACCGTGTTGTGTATTGGACATTGTTGTATTAAACAAACAAACAAATCTGAATAGAGATCATTTTAATTTAGGACACTTATAACCAGAAAAGATAAAATGTATAGCTTTTAAACTGTACGCATTTAGCCCATCCACTTACCATTTTATCTGGCCAGGTCGTCGTTATGTATTTCTAAAATATATTTTTGAGCTGTTTTTCTGGGATGTGGTTCAGTTACTTGAGAGCAGTTTCATCCTTTCAGGGCTTTATTTTATGTTTTATTTAGCATGACCAGAGCAATATTTAGTCAGTGTTAATTTTCTCTGTGAATGAGGCAATACCCTTTTCAGTCCTTTCACTAATGCCCCATGTATTCTGAGAGTTTTCCACTCTGGCTGTTTCCAGTCTTGTGGGAACTCTCAGCCATGTTCCTCTAGTTCTTTCAGGTGGTTCTTTCCTCAATCTTGGCAATTTCCACACATACGTGCACTTGTCAGTAAACGGAAGACTTGTGAGTGACCCTCTGACAGGCACCAGAGTTCTCTCTCTGTTAAGCTCCCTTCTCTCTGGTACTTTACCTTACAACCACTAGCCACCTTGACTTTCTTGAACTCCCAGCTCTGTATCCTCAACTCAAGGAGCCTGAGCTGGGGATATCAGGCTCTACCCCATATCCCCATCAGCACTGTAGACTAGAAACTTTCTCCAGGCAGAAAGCTGGTGTGTGCATAAGACACCTTTGTTTCCCATCTCTCAGAGATTACTGTCCTTCGTTGACTGATAGCCAATATCCTGAGAGCTATTGTTTGGTTTTTCGGTTAATCAAGAAGGAAAGTAAGTCTGATCCCTGTTTCTCTAGTTTGGCTAGAAGTAGAAACCAGGAAAGTTACTTAAACTCTCTAAGACTCAATTTCCTTACCTATAAAATGCAAATAAAAATAGCGCCCATGTCATAGAGCTGTTGCAAGGATTAAATGCTTTAATACATGGGTCTAATACATGGTAATTGCTCAATAGGTAGAAGCTATCAGTTTTGTTGTATTAATAATCGTTATTGGACTTCCCTGGTGGCGCCGTTGTTAAGAATCTGCCTGCCAATGCAGGGGACACGGGTTTGAGCCCTGGTCCGGGAACATCCCACGTGCTGCGGAGCAGCTAAACCTGTGCACCACAGCTACTGAAGCCTGCGTGCCACAGCTAGTGAAGCCCACACGCCTAGAGCCCGGGCTCTGCAACAAGAGAAGCCACCACAGTGAGAAGCCCACGCACCGCAATGAAAAGTAGCCTCTGCTCGCCACAACTAGAGAAAGCCCACGTGCAGCAACGAAGACCCAAGGCAGCCAAAAGTAAATAAATAAATTGATTTCTTTTTAAAGTTGTTGTTGTTGTTATTATTATGTATGGATGGGTTTCTGGGATCTGTAAAACTCCTGAATTTTCAGTCCCAAGCAGAGTACCTGACACTTCAGTGGTATTAAATATTTGTAACTTTACTACTGTATCCCAGACCTCTCCAGCAGATAGCTACTCAGCCTCGTACTTTGGAGCAGGTTTAGAATGACCTTTGAGATCTTTAACAGCCGTCATTTCTATGCCTCAAAGATCTAATGGATATTCTCATTGAGCAAATTAGCATTTGCAGCAAACATACTTCACTCCGGATTTATTATGTCCCCTAAATTAATGTAACAAGCGTATTTGGAAGAGCAAACCAGAGTTTAATTCATGAGTCTGGAGGTCAGTCTCTGAGTTAGCAAGAGGAATTCAGGGCAAGAAAGAAAGAGCTGATTCCAATCCTTCCCAGGCTAACCATATGGGCAAATGAGATAGAGAACTCAGCTCTTTAAAAAAGGAAAGACACCGGGCTTCCCTGGTGGTGCAGTCATGGGAACCCGCCTGCCAGTGCAGGGGACAAGGGTTCGAGCCCTGATTGGGGAAGATCCCACGTGCCGCGGAGCAACTAGGACTGTGCACCACATCTGCTGAGCCTGTGCTCTACAGTCTGCGAGCCACAGCTGTTGGGCCCAGGTGCCACAGCTACTGAGGCCCACGCACCTAGAACCAATGCTCCACAACGGGAGAGGCCACTGCAGTGAGAAGCCCGCGCACTGCAGCGAAGAGTGGCCCCCACTCGCCCGCAACTAGAGAAAGCCCACGCACAGCAACAAAGACCCAGTGCAACCAAAAGTGAATAATACATAAATTCATTAATTTTTTTAAAAAAAGGAGAGAAACCTATTTGGGACATGCAGTTGAAATGAAGGAAATAGTGGCCTAGCCTCTCCATCCCCTTAATTTCCAACTCCTGGTCTTCAAACATCTTCCCTGAGTGATGACGTGGGTGTTATCAAATGTGGTGTTTATAACTTTTTATGGACCAGGCATCCTCTTGGCTCCTCCTGGAGGCCCGAGGAAAGCCAGCAATTTGAGGCAGGTCACAATGTGTCACCTAAAGGAGTAGGACATGCCTCAGACAAGGTCTACATTTCAGTGTTCTTATAAGACCGCTCCCTTCCCACCTGCTTCAATCATCAGAAATAGGGTCTGCTCCCCCTGTCATATCTTGCCCTAGTGTTGCAGAGACTTATGTCTCAGGGGCTTATTAATGCCCCACACAAGCAGGAGCCCACTGGTACTGCTTTATCTTGTTTAAGAAAAGTGGTTTTATAGTCATTAGGAACTAAAATTCTCATGCTCAAATCAGCAGTGACCACTGGTACACTGGTTTTGCATAATGGTACCTGCAGTTCATTAACAGTCATTTGCCCCCTTTTTTTTTTTTTTTTTTTTTGCGTTAAGCGGGCCTCTCACTGCTGTGGCCTCTCCCGTTGCGGAGCACAGGCTCCGGACGCGCAGGCCCAGCGGCCATGGCTCATGGGCCCAGCCGCTCCGCCGCATGTGGGATCCTCCCGGACCAGGGCACGAACCCGCGTTCCCCACATCGGCAGGCGGACCCCCAACCACTGCGCCACCAGGGAAGTCCCTCTCACGTGCCCCTTTTCATCTCTGAAATCAATACAGTCACAGACAGAATTTTCACAAATATCTGTACACTAAAAAGGACCAAGTTTGGTCCTGAAGGCTGTTTTAGGGCTGACGGGGTACGAAAGAAGCCATGATGTTCAGGGAGCGTGTCTGCGATTAAACCTAGCCCATCATTGGGAACCTGCATTGATTCCTTTATTCAATAGTTATGAAAGAAAGGTCTAAGATAACCTCCTACTCTCAGATGGCTGAAGTTCAATAGGGATATAAGACAAGGACATAAATTATTGGAACTCGTTGTAGAAGACGCTTAAGAAGTTGTATTGCATAGTGGTTAAGATTTAGAACTATGGAGTCAGACCTGGGTTCACCTACTGGTTTTGACTTTGACTGTGTGTCCTTGGGCAAGTCATTTGATTTCCTGAGGCATTTTATTCCTCATTGGTTTCCTCTTTTGTAAAATGGAGAGAGAGAGCAGTTGTGTGAATGAAACAAGGTGAGATACGTAACGTACCTAGCACATTGCTCCAAGTCAGCACTCAGTGTTAGCTATTATTATTCATTGTTTTTTTCAGTCCAGAGGACAGAATCTTAGATGGTTCCTCAGAGGCAGTGGCAGCCACTTGGTGGCTCCCTGGACCCCAAAGAGGGTGGAAGCTACAGCATTCTGCTTCTGCTCCCTGTTGTCCCAATGTTTCAAAACAAAATTCAAAATGGTGCTCCTTCTGTCTGGAGGCCTAAGCAGCCTCGGCATGGGGTACATAAGCTCTGTGTCCTCTGCTTTTCTTACCTTATGTTCCTTGACAATCACACAAACCCTGGGAGTTTGAACTCCCACCCGAGAGGCTAAGATTTTGTATTTCCGGGCAATGCAGTTTGTCCCAGATTAAATATTCCCCTCCCTGTGGCTGCAAACTCATTGATAAATGGCGTCATCCTCCCAGGCATTGAAAACCTTACTGACATCCTTGATGTTTCCTTTCCCCTTTGCTTTCCCCTGTATCATCTGCCGCCCTGCCCATTCCCCCATTCTGCTCCCATGCGATCAAGTCTTGTCCGTTTCATCTGCTAAGTACTTCTTGAATTCATCCACAGCCATGACCCCCTGTAGATAATTGTCCTCTCTCACCTGATGGGCTGCAGCACCCCCATCTCCTCAGTCCTCCTGCTTCTCCCTTGTCCATGTCAACCCATTCTCTACTCTGCAGAGAGAACGTTTGACAACCACCCATGGGTCTACCCCGCTGAAAAGCCCTCCATGGATCCCTATACAATCTTCTTTCTATTAACTTAACACCCAATCGTTGCCTTCTCTCCTAACAGATCCCAATTTTGCTTGGGGTAGCAATGTGCTCAGTTAAAACAAACAAACAAACAAAACCCTTACGTTCCAGACTCTCTCAAAGCTTTATGACCAGGTTCTGGTCCAAGAGATGTATGCAGAAGTCTATAGATTGAGGTTTCTAGGGGAGCCATGGTTTTCCTGATCAAAAAGGGACGGCTTTAAGCGGTACAAGGCACTTTTTCTCTGCCCTCTTTTTGTCTGACTCACAGATTGATGAGTGGAGAAGGAGGAATCATCTTGACATCAGGGAGGTGAAGGTCATGCATTGAGGTTGGTAGAGCAGGAAGGTAAAGAAGCCTGTTTTCCTGATGACCTCGCGGAGCGGCCATAGTACCCTAGGACCATCAAACTCCAGACTTCCTTTCCTACACAAGGAAAATAAATCTCTATTTGGTTAAGTAATTGCATCTCAGTTTCTGTTACCGAAGTCAGATTCAGTCTTAACTGATACACTCTCCCATCAACTATAGGAGCAGTTTGTAAACTTTAGTGAGCGTCCAAATCACTGGGGCACTTGACGCAAATTCAGCGTGAGGACTTCACCCCAACGGACTCTCTCCTAAGTGGATCTGCAGTGGGGCCCTGGGACCAGTATTGTTTAAAAGCACCCTGGGAGCTCCCATTACAGATGTTCCATGTAGGACAATTAGCGAAACACCAAATTCTGCAAGTTACAATCAGACAATTAAGGAAACACACAAATTCTGGATTGATGAGGGATTTTGTGAGCTGGCCTCTGCAACTTCTCCAGTCATCTCTAGCCACTCCCATTATGTGTACTTCCCATTCAGTGACTTGACTTGTGCTGTTTCCATGTCTATGAAGCCCTTCCCACCTTTCTGGGCCTGGATGCAGTCCCCAAGGTGCAGCTCAAGCATCCCCTCAACTGGGAAGCCTTCCATGCACCCTTAGGCTGTGCTTGTTGTCAATCGTTGAGGAGCCCTTGAAAAGTTCTGGATGGAGATAGAGTTCTGGAAGATGGGGGAGGGAAGGAGAGACAAAATGTATGTATGGACAGACTTGCCTTCCCACCTGTTCCCACTTCTTTGGTCTGAACGGAGGTGGGAGGATGGAGAAGAAGACTTTGGGGGAATTTTTAATTTTATTGGTTTTCGTTTCAGTCCTCCTTTTATAATCATTTCTAGAGTCTGGAATCTGTAGCCAGAGCTGAAAGCCTGCCCCAGAAATTCATTAATTTTAGTGGGCTGTTTTCTCCTTTTCACTTTTCATTTACATTTCAGGAGTTAGAGTCAACACCGGGCACAGGAGAAGCAATCAGACAGGCCCCCGTGGAAACCAGGAACACCGAATTAAATCCTTATATTAGCAGGTCTAGCTCTCAAGAGAGGAAAAAAACATTGTCTAGTTTGATATTTATGGAGCTCATTCATTCATTCAATCACGCATTCACTCACTTATTCACTCCCTCCGCGCTGACAAGATTCTCTTGGTTACAAGTTGAAGAATCACAACTCACGCTGTCTTAAGTCAGAGGAAGGGAATCCATTGGTTCATGTACCTGGAAAGCCTAAGCGTTCAACTGGCTTCCCACACGGGGGGCTTAAGCTATGTCCCCAAGGATCTGTCTTCCTCTTCCTCCTCCTCTCCTTTTCTTTTTCCCTTCTCCCACCTCTCATCTTCCATCCTTCAGTCAGGCTCTCTCCTTGTGGCAAGTAAAAGAGCCTCCAGCAGCCCTAAGTAAGTATCCTAGCAGCTTAGCAACCCAGGGAAGGGAGATTGTCTACCGCTTGCCCCAACGGAAAAATCCCAGGGAGAACTCGGATCTAGCTCATGTTACATGTCCTCGCCTGAAACCAATTTCTGTAGCTGGAAGTTTGGAATAGTCTGATTAGCTAGGCCTGGGACACATGGCCTTGGTGGACAATGTGAGTGGTCAAGTTCAGCGCCATCTAATTGCAAGGGATGTGTACAGGATACTGAAGAGACATAGCAAACAGATTCTACCATTCAACCCATCCATGCATCCATCCGTCTCTCTACCCTTCCATCCATCCATCCATCCATGGGTCTGTCCATCCATTTTTCTATCTAATAAGCATTTATTTAAAGCTTTTTCTATGCCTGGCACTATATGGGCACTCATGTACAGATCACCTACCATATAGCTAAAGGGCAGGGTCAGGGCTTGGTCTAAAGTGAGTGCTCAGTAAGTGTTTGAATGAATTAATAGATGACCCTCAGTCTTAAGCCTGGGTCATCAGAACAATGAGGATGCCTCTGACAGAAAGTGAGAGTGTGGACAGGAAAAGTGGTTCTCGGGTGAAGGGGGCTGTGCTGGGCAGTGCTTGCATGTCTCATGTTGCCCCCAGAGTTGTTGGTGCCACCACTGCTCGCCTGGCAGCAGGAGAGCCAGGCAAGGATGGGAATTATCTGCTGCTCTGCACTGCCAGTCTCAGAGGCTGGGGACTCAAGCAATTTTTCTGAGCGATCAGATGAATAAATATTTAGGAATGAGAGTCAGCAGGGAGAAGTGATGGGATTTAAACGGTGATACAATATGCCGGGCTGCTTTGGGGAGGCCTAATAATGGGCAGGACAGAAACTGGGAGGACAAGAGCCCAGCGTCCAGGGCACTAATCAGCCAGCGACTACGTTCCTCGTTCCCTTCCTCTCCCTTGGGGATGTTCCCAGGGAAAGGAAGGACACCCTGCCCTACTCTCTCTTGGGCTGTTATGTCCATCAACTTTTGGATCACATCACTGGGTATTCTGCGTACCCACCAGTGATGGGAAATGTCCTGGTCTTTGCTATAAGAACGTCCACCCCTGGGCTTCCCTGGTGGCGCAGTGGTTGAGAGTCCGCCTGCCGATGCAGGGGACGCAGGTTCGTGCCCCGGTCCGGGAAGATCCCACATGCCACGGAGCGGCTGGGCCTGTGAGCCTGCGCGTCCGGAGCCTGTGCTCCACAACGGGAGAGGCCACAACAGTGAGAGGCCCGCATACTGCAAAAAAAAAAAAAAAAAGTCCACCCCCATGCTTGCCACCCAGCTTTAAATGAACATTAGCTCCACGCAGCCCACAGGCTGAGTGGGGTGGGAGCTCAGAGGTAGTAGAAGGACAGGATTTTTATGAGCATTCTCAACTTTTAGTGCATTCATTCATTTGTTCAACTGTTAATTTACTCATAAATATTCTCTTTCCTTCATTCATTCACTCAACAAACATTGGTGAGCCACATTATTAGTGGCCTGCCCAGATCCCTTCTTACTATTTCTGTGCCCCATACCCTCTCCTTAGGTGTGCCTTCTCTTCTGACAGCCAGCATCTGTAGGTCTTTTGGGGAATTTACATCCTCGAAACCCCCAGGGTGACTTTACCAATGACAGCAGAGTGCAGGAATCAGAAAGCCCCAGACCCCTGGCCTCTAATCAGGAAAACTGAGATGTAATTTACACTTCAGCATCCCCCAGAGGATCAGGCTGAAGCTGCCCTCTGAGGGATTTTGTCTGAATTCCATCCTTGCCCAGAGGGCTGGGGCTAGGGCGAGGCAAGTGAGGCAATGGGGTGAAGAATTTATGGGGACCCTTGTTCTCAGGTTCGTGCACAAACCTCCACACACTTTGCACCCTGGGCACTTGGTTCCTGCAGCCCTGCACCCTGCTTGCTGGCCCTCCTCCTCTTCCCTATCTACTTCCCCTGCTCCTTTACGGGGTTCCCCGGGAGTACTTCCAGAACTACCTACGCGCCCGCAAATCTTCATCTCAAGGTTCGTGTATGGGAAATCTGACTGGAGTCAACTGAGTAAGTGCTGTCTGCTGGAAACTGTCCTGTGTACATACAGAAAGGAATAAGACATGTTCTCTGCCCTCAGAGAGCTCACAGTCTGGTGGGACCATGTGGTTCTGGGCTCTCTGTCTGCAGATAACCATGCTCCCTCTGGGTGCAGCCTGGGGAACAGGACAACTTACCCGAGCGCTCAGTTGACCGGCCTCAACTGACTTGCTGCGCAAAGCTGCCCAAGGCTGCTGCTTTGAGGAAAATCCACAGCATATGGAAAACTAAGAGCACTTTTTAAAATAATTGGCTTTGTACAGTCAACTGCTGCAGACATCCATGGATTTGTATGCTGTAAAGGCAAAGAGATTTGTCCTTAATTAACTTATCCTACAGTATTTGGATTTGAGGTTTAGTACAACCCAGCTGCAGGAGAGACATTTGTCTCTTGTCACCACAGAGCCTCCCTGTAGAGTTAGGGTATGAGGCCAGGGTGCTCTGAAGCAACCCAAAAAGAAACCACGGAGCCAACAAAGGGATTTCACACTTGGAGTAAGTGCAGAGACCCACCCGGCAGCACACACATGGGTTGAATAGTATCCCCCCAAATCCAAGTCTACTTGGAACCTCAGAAGGCGACTTTACATGGAAATAGGTTCTTTGCGAGATGTAATTAGTTACAAATCTAGATAGAAATCATCCTGGATTTAGGGTGTGCCCTAAATCAAATCACTGCTGTCCTTTTAAGAAGAGGAGAGGGGTTAATATGGGGACTTCCCTGACAGTCCAGTGGTTAAGACTCCATGCGTCCACTGCAGGGGGCACTGGTTTGATCCTTGGTCTGGGAACTAAGATCCCATGTGCTGTGCGGTGTGGCCAAAAAAAAAAGTTAATATGAGAAGAGGAGAGGGCACACTCAGACCAGAGGAGGAAGGTCATGTGTGTATGGAGGCAGAGGCAGAAGGCTGCAGTTCCCAGCCAGGGAACGCCAAGGATTGTAGGTAGCCACCAGAAGCTAGGAAGAGGCAAGGGAGGATTCTTCCCAAGAGCCTTCGAAGGGAGCATGGCCCTGCCAACACCTTGATTTTGGATTTCCAGCCTCCAGAACTGTAAGAGGATACATTTCTGTTGTGTTACGTCAACAAGCTCGTGGTGGTTTGTGATGGTTGCCCAGGGAAACTCATACAACCCCAAACCTCTTAGGAGAGTTACAGAAAGGACGTCTTAATGAAGTTACAAACCAGGATCCAGGCAATTTAGAGCCGTGGGCTGGGAGTCAAGAAATTGCTGAAAAGTGGCAACTGACTTGCAACCCCCAATAGGGTCCCTCCAACTTTTCACTAAATGCTTACGACTAGAAAAAAAAGAGAGAAAGGTCCCAGCAATGTGGAAAACTAAGGTGGACTCTCAAATTAAGGCCATTGTGAGGAACTGACATGACTTCAAGGCTGATGACGCAGAGGGACCGGGAAAAAAGCCTCTCCAGGCTTAATGCAAGGTATACGCTCCTCTGGTCCAGGTAAAAGAGACCACCAGGCATGCTGTGCTGTAGAGATGAGCCTTTCGGATTTGAACGCACAGCCTCCAGCATTGTGAGAAGTGAGTTTCCGTGGGTTAAGCCACCCAGTCCATGGTATTCTGTTATAGTTGCTCAAACTAAGAAACTATTAGTGGGCATTCAAGGGAGGATGCAAGGCTGGAGGAGGGGAGAGGGGTCTTGCTCACTCCTGTTTGTCTGCTGATCCTGTCAGTGCTGCCATAGCAACAGCCCATGTTCCTGAACTAAGAGCTAGTTCCAGTTTCCAGGTGTTCCAGCCCTCCCAGAACCAGCCCCATAACACCCCCCAGTGAGGTGCAAGCAGCAGCACCCGCTCCCCACCCCACCTCCAAGCCACAGGCTGTACCATCCCCACCCCAGAGTCTGGACAGATCTTGCTGTGTTTGAGTAAAAAAGAAAAACCTGTGGTTTAGGTATGAATATTTTTATTATATAAACAGGTTTTTTTGTTTTGTTTTGGCAGTACGCGGGCCTCTCACTGTTGCAACTTCTCCCGTTGCGGAGCACAGGCTCCGGACGCGCAGGCCCAGCGGCCATGGCTCACGGGCCCAACCGCTCCGCGGCATGTGGGATCTTCCCGGACCGGGGCACGAACCCGCGTCCCCTGCATCGGCAGGCGGACTCTCAACCACTGCGCCACCAGGGAAGCCCTATAAACAGTTTTATAAATAAGGAAAAGACAAACACCCCTGTAGAAAAATGGCCTAAGGTACATATGAAAAAAAATGCTCAATTTTACCAGTAATCAAAAAACAACAACAAAAAAGTATGTGAGGAGGGAGAGATAAATTAGGAGTTTGAGATTAACATATATACACAACTATATATAAAGTAGGTAATCAACAAGGATCTACTGTATAGCACAGGGAACTATACTCAATGTCTTATAATAACCAAATAATGGAAAAGAATCTGAAAGAATATGTGTGTGTGTGTGGGGGGGTGTATAATTGAATCACTTTGCTGTACACTTGAAACTAATGCAACATTGTAAATTAACTATTCTTCAATAAAAAAAGAAATCATGTCAAATGAAAACCCAAAAACTCCTAATCCCCCGTACTTCAGAATGTGATCTTATTTGGAAATAAGGTCATTGCAGATGCAGTCAGTTAGGATGAGGTCACACTGGAGTAGGATGGGTCCCTAATCCAATATGACTAGTGTCCTTATAATATGATGGCCTTGTGAAGACAGAGACACAGGGAGAAAGCCACACGATGATGAGGGCAGAGACTGGAGTTAGGCCACGCAAGCCAAGGAACACCAAAGATTGCCAGCAAACCACCAGAAGCTAGGAAGAGGAGGAAGCATTCCCCGACAGTTTTCAGAGGGAGTAGGGTCCTGCCAACACCTTGATTTTAGACATTAGCTTCCAGAACCGTGAGACAATAAGTTTCTGTTATTTTCAGTCACATGGTTTGTAGTAAGAACAGCCCTAGGAAACTAATTAAACCATTTTTACTTTTCACACTGGAAAAGAATAAAGAGAATAAATTCCCCAGCATTTAGTAGGATGTTCCTGAGGGGTGGGTAATAGGCACTCATACACTGGTGATGGGAGACTGTGTTTATAGTTTTTTTTGTTTTTTGTTTTTTGATGAATGAATTGGCAAAGTGTACCAATAGCAGCCTTAAAAAAAGAATATACCTTTTGACCCAGTAGTTATATTTCTACAAATTTATCTGGAGAACTAAGGAAATAAAAAGATGATTATAGCTACGTTGATAATAGGGGAAGTTAAAAATAATCTACTTGTACAAAATAGGGGATTGCTTAAATAAATCATAGCATATTCTATGCGTTCATTAAGAATAATAATGTATTGCCACAGAAAAGGATTTATCACATATTGTAGGAATGATAGAGAAATTCAAATGATAAAGTACATATATAGGGTGATCCTGTTTTTTGTAGGGAAAGATGTATATATTTACACATATACATATGCAAAGAAAAATGTCTTCAGGGTTTAGTAAAGTACTTGGCAATTAGTAGATGCGCAATAAACATTTACTGAGTAAAGTAATGAATAATGAAATGAATAAAAGTTATAAACTAAAACGTTAACATTAGTTTTCTGTAGGTGGTAAAACTATGGGTGATCTTTTTAAAAAATGTTTTTTATTGTTTTTGAATTATATCTATTTTCTAATTTTTATACAATAAACATGCGTTACGTCTATACTAAGAAAAAATAAGAAAGACAAAAACCCTCGGGTTTCTGTTTCAATTCTGCTATCAACTTATGGTTTTTCTTTTTTCTTTTTTTGCGGTACGCAGGCCCCTCACTGCTGTGGCCTCTCCCATTGCGGAGCACAGGCTCCGGACGTGCAGGCTCAGCGGCCGTGGCTCACGGGCCCAGCCGCTCCGCGGCATGTGGGATCTTCCCAGACCAGGGCACGAACCCGTGTCCCCTGCATCGGTAGGCGGACTCTCAACCACTGCGCCACCAGGGAAGCCCTCAACTTATGTTTTTATCACAACCTCCCTGTCCCCCCTCATCCTGCCTCAGTCCCCAACGAGAAATGGGAGTTGGTTGGATGACTTCCATGCCTTTCTCTGGTGGCCTGGTGGAGGAGTGGCGGTGTGGAAGGCTCTACAGAAGAGGCAACAGGAATGAAATAGAACTGGGAACAGAAAGATTCCCCAGGAGCCCTAGGAAAGCATGTAGGGGAGGGAGCCACTAGCTGTAAATCCTGTTGGGGCCTCAGAGGCCAGCAGGAGGCATAGTCAGAGCTGCCCAAACCCTGTCAACTGAAGTGGACCTGAAGCCATATCACACCTGAATCCTTGTTTGTAAAAAGCCATCAAAGAAACAAAACAAACAAGAATAGCAAAG
Organism: Lagenorhynchus albirostris; assembly: GCF_949774975.1. Taxonomy (NCBI): domain Eukaryota; kingdom Metazoa; phylum Chordata; class Mammalia; order Artiodactyla; family Delphinidae; genus Lagenorhynchus; species Lagenorhynchus albirostris. The sequence continues at coordinate 19,669,806 of NC_083101.1, forward strand.
AAGGAACTAAAAGTTACACGAACAGGTGTTAGCCTTGAAGAACCCAAAAGGCTGACCTGAGAGCTATAAAACTCCCTAAGGCTTCGTGCAGCCTCTCTGGAAAACAATCTAGTAGTTCTGTTAGACATGGAGTTTCCATATGACCCAGAAGTTGTACTCCTAAGAGAAATGAAAACATATATTTACACAAAAACCTGTACATGAATTTTCTAAGCAGCAACATTCATAATAGCCAAAAGGTAGAAATAACCCAAATATACCTCAACTGATGCATGGATAAACAAAAATGTAGTCTGTCCGTACAGCGGAATATGACTCTGCTACAAAAGAATGCAGTACTAATATAGGCTATCACATGGAGAAACCTGGAAAACATTGTGCTAAGTGAAAGAAGCCAGTCACAAAAGCCACATATTGTTTGATTCTATTTACATGAAATATCTAGAATAAGCAAATCTCTAGGGACAGAAAGTAGATTGGGGGTTGCCTAGGGCTCAGGGGGATAGTGGATTGGGGGTCCGGTGGCCAAAGTGTGTGGAGTTTCTTTTTGGGGTGATTGCATATGTTCTAAAATTGTGATGATGCTGTCACAATTCTGTGAATACATTTCAAAATGACTGAGTTGTTAACTTTAAGTGGGTGAATTGTATGGTACATGAATAATATTCCAATAAAGCTGTTATTAAAAAGAAAGAAAGAAAAAGAATAAAACCTCTAAGCCTACCTTTCCCTAAACCAGGTTATCAGTTCATTCAGCAGGCAAGTGTGATGACAGCTCCCATTTATTAAGGACACCCCTGTACCAGGCAAGGGTGTTAATCGTGCATGGAGCCAGAGGACAAGAGACATGTGGCCCAGCCACACCTTTCACCCCAGCCAACAGCCAGTGATCCCACAGGTATGTGACTGAGCTGCCAGTCCTACATGATAGAGCCCAGCAGAGATCAGTCAAGGTGGGCCAGACCAGAGGAACTGCCCAGGTGACCCACAGAAGTATGAGCTGAAGAAATGATTATTGTCTAAGGGTGGTTTGTTCTGCAGCAGAAACTAACTGACACACTTTTGGTACAAAAGTTCGAGAGTTCCTCTGGGGAACATGCTGTATCAAGCTGTAGAGCTGCTGGATTATAGACTGGGCATGTCTTCAAGTCTACTAGAGATTGCCAAGTAGTCTTCCACAGTAGTCGTGCCAATTTACACTCCCACCAGCCCTGTAGGCGGTACCTCTTGCACCATACTCTTGCCAATACTTGGTAATGTCAGATATTTTGATTTTTGCCAATCTGATGGTGTGAAATGATGTCTTGTTGTTTTAATCAGCAATTCCCTGCTCTCAAACGAGGTGGAACCTCTTTTCTGACTTTTGTTGGTTGAACGGGGTTTCTGCAAAAGAAATGACACCCTCGGTCAGGTTTGCATTTCTCCACCTTCACAATACGGCAGACCCCCACTCATTCCTTAAGCTGCATGAAGAAGCTTGGCTTCGATTCCACAGCACCTTCTCCAACCAACTCTCTTCACCTGCCTTCTCCTTTAAGATTCAGCTCAATAAAAAAAAAGAAAAAAAAGAAAAAAAAAAGATTCAGCTCAGCCACTGTCTCCTGTAGCAAGTCTTTCCTGACTTGCAGCCCCCATGTCGGGCTAGGTGCCCGTTCTGTGCCACGGTCACCTTCTCCCTGAACACCCACCTCATTGTAGTGTAATTATCTAAGTCCCTTCTTGAGCAGAGGTCAGGGGAACAGGAAGCCACTACCAAGCCTCCTTTTCTAGGACTTGCCCTCGCAGCTCAGTGCTGGGCCCTGGGTGGCCTCCATCCTAAACAGCTTTCTGAGGAGAGGGGTCAAAAGGGCAAATTTGAATTCACATGCCTTGAGACCATTTATCTTCACCTCTGTTTGCTGTCTTGAAGGTTTATAGAGGGCTTCCAAGTTCATCATCTCATTTTGATTTAACAATAATAACAATAACATATTAACTGAATTAATTATTATTATGTTTATGTGGCATTTACTGAGGACTAACCATGTGGAAGTCACTGTGCTTATCACGTTACATGCATTGACTGACTGAACCCTCAAGACCACACAAGGAAGGCAGGTAAGATGTGTATGTCCATTTTATAGACACAGAAACTGAAGCTTTCAGAAGCAGGTGAGTCAGGGTTTAATCCAAGGTCAGTCTGACTCTATGGCCTGTGTTTTGCTCCTAATTGTGGAGCCATACTGCATCTATGAATCTGAGACCAAGACCCAGAGAAAGGGAAATTGTCCCTGAAAACCTTCTATGAACTTCCACTGCTCACCCCTCATCCTCCCCTCACCTCGTTTAATCTGAGGTGGGTGGGAATGATCATCGTCAGTTTACCCCCACTGTGAAAAGTGAAGCAATTCAGCCACTTACTCCTGGTCCACGGTGAGGCAATAGTGGAGCCAGGACTCAGGATGGAATCCTGAATCTGGATCTTCAGTGCCCGGTGCCCGTCCCCCACTACACTTTTGCTGCTCAGGTGAGGGTCCAGGCACCATGGCATTGGAATCACCCGGGAGCCCGTGAGAAGCACAGAACCCCAGGTCCCATCTCATCTCATCTCATCAACTGAGATCTGCACTGTAACAGGTGCCTGGGAGATTCCTGTGCGTGTCGAAGTGTGAGAAGTCCTGCCCATACCAGGCTGCTTGAATTTGAGTCCCTCCGCCACCTGTCTTAGGGAAGGACCCTGAGCAAGTCGTCATACCCTTTCAACTTCAGTTTCCCATCTCTAAAACGGGGAGAGTCAAACACTATAACACTTGAAGCACAGCAACTTTAAATAATTGTTATTAACCATGTGTATTAGTTTCCTATGCCTGCTGTGACACATGACCACAAAGTGAGTGGCTTAAAAGGACAGAAATTTCTTCTCTCCTGGTTTGGAGGCCAGAAACCCCAAATCAAGGCGTTGGCCGGGTGGGTTCCTTCTGGATGCTCTGAGGGAGGATCCATTCCACGCCTTTCTCCTAGATTCTGGTGGCTGCTGGCAACCCGTGGTATTCTTGGCTGCTGTCAGCTTAACTCCAACCTCTGCTTTAGTCTTCTCCTGGCCTCCTTTCATGCCTCTGGGTGCCAAGTCTTCCTCTTTTCTCTCTTATAAGGACACTAGTTATTGGATTTAGAGCTCACCTTCAGGATGACCCCATCTCAGGATCTTTAACTTAATTACTTCTTCAAAGACCTTTGTTCCAAATAAGGTCACATTCTGAAATTCCGGATGTGCATGAATTTGGTGGGGTGGGAGGGACACTCTCCCCCCCACTACAGCCTGTTTTGTGTAGATTAATTGCAAGAATAGTCCCAGTTGTTCCCTTCCCTGTATCCATGCCCCTTGCAATGTGACTTTGCAGTTCTTCTCATTGGGAGGCAGAGTCTAAACCCCTTCCCCCCCAACCCCCCCGCCCCGCCCCGCACCGCACCTTGAATCTGGACGGGCCTTGTGACTTGCTTTGCCAACAGAACGTGGTGGCAATGTGGTTCTGCACTCTCTCTCTCTCTCTTGCGTTGCTGAGAGACAGCCAGGTCAGGTCAGCCAACTGGAGGATGAGCCACCACATGGAGCAGAGAAGAGGCATCCCAGCTGAGGTCAGCACAGCCAGCCAGACTCCAGGTGATCTGCCAGCTGACTGACAGACGCACATGTGACCCTAGCCCAAAGCAGCCACGCAGACTCAGATCAGCAGAACCCCTCCGCCTAACCCCGAGGAAGTATGTATGCTGCTGAAATTTGGTGGTTGGTTTTTATGCAGCATTATTGTGGCAGTTGATAACTGTTCCATGCTATTGTATAGATAGAAATAAGATAGTATAACAGCATGTTTCAATCAGGTAGCAGTAATCTCAGTAGATTGTTCAGGTCTCCCTAGCATGTAAATTCCATGAGAACAAAGCCTTTTTCTGTTTTATTTTCCACTGCATCCCTGCTTCTTAGAATAATGCATGGCGCTTAGTGTGTATTCAATAAGTGTTTGTTGCATGGATGGACAAAATCCAGGCTCTGCCTCTTGAAGGCTTAGACTCCCAGCCTCAGTTTTCTTGTCTGTGAAACAGGGATGATACAGAAAGATGGGAGAGTTGACATGAGTGTTAAATGAGGAAAGCAACATAATGTACCTGATGCGGAGTAAGCGCTCAGTAAATAGAAGTAAATATTATTTGGAATAGGGAGGTCTTAATCTTTGGGGCTCGTAGACCAGAGAATTTAGAGGAACGAAACATCAATACACACACACAGAAGAAATATGTGCACAATTCCAGGGACTTCACAGACGCACGGAAGTACAAGCCCCAAGTTGAGAACCCATGATTTAGAGGTATTTGTAAATGATCAGTTATTTTTATCATTATGTCCACCGTCAGCAGCACCTCATAAATCTTCAATAAGAAGGTGCTGCTGAATGAGTTAATATTAAAAATGGATCAGCCTTCCCCGAAATGCCTCAGCCAATGACCATCTCAGCCCGTGGGCGGGCTTTCAGGCCCATCACCTGTAAGGAAAGAGCAATGACCTTGGCTTATTCTGACAAGCAAAAACATAGGCATAGAGCCTTCTCCACGTGACCAGCAGAGGCTCCCACAGTCTCCCCTGACCACATTCTGGGGCTTCAGTTTCCCATCCTCCTCAGAGTTCAGTAAAAAACTCCTTTCCTCCAACTCCCAAATCAGGACAACGTGATTCTGAGATGTAACTGCAGCCTCCTTTTTGCTGCGCTGCCTTTTAATTAGGCATCAAGAAGCCCTGGAGATCACACTGCTCCCTCGTAATGGCGTGTTCCCGAAAATTACTGCCATCGGATTAAATTAAGGAAAGGTTATTCAGTTGATTCGTCGGGCATATCTCAGTGGTGTTGGGTTAGCATCACGGACTATCTAGCTGTTATTGTTATTTACAGAGCGAGGTGTCAACACACGTCCTTCTGGAAGGTTATTGATGAGACAAACTAGTTCTCATAGAATAGTTAAGAGAGGCTGAGAAATCATAGCTGAAATTGGAACATAAGGATTTTCACCAATCAGACGTAGAGGAAGAAGCATCTAACCTTAGTTGAGAGTATACTATCGTGAACTGAATTGTGTTCCCCCACCCAAATTCATATGTTGAAATCCTAAGCCCAGTACCTCAGAACATAACTATATTTGGAGACAAGGTCGTTGAAGAAGTAAATGCGTTAAAATGAGATCTTTAGGGTAAGCCCTAATCCAGTACGATTTGTGTCCTCATAAGAAGAGGAAATTTGGACACAGACATGCCCACACAGAGGGAAGACCATGTGAAGACACACAGAGCAGACAACCATCTACAAGCCAAGTAGAGCGGCCACAAAAGAAACAACTCTGCCGACACCTTGATCTCAGACTTTCAGCCTCTAGAACTGTGAAAAAATAAAGTTCTGTTGTTTAAGCCGCTCAGTCTATGGCACTCTGTTACGGTAGCCCTAACAAACTAACACACACACTGTACGCTAGATGAGTACCTGGCATCTACAATTACATTGGATCCTCATTGCATTCTTTACTGTCTGCATTTCATGGATGAGGTGACTCACTTGCTCAAGGTCTTACCAGCAGGTGAGTGGCAGAACCAGGATTTGAACCTCGCTCAGTCTGACTCTGCTGCCTGCCACACATTTCTGCATCAGATTGACATGAGGAGAAAGGGCAGTCACTGGCCTGCATGAAGTTTGAAAGTCCCTTCCGATATAAACAGTCTATGGTTTGGTACGCCGTGGAGGTGCAGACATATTTTTAGCAAGCTCTAGTGTCTATCATACCCTTGAAAGAGTGCCACCCTCACCGAGGATTCTTTATGAAAAAGTGTGTAGATCTTCGAGAAATGTTAGAGAAGTTGCCAGATGCTCCTCTAGGAAGAATCGGAATCCACACTGGCAAATTGATGTCTCTCTGTTGCTTTGAGGATACTGTCAAAATCGTCGAGCTCAGCATTCCATGTCCATCATGATTTGCCTCTGCCCACCCCCTTCTCCAGCCGAATCTCTGGCCACAAGCTTGCTGAATCCAACTATGCAGAACTTCCTTGCAGTTCCCTGAACAACTCTTTCCTGCCTCGGTGTCTTTGTTCATGCTGTTGCTTCTTCCTAGAGTGTCCTTCCCAGCATGTCTACCTGGTGACCCCTTACTCACCCTCCCAGCATTACCCTTCAAATGTCCCCTCTTTCAGGAGGCCTTCTTGACTTCATCTGGAAGAATCAGGGCTTCCTCCTCTGGGCAGTTGTTACACTTTGTCCATTTTCTATGTGACGGCCGCACCCTAAGGTGACCCCCACAATGAGTTACACCCTTTTATAATCCCCTCCCCGTCAGTATGGGCAGAACCAGTGACTTGCTTCTAACCAATAGTATATGAAAAGTGATAGGGTGTCACTCCCTTGATTGGGTTACCTTTTATGACAAAGATGATGGGATGGCACTCCTAAGATTACCTTATATTATAGAAGACTCCATCTTAGTAGGCTGGAGAGAGAGAGACTCCCTTGCTAGCTTGGAAGATGTCAGCTGCCATGTGTGGGCCATATGGTGAAAAACTGTGAATGGCAGCTAGAGTCAGAGAGCAGCACCTAGCCAACAGTCAGCAAAACGGTGGGGTCTTCCATGACACTGTCATGAAAGATAAACTCTGCCATCAACTGAATGAGTTTGAAAGTGGATCCTTCCCTAATCAAGCCTTTGAATGAGAACACAGCCCTGCCAACACCTTGATCGCAGTCTTTTGAGATACTGAGCTGAGGAACCAGATAGACGATCCCCAGACTCCTGACCCATGGAAACTATGAGATAATAAATGTGCATTGTATAACAAATTTGTTATAATTTGTTACACAGCAATAGATGACTAATACATTCTATTACAACACATAGCCAGTATTATTCTTTATATATTATTCCCAAGTAGATGGGAGCCATGAAAACAAGGACTAGAGTTCAGCTCTTTCAGCCCCACGTGGTGCCTGGCACATAGTAGGCACCTGATACATGTTTGTTGAATGAATGAATGAGTATGATTTAAGGCTCCACTTGATTTAAAAAAAAATCTATAATTCTAGGATATTAGAACTCCATGTACTGTTACCTTCATAGATGGTCAATAAGCATATCAAATTTCCAAGGAATAAAGAAGAATGCAGAGAGCGGGCATTCTTCTGTAACAGTTATAGATTTTTTGACACAATTTGCCAAGTAAATGTAATAACAATGTCTGCCGAGTGTCTTTGAGGATGGTCAAAGTCAAAGGCAAAAATCCCAAAACCTGCTGAAAGGCAGCTACCCGGAGGCAAAGAGACAGTAGGAGCCTCAAACCAGTCAGAGGAAGAGTCATCATTCAGCCGTGGAGCCAGAGACAGAATTCTACACCTAAATCTGCTCAGAACCCCCAGAAAACTCTTCATGCCTCCCCCTTGTCCTTGTCTTCCCCTCCCCTTCTCCTCTTCTGCCCTAGGAACAAACACTTAATTCTTAGAGCTAGAAAAGTCTGCTGATCCCTGCCTCCCAAGCCCCTCGTTGTACAGATGGCAAGACTGGGGCACGGAGAGAAAGGACTTGGCCAATAATACACAGAGGATCCCAAGGACAGCGTTCTTTTTCAGAATCCTGGAAGACTGAAGTTAAAAATAAAAACACACAAAACAAAAAGTCTGCTTGAGGAGCAGTGAGGAAATGAGGCAATTAACCAGAAATTTAAAGCACCTGGCTATTAAAAACCAAAACGTTTTACAGGATCAATACAGGCAAGGCAAGCTAAGGAGTTATTTTCTGAAAGCAATTCTTAGAGCAGACCAGACCTCCCCTGGTCCCAGGCATTGCACTACCTGCTTTACAAGCATTATCTTCACTAGCCTTCCAACTATTCCTTTTTTTTTATAGCCCTTTCTATAGCTCTTTTTTTTTTTAATAAATGAAGAAACTGAGGCTCGGAGAGGTGACGCGATTCCTCTAGGGTTATATAAGCTGGAATTATTTAACCAAGTCTGTCTGCAGTACTGATCCTTTGCTGTGATGCTGAAAGAAGGCTCAGAGAAGGGGATGCCAGCTGGGGAGCCTTGTCTGGGACCCTCACACCAGGGCTCATCACGCTCCCCTCCAGCCACCCATTAGTAAGTTTGATGCACACAACACGACATCTCCCGAATGTCTGCTCCAGGAGGGCGGGAACCATGGTGGTCTTGTCCTTACTGGATCCCCAGAACAGTTGCCTGGCAGAACAGAGGAGGAGCTAAGGAAAATTTGAATGATGAGTGAATGGACAGAGTGAAGGCATGAATTGATGCCCCAGTTAACCACGTGGCTGTGTGCATGGTAAGGACGTTTTTGCTGGGGACTTCTCTAATCTGAACCAAGCTGATGTGTGGAGTGAGTGTCCCTGTGTAACTAATATATAATCCTCTGATTAAAGAAGCCCTTCCAGACCTCACAGCAATCGGATTACACAAGCACTCCTGATAAAGTCAATTCCACCGCTCTGCCTCTTTCCAGCCCACAGATCAGCTCCCTGCCATTTATTATTGCCATCAGAGTTTGCTGTTTCCCCAAAGCTGTGTGAGAGAAGTCAGCCGCAATCTCATCTGTCTTAAGACAAGGTACAGTGAGAACATGTAGTGGGCAAGCGTGGTGGGTGGTTAACAACACAGACTTTGGGGAAACCACTTCATAGCCTAGACACTCAGTTTCCTCATCTGTTAAGTGGGGATCATAATAATATCCGTTTCACAGGATACGTTGTGAGGATTAAAAAGAAATAACACCTGTAAAGGGCTTAGCTCTTTGGAAGCATTCAGTAAAATTTCCTTTTAGCTACAAATCAGAAAGCCTGGGACAGACACCTCTAGCTGCCACTGGGACTGTGGACCAGACAATGATCTCTCCAGCCTTGACGGTCCTATCCGTAACCAAGGGTGGGAGAGGAAGAGAACTAAGGATGCGTTCAACAGTAATTACTGAGCACTTACTATGTGCTTGTCCTGGAGCTGAGCACCCGACACAGAGGTGAAGCTATGGTCCCGTTCTTGAGAGCCTCCCGTGCAGTAAGAGCTTTGACCGAGACAGATGCCAAGCCTTGTGGAAGTGCTTGGTACATGCCAGGCAGGGCGATAAGCACTTTGCATACCTGAGTTCAATTGATATTCATTATAACACTAATGGCAGTGCCACTGGCCCCATTTTACAGGTAAGGGCACTCAGGTGCAAAAGCCCTCCATGACTTGCCCAAGGTCACACAGGCAACAAATTTCAGAGATGGGCTCTGAACCTGGAGATCAACTCTGTGCTCTAACGTCTTCCTAGCACAAACACCCCATGATTCTCCATTACCATGAGACAGACTCTTTGGAGGTTATAGCCAGGCTAAGATAAATACCTGTATCTCTCTTCTTCTCCTGAGGTTTTTGTGCTTTCTCTTTTTCTCGCCTCTCTCTTATCTCCCTGCACTTCCACCAATACTGTCTGCATTATCTACTAGTCATAGAGGCGAATGCGTTCCTTTTCTCTGCTGATACCATCCCCACTGATATTTCAGGGAAGAGATAGGCTGTGGTACTGGAGCAGAAGTGATAACTCCAGTGGCTAACCTTCTTTCTTTAGGGATCCCAGAGCTGGGAGAGGCTCCCTAGGATACCCTACACCAGATGGCTTTGAGTGTCCTCCTCCTTTGTCCAGACTGAGAGCCCTGGGGGTCCCCCAATCCTCTTCATCTCCATCTCTCTCAATGATATCTTTTTATTAACCCCCTGCTCATTCTCTCCACCATAGAATGTCAGCTTACCAACCAGGAGCCATTAGTGTGTGACTTGTTTTTAAACTCTGACATGCCCAGCCCACCTTGCAAGAAATGTGGTCTTTATGCCGCTCTCATAGGGTACCTTTTAGCGTCTTCAAACCAAACACCTGAGAGGCTGCACAGCACAGTGACTGAGTAAGAACTCTGGAGCCAGATGGCCTGGGTTCAAATCCCAACTCTCTCATCAGCTACCGCTGTAACCTTGGGGATAGTCATGTCCCTACATCTCGGTTTTCTGTCTGTTTTACCAGAATGATGATGATGGTTGTGGTAGTGGTGGTGGTAGTATCTCTCTTTACAGAACAATTGGGAGGCTGAGTGAGTTAAAATTTTTACAAATGTTTAAAACAGGGTCTGGCACTCAATAAACATTAGCTATATTTTTATATATGTCCCATGGGAAATGCATCTCCCATGAAATTAATCTCTATTGTCTTCTCAGGATACGTTCCAGTAGATAAGAGGGAAGGGGAGAAGCTCCAAATGACTATGAAATAGAAAAAGGATTTCAAAAAGTTCCATGGAAAAGAGGAGAAACTAACAACGTTAGGCGAACCTGTGCGCTGCGTCGTGCTTTCACTTACTGCACAGGACGTGGTATTTACAGCTGTGCTCTGGAGACGCAGGGAAGGTTTAGAAGCTTCATTTTACAGATGAGCAGGGAAGCCATTTGCCATGGGCCTCTCAACTAGTAAAGGGACGTTCTGAGGTTGGAATAATGGTTTTCTGCCCAATATCCAGTGTGCAATTCGATATGTTGTCCCTTGGTTAAAGCAAAAGCACATGAGAAATAAACAACCCAAAATCCCGTTCAACACAAAGCACTTCTGAGTTGAGTACAATTCACTCTTCTTCCCTCTGTCTTTTCAACTGCTCCAGTCCAAGTTTCCAGGAGTATCCACAGGAGAAGGGCATTGATTTGCCAGAGTTGGGTAACAATAATGGACTATATTAAAAGTGGCTTTGGTGAAGACAGCCACGGGAAGCCTGCAGCGGACACAGGAGAATTCTGTTTTCCTTCTGAAGAGGGCAGTATGCAACCAAAGCCAGGTCTGCTCACGTACTCAGGGTTTCCTTCCAGGTCCTGAAGGCTGGAGGCAGTGCAGCCCTCAGAAGCGCAGGCATCTTGGGTTTCCAAGAGCTTATTTCTGAACGACAAACACATCTTCAGACATGAAATAGGATTCTTGAGGTTTGAGCACAGTTACACACTGCCTCGCATCCAAGGGTACCTAGTGCAAACTGATACGAAGGAGGTCACGCAAGATGGCTTGAAGAAACCCCAATGAGTCCTTTTTCCATGTTCTTGCACTTGTCTGCCCCCCAAATTGGCCTCTATGACATTAAACAATAGCACAGCATCCCAGATGGTCTCTGATGTTTGCAGAAGGAAGCGTTTCTTTTTCAACTAAGACCTGTGTTCAGCAGTAGCTTCTGCTGCCTGAAGCAAAACACCTTCTTGCAAATATCCTCTGCACAGAAATAAAATGTTGGGAAAGGGGATCTTAGCTCCTGGGATGCATTTATCAAGCCAATCACAATAATTATAATTAGAACACAAAGTAAGCGAAAGCTTAGCATGAAATACATTTGCAGAAAACCTGAACTGCATACAATGAAGCCCTGCCTGGTGGCATTTTGAGGTTTGCCATTAATATATTTTGGGGGTGAGGGAGATTGCTTTTTTTCTTAAATACGTTTGGCTAGTTACGTCAAGGCTTCAATGGCAGTTAAGAAGGAGAAAGAAAGATACACATCATTAACTGCTGTAACAGAGCTGTCAGATGCATGTCCAAGACACTGGCTGTTTAAGACACCCTCTCAAACATGTTCACTGGGCATTAATTTAATCAAGCTCTGTTTTAGGGAAATGAAGAAGAGAAATGACAATCTGGGGAGAATAATATAACTTCAATTCCTAGCCTCAGTTCTGGGAATGCACTAAGCTAACAGGGTACAAAATCCCTCCATGATTCCCCATTGTCCAAAAAAGAAAATCCATTCCCTTCATTCAGGTGTCACCTCTTTGATTGATAAAGTCCTTACCATTTTCTTCTCCCATAAACCTGGGCTGTCTCAGCCATTACAACACTTATCATACTGGTTTTTACCTTAATTTATGTGGTCTTTCTTCCCTGCTAGACTAACTTCCTTGAGGTAAGAGATTTCATTTTTTTAATTGGGGTCTCCAACACTCAGCACAAGATCCAGGACAGAATAGGTGATTGGAAAATGGTGAATGCAGACTGATCAAATAAGTAAATGAATGAAGCAATGCTCCATCCTTCTGGGTCCAGCTCAAACCTACTCCTTCAGGTGACACCCCATCTCTCCCTCTCCCAGATAGAAGTCAGGTGGTTCTAGAATGGCAATTCCAGAATATTTGTAGGGAAAATATGTCTTTCTGTAGAAGATAGATTAGGAGAGACAATTCAGGTTGGAGGGGATGCGTGCGGGATGCGTGCGAGGTAGGGGTGTGTGTGTGTGTGTGTGTGTGTGTGTGTGTGTGTGTGTGTTGAGGTCACTACTGGGCTCCTTAGAAAGCCACCTCTGAATAAAAGCACAGGCTTCACTTAGATTGTATTGGGGGGTGACGGGGATGAGAGTCTCTAAACCAGCCTTGGAGTATCTTCCCATTTGTCTTGGTATGGGAAGGCATAGAATACTTTTTTCCCAACCCACTTCATACACATTTTAAAAAAATGTTTATTTTGAAATAATTGTAGATCCACATGCAGTTGTAAGGAATAATACAGACATCCCATATGCCCTTCACTCGGTTTCCGCCAGTGTTGACAAGATCACAACCCTGATCCTGACATTGATACAATCCACCCACCTTATTCCCATATCTCCAGTTTTCTATTTTATCTGCATGTGTGTGTGTTGTGTCCACTTTTTATTTGTGAAAACGTTTTTCCCATCTACTGGAGATCGGGCAGGGGTCCAGTCTGATCTATCCCTGCACTGGAGTTGGCTCCTGCAGACACCAGTATATGCTTGAAGAGATAGGTTTCTTGCACACAGTAGGTGCCCAACAATCGTCCACATAAACACAGGAACTTGAATGTTAGTGTGTGCAAAAAGGGACCGCGAGCTCTCAAGGTGAAAATTGAGCCTGAAGCATTTAGTATTTTAGGGTCAAAAAGTTGGTTAATCCCCGCCCCCCCCCAGTTGTGAATTAGCTAGTTTGCTAGCTGCACCAAAGCGATCCTGACGAACAGGCTTCGATCGTGGAAAAGCAGTTTTTGAGGTCCAGCCCCCCCGGCCCGCGGCTGGAGAAGTGGGGGGACTCGCATTATCCTCCCACCCCTACCCCAACTTTCACCCCTTTCTTCCCTGGGGTTGGACTGTTTCACCCCGTCTCCAGGCAACCGCCAGGCGCGAAGCCGGACGTCATTTCCTGAAGAGCCCGCGGGGGGGAGGGGGCGGGAGAGGGGGAGGGGCAAGGGGGCGGGGCAAGACTGGGCTGGCGAGAGCGACGGCGTCGGAACTCGCTGGAAGATCGGCCCCGGGGCTGCTCAACAGTTCTCAAAGTCCCGGCTCGCGGCCGCGCGGCTCCGTCTGCGCGCGGGGGTTCGGGGGGCGCAGGGGTCCCCGGGCTGCTGCCTCCCAGGGCTGCCCCGGACATGCCCCGCACCCCCTGCCGGACGCCCGTGCGGCTCCATCAGCTGCGATTCGGGGGGCTCTGGGACTAGAGCGCCCCCCACCCCAACTTATGACTTTGGGGTCCCCCAGCCCGAGAGGAACGGGCGGCCCGGCTGGGGGAGCCCCGGGCATGGTGTGACGGGGCGGTCAGCTTTGCTGGGCACCCCCCCACCCCACTTCAGCCACCCGTCGTCTCTGTGCCCTCCAGAATGTAGCTGCTCTCTCCGCGTCCCCCCGGACTCCAGCCGCAGTAGCCGCGACCTCAGGGCTCCAGCCGCCAACTCCTTGTCCCTTGGAACCCCGCCGCCGTCTCCGCCTTGCCCGGACTTCAGCCGCTGTCTCCGCGTCCTCTGGACTCCAGCCTCCGTCTCTGCGCCCCGAGGACTCCAGTTTCGCGACCCCCTCCGTCTTCGCGCGCCCGGGACTCTAGCACTGGTCTCCGCGATACCCCCAGGATTCAGGCACTGTTTCCGTGCCCACCCCCCGCCCCGCCCAAGCCCAGACTCCGGCAGCCGTCTCTGCGTCTCCCAGGATCCAGCCCCTGTCTCGGCGTCCCCCCAGCTCCCAAACCCAGACTCCGGCTGCGATCTCCGCGCTCCCGGGGATCCAGCTGTCGCGCCAGTGCCAGCGAGTGCAGCGGCTGCCCCACCGCGCGCCCCGAGTCCGCCCGGCCCTCGGCGGGGAGATGAACGCGCAGCTGGACGGCCTGTCGGTGAGCTCGTCCTCCACCGGCTCGCTGGGCTCCGCGGCCGGGGCGGGCGGCGGCGGCGGCGGGGGCGCGGGGCTGCGACTGCTGTCTGCCAACGTGCGCCAGCTGCACCAGGCGCTGACGGCGCTGCTGAGCGAGGCGGAGCGGGAGCAGTTCACGCACTGTCTGAACGCCTACCACGCGCGCCGCAACGTCTTCGACCTGGTGCGCACCCTGCGCGTGCTGCTGGACAGCCCGGTCAAGCGGCGTCTGCTGCCCATGCTGCGGCTGGTCATCCCGCGCTCTGACCAGCTGCTGTTCGACCAATACACTGCCGAGGGTCTCTACCTGCCCGCCACCTCCTCCTACAGGCAACCCACCTGGGGCGGCCCCGACGGCGCGGGGCCCGGGGAGGTGCGCCTAGTGAGCCTGCGGCGCGCCAAGGCCCACGAGGGCTTGGGCTTCAGCATCCGCGGGGGCTCGGAGCATGGCGTGGGCATCTATGTGTCGCTGGTGGAGCCAGGCTCTCTGGCCGAGAAGGAAGGGCTGCAAGTCGGGGACCAGATTCTGCGTGTCAACGACAAATCCCTGGCCCGGGTGACCCACGCTGAGGCCGTCAAGGTAGGGCTCTGGTTTGGGGGTGAATACGGGACAGAGTGGCGAAGCTCCTCATATTGGCATTAAGTCCATGCTGTGTGTCTTTAGGCAAATCGCTTGACCTTTCTGGGTCCCGTTTTTCTTAAAAGTATTTCTTTAAAACAGAAACATCTAGTTTTTTGAGCAAATAGATGCCAGGCACTTGGGATATAGTGATGGGCAAAACGGACATGGACCCTGCCTTCATGGGGCATAAAGGCTAGTGCGTGGGAGACAGGCATTATCAAATACTTAGGCAAATGTGTGATTACAAAGTGCGAAAGAGGCTCTGGGTTCTTATGAGCATTGAAAGAGAGAAGGTCTCTGCTTGGCATATAGTCAGTTATCAGTGGGTGACCTCCCCTTCTGCTGTTGTTATTCTCATTATTCTCTAGGCTTTTGCCCCTGAAAGAAAGTTTTGTTAGCTTCAGAGTGGTCCAGGGAGGCTGGTCTGGTGACCCACAGAGTTCTGGCCTGACCCTGCTGTTTATTGAACCAGGCCATGTATCTTGGGACACGTCACTTGCCCCCTCATAACCTCTGGTTCTCACTTGCACTGTAAGTGTCTCTAACCTTGTTGGGAAGGAGGCGTCTGCCTGAATGTCTAAAATCAATCCCCCACCCCCTTGAGAGTAGTTGTACTTTTTGTGTCTGTTAATTGAGAAAAATAACCTCCTGACAACTAGCTCTTAGGGATTTAATCATGCTGTTTAAAGGAATGTACATGTTTGCTGGTCTCGTGCCCAGGGCTATTGCAGATCAACTGGAGTATGAGGTGGAGAGCGTTTGGTTTATGTGTGGATTCAGGGATCCCTTGCAGGGGTACACACACACCACCACCACCACCACCACCACCACCACCACCACCACCACCACCACCACCACCACCTTTGTGTGCAAGAAGTGAAGGGTTCTGGGGAAAAGGAACAGTGACACAATCTGCTTCTGCAGGGAAAATGCTTCCCAGGGGATTGGGGCTGCCTGTGACCCAGCTTCTCACCACCCCACCACTCGTCCCTGCCTCGGGTCCCCTCTATGCAGGTGTTTTGGACTCCAGCGGAGGGCCTGCAGGCTGCTGGGGAACACTTAGGCAGCAGAGGTCCCCAGGCTACTTCCTGTGTCTGTTAATGACCTGTGGCCAGGTGCATCGTGAACCCACTTCCTGACTGTTCACCTGGGGCATGACCATCCTCTCTGACCCTGGCTTCCCTCATTTGCTTCCTGATCTGTCTGCCCCTCAGGGAGGCCCCTGGGGATTTTAGAAACTTCTTCACTGCTTCTGAAAGAAGACGGATGAGTTTATATTGTTCAGGGGTGCAGCCGACGAAGCTCCTTGTGGGTTTCCTGGCATCTTCCTCTCTGTCTCCTCACCCCAGCCAATCTCTTCCTGTTATCTGACATTCCACCTATTTATAAAGAAATAGTCCATTAGCCTTTGACCCGAAAAGGTCTGGAGTTCCCAGATGATCCATTTATACTTGAAAGATACTTGATCCAAATGGTCATTTATAAACGTGGATTCAATTTTCGTGGCAGTTTAAAAGGACTCAGGTAGCTTAATCATCACAAGGTGATAGACTTGGGAAAGGCCTCAGGTAACCTGGACTCTCAAAACACTGAGTCTCCCTTCGGTTCCCACCCCAGACTCTGCGGCACCTCTAAGGCTGGAGCTGCTCAGTTGTGAGTTTCCATTTGGCCCTCCCCCATCTCGTTGATGGCGCTCTGCATCTTCTCCCTGAACGTCCCTCGACTACCCCAAGGTGCTGCTACCCGGTGACTCACAACAGCACCAGGCCTTCGCTCCTGTGTTTACTCCTGTTGCTTCCAGAGTCAGACCTGAACTCTCTTGGAACAGCTTTTGAAGCTGCTGAACTGCCCTTGCTGGGGGGAGGGGGGGCGGGGGGGCGGGGTGGTGTTGATAGGAGAGAA
The DNA here is from genome assembly GCF_949774975.1 of Lagenorhynchus albirostris. NCBI lineage: Eukaryota > Metazoa > Chordata > Mammalia > Artiodactyla > Delphinidae > Lagenorhynchus > Lagenorhynchus albirostris. Next base: position 19,686,524 of record NC_083101.1, read on the forward strand.
CTGCCCTTGGATGGGTGAGAGCCAGTGCGATCCCGGCAGCTCCTTACCCCTGTCACTTTTCCTGAGCAGGCTGAGGGAACACTTGCCTCTCGGGTGACCCTCTTCCTTCCGGCCAATGCCAGACACATAACTAGCCTGGAACACACCCCTTTGGACCCTCCAGAAGCAACAGGCACACGAGTGCCGCTTTGTGTCACCTTAACTCCGGGGAGAAAGGGGGACGGACTTTCCATGGATGGAATTTAAAACGGAGGAGGCGGAACCTCATCTCTGAGGCCTCAGGAGGGCCTGGGCTTGCAGGATGGGCGGGAGTTTCAGGGACAGTTTAGAACACTTGTAACTGTTGACACATTTCCACAAAATTAAAGGTGTTAAGTCCCTTAACTGAAAGCCCAAAGAGGCCCCGGCTTCTCTACGAGATACAAACTGCCCTTAACCGGGATTTCTGCACTTCCAGCCCCTCTTTATAAGCTACGGTGCAGGGATTTTAACTTCAGATTTTATTCAAATGGCACCAGTGTTTCTGCTTCTGTCCTTCCTCTGTTCCAGGATATCACGTTGCATTTAGTAGGAGACGTGTTTTCTTTTTTCTTCTTCTTCAATTTTATTTGTTTATTTCATTTGTTTATTTTTTGCTTCCTCCCACAGTTTTATTGAAGTATAGCTGGCAAGTAAAAATTGTATGTATTTAAGGTATACAATGGGATATTTGATACACCTTTATATCGCAAAATGATTACCACAACTAAGCTAATTCACATACCATCACTTCACAGTTACTTTATTTTCATGATAAGAACACTTAACATGTACTCGCTTAGCAAATTTTAAGAATACCGTTCAGAATTATTAACTGTAGTCACCGTGCTGTGCATTAGATCCTTAGAACCTACTCATCTTATAACTGGAATTTTTACTAGTATCTCCCCTTTCCCCCACCCCCAAACCCTGGCAACCACTATGCTACTCTCTACTTTCATGAGGTCAACGTTTTTAGATTCCACTTATAAGTGAGATCATGCAGTATTTGTCCTTCTGCGTCTGGCTTATTTTGCTTGGTATAATGTCCTCCAGGTTCATCTGTGTTGTCACAGATGGCAAGATTTGCTTTTTTAAATGGCTGAATAATATTCCATTGTATATAGATATGCGCCACCTTTACTTTCTCCCTTCATCTGTCAGTAGACACTTAGGTTGTTCCCATGTTTGGGGTATTGAGGAGATATGTTTTCAATCTTGAAATCTTTATTTTTCCTCTGCAGGTAGAAAGTGGGGAAAGATCCTCTGAGCTTCTCAAAGGAGAGATTAATTGTGTGTGCGTGTGTGTGTGTGTGTGTGTGTGTGTGTATAAAGAAAATTAAATTTTAGGAATCAAATTCCTTAAGAGTTGATGAATCAGAGAGGGTCACCTTCTCTCAGTGAACAGAGGAGATTGAGTATACAAGGGTTCTTCCACTTCTCTTCTGACAAATCAAGTATCCATTGTTAGGGCAAGTTCAGTGAGGATTTTATCCTCTGTCTGATGGGGCTCCCATCCCTCTCTTGAAGACTATTTGCTAAATCAGCAGGGACAGGTGCGAATAAGGCAAGCCATTTACTATTTGCATTATGTTGAAACGTTTGATTTTTGAAAAGTCTATCTTGAACGAACAGGAGCCAAGCTAATAATAATAACAAAGTAGATCTTTCAAAGATTTTCAGCCAAAAATGCTTGATAAATTGGCCAGGAAGTCCACAGGCCAGGGATGTTGGACTCTGCTGCACATTTGTCGTGTGACCTTGGGCCAGTCACTGACTCTCCACGGGTCCTAGGGTGGATGAGCCAGGGCTGCCCAAGGTCCCTTCCAGTTCAGACAGTCTGTGATTTGCTCAGTATGTACTACACAGAGGCGTTTAGAATGTCTAATCCGGTGTTTTCTTGTTCTTTTGGAATTGATTTCGTTTATCGCAGAGTAAAGAAAGTTGGCTAACGATTGGGAGACAAGAATCTTGGCACTCTTGGGTAGCCTCCTACCAAATCAAGAAATTGATGGCTTATACACTGTGCTGACAAGAACTTGACTGCTGTCCCTCACCCCAAGAACACTAACCCTTGTGCCATTCCAGAGTACATGAGAACACGACAACAGGACTGTGGCATGCCCAGCACCACCCTGGGAGCATTCAAAATCAAATTCACTTTCTGAGTGAATTTGCTTTCTGAGTCCCTGATTCTTCCGGTAGCAGAATGCGGGGTATCCACGTGCCGCCGGGATGTGTGTGTATGGATGCGTGTGTTTCATCTCGATAAAAATTAAACGGCTTCATTACAGTCTCTGAATCCTCCCAGGTACATCCAAGGAGCATATTAGAATTTGAAGCGTTCCAGAAGTTTAAACCGGTGGCTGGCCCTTTCATTTAATTAGAGTTATCACGCCCTCCTCTGCTTTGCATAGTAACCCGGAAGCATCTGTCTGTTTCAATGTAAGTTATTGTATTTGGTCTGGCACATTCTAAATGGCACAGTTGTCACCTTCCCATTGTACATGGTTGGCTGAAGCCATTACAAATTATTACCACTTCCAACTTTGTGTCTGAAACACAGCTCCTCCTCCCCTGTCTCATTCCTGTCTTCCAATTTGGAAACCACGGGTAATGTGTTCGTGGGGACACACAGGCTTTCCTCTGGCTCCGCACTCATTCTTGGGTCCTCTGAGTCCTGCCAGCAATGACATGTTGAAAGCTCACTATTAATAAAACCTTTATTGAATAAATGTTTGGTTGCTGGGCCCACAGCGTGATGCAGTACCTTGAGAGGGTGCATTTCTTTAATTTAGTCTTGTGTATTTATCTGACTCAAGCAGATCCTCAAGGTTTTAGAAAATGATGGTGGTTATTTACGGTTCAAATCAAAGAAGCATTTTCTAGGGTGGAAGAGAATGCCTTTATTTGTTTTTTTCAGGATTGATATTTTTATCGTAGAAGATTCCTGCCTCCCGCCTTTAAGCGGGACGGGAAAGAGGTGTAGAATCACTCCAGCGCTAGCTTCTTGTTTCTCCCCCTCCCCCTCCCGACAAACCCAGTTGTTTATGACCTGCCGTAGATTCATCATTTAGATGGAGCTACAGAGATAAGTAGGATTCTTTAACCCCCGACCAATTGGATTTTGTGCGCGGTGCTGCTTCCCACCTCCGCCTTTCTTCAGCCACAAGACACCCGGTCTGTACGCACCTGTCAAGTGCACGCAGCCCCTTGCCTGCCTGTCGGCTCGTGCTTGCCGCACTTGTGCATTTCCTCCTGAGTCATAATCCCGCCCCCCCCCCGCCCCCCTTCAAAGGGCTTTGCACTAAAGCAGGCGTTCCTGGGGATTAGGCTCCAACTGGCTTTCCAGCAAGGTTCTTTGATGACCTGGAAGGGCAGTGTTTGGTCTCCACGGCCTAGGGACCCCGGACTAGTGCCCAGCAAGGACCAGAGAATCTGATTAGAAGGAATGACACTTCATGGCTAGAGGTAGCTGCAGGCTGCAATACAAATCTTTCAAAGCCGATTCTATTTCTTCCTTTTTTCTTTTTCTTTAAAAACCCCCAAGCAAGAATCTGATGTTAATGTTGAGCTCACACAGACTTCTGATTGCGCCCCAGGGCGGGGCCGCCTTTTCAAGATTCCTGTGCTGCAGACATTTCCATTGTACTTTTACAGCAGGCCAGGTGGAAAGGGTGCAAAGAGCAAGAATCAGCCCCTCCATTTGCTTCCCATGCACTCGGGCATTAGCTGCAGGAGGCAGCACCATGGGGTCGGTGCACTTGTGTCTTAACCTTGCTTTCCGGAACGCTACTGGGAAGAGAGGAGGCTGACTTCGTGTGTGTCTACTGTATGCTGGGTGCTTTCTCCCCTCCAGGGAAGGCAGGGAGGTCAGGAGGGTTGTGCCCAAGGAGGTGAAATTGACTAGCCCAGGGTTACCTTTGGGATTAGGAGTTAAGTAGCCCTTTTGCCTTACCTCCCCGCCTGGAACCCAGCCCCAGGGTTATGTACCCGTCCTTCTGGACGGCAATGCCAGCCCCCTGCTGGAAGGCAGGCAGACGGCACATTTTGTGCCTGACATTCAGGGGGCCTTTTAAAAACTATCCAAAGGCTTCATTTTACCAAGTGGGGAGTCTGCTGCTTACATGTCGAGAGAAAGTGGCATCTTTCAGTCCAGCCTGTCGTCAGGCAGAGCCGTTTGTCCGCTGGTGCTCTACGCAGCACTTACCACACCCAGGCCTGTGGCTTGTACTCGGAAATCAGAGATGACCAGTATACAGCCCGTGCCCTCAGGGAGTCACGAGGGGGGACTTGGATCCATCCATGGCCACAGGTCACCAAGTGTTGTTGTTTTTTGTTTTCTTAAATTTATTTATTTATGGCTGCATTGGGTCTTCGGTGCTGCGCGTGGGCTTTCTCTAGTTGCAGCAAGTGGGGGCTACTCTTCGTTGTGGTGCCCGGGCTTCTCATTGCAGTGGCTTCTCGTGTTGCGTAGCACGGGCTCTAGGTGCGCGAGGTTCAGTAGTTGTGGTGCACGGGCTCAGTAGTTGTGGCTCGCAGGCTTAGTTGCTCCGCGGTATATGGGATCTTCCTGGACCGGGGATTGAACCCGCGTCCCCTGCGTTGGCAGGCGGACTCCCAACCACTGCGCCACCAGAGAGGTCCCACCAAGTGTTTTAAGTGCCGTGACATCTGCATGCATCTGCATCCCTGCCACCCTCTCCAAAGCAGCATCGCCCCCACCCCCCAACTCCTCCATCCTTGTACCCTGCTTTAATTTCCTTCAGCACACTTGTCACTACCAGGACATTTTACTGTTTATCATCTGCCTTCCCCACTTCGAGTAAGCTCCATGAGAACTGAAATTTGACCTGCATTACTCACTGACACACCCCCAGCACCTCCACAGTGCCTGGCACACAGTAGGTGTTTTAATAAATAAATATTTGCTGAATGAATGGAATGATCTTACTCCCAATACAATGCTGCTGACTTCAGGATTCCTTGGTTCTTGAGTGGGATTGCTTAAGAAAGTCTGTGGGTTGCAGTGTACTGGGTGCTGGATAGAAAAATCAAGGAAAGCCATAGGCTCTACTGTGTGCTGTACCAGGAAGCTAGTTGTGTGGCTGTGGGCAGATCACGTGACATCTCTGAACCTCAGCTTCAGAACTGTGAAATGGGCAGAGCTACCTCCCACTTGCCTCCTTCCCAGGATGGCCGTAGGGATCAAATGTGTTAATAGGTATGAAAACCTACTGAATAGGAAACCCTCTAATACCATTTAAGTGAAAGACCTTAAACAAAAGTGTGGTCTGTGACGGTGGGCAATAGCTTTTTGTTTTTTTCTTTTTCTTTTTTCAATAAATTTATTTAGGGCTTCCCTGGTGGCGCAGTGGTTGGGAGTCCGCCTGCCGATGCGGGGGACACGGGTTCGTGCCCCGGTCCAGGAGAATCCCACGTGCCGTGGAGCGGCTGGGCCTGTGAGCCACGGCTGCTAAGCCTGCGCATCCGGAGCCTGTGCTCCGCGGCGGGAGGGGCCCCAACAGTGAGAGGCCCGTGTACCGCAAAAAAATTTTTTAAAAATTAAAAAAAAAATTATTTACTTTTTATTTTTGGCGGCGTTGGGTCTTCGTTCCTGCACACAGGCTTTCTCTAGTTGTGGTGAGTGGGGGCTGCTCTTCGTTGTGGTGCGCAGGCTTCTGTTGTGGAGCACAGGATCTAGGTGCACGGGCTTCAGTAGCTGTGGCACGTGGGCTCAGTAGTTGTGGCTCGCGAGCTCTGGAGCACAGGCTCAGTACTTGTGGCGCACGGGCTTAGTTGCTCCGCGGCATGTGGGATCTTCCCGGACCAGGGCTTGAACCCATGTCCCCTGCACTGGCAGGCAGATTCCTAACCACTGCGCCACCAGGGAAGCCCTGGGCAATAGCTTTTTCCAACTCTGCAGCCCAAATTGACCCTAAGAGACCCCTTCAGTTATTTCATTTGTCACTTTGCTTTTAATTTAAAAATCACATTCCCAGAAGCCTGTGTCTGAGATTCCAAAATAGAATCATTTATGCATTCTGCAGCAATCAATGAACCAATTTCGGGTGAGATGTATCTTCTGGCTTTTTATTATTAAAAAAAAAGAAGAAACACTTCAGGTTTCAAGAGACCTCAACATTTCAGGTGAAGGGCAAGTTCCTACTAATCACGTGTATGTTTCAAAGCTGCTCTATCTGAGAATGCATAAACGTTTTTTTTTTCTTCCTTTCCAGTCCCAGCCCCTTTGCCTCTTCCCGCTCCGAGAATTTGTGTTCCTTCTGCTGAATTGGCTGTGGTACTGCTTCAGCTGGCAGCCAGTTTCATAGTTATTTTTCCCTTCTACCTGAGTTTTCATAGTATCAGCATCCTCTCAACTTTGAGTGCAAAGCAGATAGAGCAGAGCCTCCCATAAACAAGTCCCAGGCTGTCCTCTTCACAGTACTTTTAGGCTGCAGGCTACAGGGAAGAACATAGTAAAGTGACATCAAAAGTGTGTTTCCAGACACCCAGGTGTTGGGGCCTTAAAAGTGGTGATTCACAAATTAACAAGCCCCCACCCCCAGACAAGTCTTAACCACTCTGAGGTTTGGGAAGCACATGTTTCTTTTGGATTCCACCCCTTCCCCCTTGCCTCCTTTCCTTGCCTCCACCCCCATTTATATCCACATAAAGACTTGATCAGAAAGGTAGATCGAGCCTGTCCCCATCCTTAGCTGTTTCGGAGCACAATTCCAGATGTGCAAGGTCAGCTGATATATTGGAAAATCAAGGGAAGGGAGGTCTGTACCCAAGAGGTAACTTTTGGAGATGGACCTGGGTTCATGTGACAGTGTACTTGGCGGGGACCTTGAGCAACTCCCTTTGCCTCTCTGTGACTCAGACTCCCACACTGGTGAGCCTGGTTCCCTGTCCTTACAAACAGGTCACTGACGCCGTTGCACATCAAAAGTTTGAGAAATAAGGATGTAGAGGTCCCACTGAAAGGATTGAAACGAAAAATGCTATCGACTGAATTTGCTTGGCTTTGAAAGTTTTCCGTTGTGCCTGTTGAAAAACAAAGAAAAATTCATTTGGAAGAAAACTCTGGAACTTGGCGCTTTCTGATCCATTGTAGATGTTTGAATTGCACAGTCATTTACTAAATGTAATCCATATTCCCACATAGACAGAGTTTCTTTAAAAATGTAATTGCTCCTATTTGGATGTTGGCATCTGCATTTTCATTTTACAGCAGTAATCAAGCCCAGGGATTGAGTGGAATTTTATGCCCCGACCTCCCTTAAAAATGTCGGGAGGCAAGATAGACGCATGGCCCAGAGGCCAGCGTGTGACAGCCTTGTCCCCCATCAGCTGCCTGCCCAACCTTGTTCCCCAGCATCCTTCCCTATTGGGCGCCCCAGGGGTCCTGACGAGGAGGCCGAGGAGTTAGCTGTTTCCAGAACCCATTTAAGCGATTAATGCAGGTGAAAGTGGTGATTTGACAACACGGGCATCCACACCTTAAAAAAAAAACCCTGTAATTTACTTGAACCACTTCTGCAATGGTGTTCTAGGCTTCATTAAGAGGTTTCTGATTAAGAAAAGAAAAGAGTAGAAAAGTGGTCCAGCTATCAGAAGTTAACCTCCCATGTAGGCAGGGAAGCTCCGCCCAGAAGTCCTTGGGGAGGGGTTTTCCTTCTGCCATTTCCATCCTCCCGGCCCCGGATGGAGGGTGTGGTGTCCTCTGGTGTGTCTGGGCCCAGCATGACCTTTATGCTTTTCTTCCTCTCTCTTCCGCCTCCCTCTTCTTTCTTCTTGGGTTCCCCAAACCTCTCCCAGATTTCCCCCAACTCTCCTGAACCCTCTCCCGCTTCCAAGAGTCCTTCCAAATCCTGAGATTTTTAAGTCTGCTGGGCAGGTCAGGATGTTCAGATCGCCCACAAATTCCTTCCCCTCTTCCCCCAAATGTCTGTCTCTTCACCCGTCTCCTAGCAGTGTGGTCTCTGAACAGGATCTGTCCTCCCGTTAGTTTATTTATTTATTTTTATGTATAATTTCAGCTCTTCTCTAGTATTAACAACAACTTTATTTGCCCTGGCTCATCTGTGACCCTCTGATGGTACCTCTCCACTCACTTGCAAATCGTGGACATTTCCCAAGTTAGTAACTTGACCTGCCCCTCTTCTCCATGGTCCCCGTTGGGGGTTGCACCAGCGCCGGCGGGGTTAGACTCTCTGGGACTGACCTCTCCCCAGCGGGTCTCGGTGAGGTCTCACTCCTCCCGCACCATCGCCACTGCCGAACCTCAGAGGCCTCCTCGCTGTCTCCCGTCTTGCTCACCTGCCGCCCAGTCCATTCTGCACCCTGAAAGCAGGGTTAACTTTTTAAACTTGGGTCTGATCCAGCCATGCCCTGCCTAGTGCCTTGCACCGGAGCTGGGAGCCCATGGGGCAGAGGCCGAGCTCCTCACCCTGATGTTCGGGCTGCCCATGATCCGATCCCTTTTTACCCACAGACAGTCCTTTTCTCCGGCTGTTCCCAAGTGCAGTTCACAGTTGGCCAGACAAGCAACACGCGCCCTCCTCTGAAACAAGGCTTTGTTTCTCTCTACCCGTTGACATCCATGGCCCCAGGGCATCCTCCCTGCAGTCCTGCCGCCCACCTGCAGCTGCCCCATCCGCGAGAAACCTTCCCTTCTCCCCTCCCCTTCCTCTGGGTAGTGGCCTCCTTCACTCTGTTGTGACACAGGGTATATACTTCCTAGTGTTTTCTTGTGTTGCTCTGTGGACAGTAATAACCTTTGTATATATAAATTCACTTAAACATCACAACAGCCCTGTCAGGTAGGTACCACGTTTATTTGCTTCATTTTGCAAAACTACAAAGAAGTTGTCACTTGCCTGTTGTCACAACGATGGAAAGTGGCAGAGTCAGGATTTAAACCCAGATTTTGTCGACTTGAGGGAATGTATCCATCACCCCAGCACCGGAAAGAGGCAACATCCTTCTGTGCTTGAACCTGGGCTCTAGAGCCAGACGCACACTCATAAATATGGCCACATGGGGGGTCTTCTGTGTGCCACCAGGAACTCTGCTCGGGCTTCACACACCGACTCTTCACACAGCCCCCCGGGAGAGGAAACTGAGCATCTGGGAGAGGAAGTGACCTGCACGCAGATGGGAGGTCGCAGGACCCGATTTGAACCCAGGTCTTTCTGCCTCCAAAGCATTGCTCTTGGCCACGGCTCTCGACAGCTTCTGAGAAGCGGGGTGTAAGCCACGGTGCTGGCCAGACCTGGGGTTTAGTAAACGTACACTTCTTCCCCAGTTTTTTCCATTTGGCAGGAAAAGCCATGAGGAACCAAACAACCCAGGCCACAGCCGCCCTGCCCCTTCCTGGGAAAGCTCTATGCATGTCGTTGACTAAACCTTAGGGCACTCCTTGCCTCCTTTCCTTGTCCCCCTCTCTTATCTCTCTCACCATGCCCTGACCTTGGTCAGGATTTTATTTTGTGCAGTCTCTGGAAATTCCCTAACTAGATAACTGTGACCTCAACTCAACCCCCATTAGGATAAACCTGTAGCTTACGAAATCATCTCACTGGATGGTGGAGGCTTGAATCTGTCTTGCAGTCTGCTATCTGGGCAGGATGAGGACAGAGTCTCCTCGACCTTGTGTAAAAGACTGGTGGCCATTGCAGACTGGGTAAATCAAAGACCGTTTTATTCAGTTCATAGGAAACAGGAGTAGAAGAGTCTGTTTGGGCTTTTAAAAATAAAATGTGTGTGTGTGTGTGTGTGTGTGTGTGTGTGTGTGTGTATGTGTGTGTGTGTGTTAATGACCTAAGAGATACGGCGTCAATTTAGAAAACTTAGAAACCCCAGAAAAACACAAAGGAAAAAATACCCCAGATCTTGATAATCTCCTCTACCCAGAAATTGTCATTGTGGACAATTTGATTCCTGTCTGTTCAGTTCCCTGTGTGCCTATGTGTGTGAATTTGCACTGGGAACCCTCTATAAAACTGCCACTCTGAACATAGTCATGGATCCTGCCTCTTTCACCAGACAATGTATATCAGGACTGTTTTCCCACCTTGATAAATGTTTCTCGAAAATGATTTTTAATGATTGCATAATATAACATAGCAACGGGGTTCATGGTTTATTTAACTAATTTCTTCTTGTTGGACTGTTTTTTTAAAAAAACATTATCCATATTTCTGCTTTAAACATCCTTGCACATTAATCTTTAAGCACATCTCTAATAATTCTTTGGACTGTCTCTCTAGAGGTGGCATTGGCTCAGGGGATAGGCAGATTTTTAAGGCTTGGGTAGATGTTGCCAAAGTGCTCTTGGGAAAGAGTTTGTTTTTATTACAGTCCCTTCGCCCAACATTAGCAATGTATAAGACGCCTCATTTTTCCTCAGCCTTGCCAACACTGGATATTGTATTTCTTTTCCATTTTTGCCAATCTGATCGACAAAATGTATCCTACTCTGATTTGCATAATTTAAATAGTGAAGCTGAACTGCTTTGCGTGTATTGTTTGTATAGCTGTATATACATATATATGGTGTATAGAATATATCATATATTAGATACATATATAGATATATAATACATATATAAAACATTTATTTGGTGTATAACTTTTTGATGTTTTTTGCCCATTAAATCACAAGAATTTGACATCTCCATGTCGTCAGATCTATCAGCCTTTTTCTTTATCTTATCTCCTGGGTAGATTGTTAGGAGGTGGTTGATTCCTCCACCTTGAATTCAGATTCTTCAGTCTAAGGGTGAATTAAATTGGAAGCCCATCCCCGTGTTAACTGAAAATGCACAGAAAGTGATGACGAACAGGAATGTGGAGAGTCAGCAAGGAGAATACTCCCCATCCATGTATCCACTCGTGCACTGAGAAAATGATACTGATATAAACTGATTTTCCTGATGGATGGATGCGCTATGGACATTAATTCTAGACAGCAAAGCAGTCCATTGCAAACCCATCGAGGCGCATCTGGTGCTTATTTATGACTCCTAGAATCTTGTTAGTTCCTCCTTAAAGGAAAAAAGAAAAGAAAAAAGAGACAAAATTTAAAAGAACATTTGTAAAGTAATTTACTTAAATTATAAGAGACTAAAAGCCAGGCTTAGTGGATAATTGAAGAATTGCATTAAAAAGGAATCAATATCTTTCTGGAATCGCTCTGTCCTCATCTTGTGAATTGTTTTGCAAAGGGAGGGTCACTCTGTCACTATCTTGGAAATTTCTCATGACATTATCACCAAGGACACCATTTTTTTCCCTCTCTTTGATCCTTCATGTTTTTCCTTTTCGCACAACCTTAGCTCACTAGGACATTTAGGGGCAAAGATACTGGAGAGCAGAGGTTTTGAAATTTCAGGTCCCCGTTCCAGCCTCTGGGATCCTGGCATTCCCAGCACTGGAGCAAAGGTTTCCTTCTGCATCTTCACACTGAGCCTTTGGAGAAGGTCAAACTCAAAGAAAAGAGAATGAGGGGAATACACAGTTGATTTTTGAAAATCTACTTAGTAAGTTCCCAATTAAAGGCAAGTTTAAACATCATTAAGAAAACTGAAAAGGAGAAACGATGCAGATATTCGCACCCTCCTTAACTAGTCATCACTTCTCTGCCATCTCCCCTGGCCTTTATCTACATGTATTCACATTTCCTCAGTGGTTTAATTACCTTTCTCCTTTCATTTTTGCTTCATACGTCTGTGAAAAATACCTCTGCTTCCAACTGCGTATAGAAGATGTCTAATCCTTGAGATGTCCTTTAGCATTCATTCATCCACTTGACAGTTGTTTTACTGAGCACCTTCTATGTGACTGGTGTGATTTAACACCCTCTTTAAACTCTACATATCCCATGTACTTATTTGTTAATATATTTGTAATTAATATTACTTCCTACTTCAAAACTAACTGAGTGACTTTACCTAAAAAGCATATCGTGAAAGAGGCACGTGAAAGAGGAATCAGAAACCATGTTGAAAAGGGTAGTGTGTGTGTGTGTGTGTGTGCGCGTGTGTGCGTGCACTCACATGTGTTCACACACACAGGCATGTGTGAGGTGGTGCCTTTATAGGAATATTTCATATTCAAATGGAATTTTGAGCTTCCTAGCAACCAAGGTAAAAAGAGAAATTAATACATTTTTTTTAGATTCTATAGAGAACTCATTGGTACTTCAGGAGAGGTAAAATTCCTCATTGGCAGTCAGTTTCAAGAGGAAGGAGGTCAATTTCAGGAGGAAGGCAATTTCAATTGCATTTTTCATTGTCTCTCATTTTATGTGGAATCACCCACAATCTCCTATCTTTCATATTTATTGATACATCTGTGACCAAACCAGAAGAATTTCCTGTCTTCTCTGTCTATTGAGAAAGATGAGGATAAAATAATCACTTATATAAGTGAGTATGCTGAGATATGTACTTTCAGGAACCGGGAGCAGCACGTGCAAATAGCTTGGACCACTTGATACTATAAGGAAGGCTAGGTGGCAGGGCAGGAGATAAGGCTGGCCGTGCAGCAGGGTCAGCTCTGCAGGCCTGAGAGGCACTGGGAGAGTTTGGAGCAGGGCAGGGAATGGTCCACTTGCATTTTAAAAGGGTGTCCGGACACCCTGCAGAGACTAATTTTGAAGGCTGAGAGGGGAGGCTGGAAAGCTGTTGCAGTTAGTGGTCCCTGTAAGAGGCAATAATTAACACAGACAAAAATGTGGTGTGGAGGAAGGAGCTCTGAAGACAGAGTGTTCATTAGGGCTTTACTTTCTCTTGACATTAAAATATGCCACAGGGGCAGAGAGTCCACACACCAATTTCTGTCCTCCCTCAAAGTGGGGCTAATGGGGAGGGTCTTCCCAGTGCCTATGGCTGCACCTGGGACCAGCTCAGGGTTCAAGAGTACAAGGCCTCTCATTTATTTACAGCCTGTAAGTCCACGCTCCCTTTTCAGATCCTCTCCTTGTCCATCTTGGGAGGCCAAGACGTGGGATTGCCCTTGTGTTATTTGAACCTTCTTGAACTACTGGTAAGAGATGCATGAGTTTGGAGAAGCCAAGATTCAAGTCCAAGTCCAGCCTCTTATCCTCTCTGTGACCTTACATAAGACACTTCAGCACCCAGATGTTCTTTCTTCATATGTGCAGTGGGAAGAATAAAACGCGTGGTCATTGCACTAATTTTGCTGTTGTCAATAATATTAACCACCATTTGCTGGGCACCTGCTATATGCCATGCCCAGTGCAAGGTGCTTTGTGTACATTACCTTGTCTGTCCTCATTTTGTCCACACAGCTCCGTAAGGGTAGGAATTAGTAGCCCCATTTAACAGGTGAGAAAGCTGAGGCTTGGAGGGCTTAAGGAACTCGCCTGAACTCTCATAGCTAGGAAGACGTGGAACTATGTCTGGGAATGGTTTTCTAGTGAGTATACCTTTTACTTAAAAACTCTCGGTGGGGGAAAAAAAAAAAACTCTCGAGGGGTCCTCCCCCTCAGCCACCTTTTTATTTTGATGCTTTATAATACTTTGGTCCCCGGAAGGGATTGGAAGATAGAGCCAAGATTTGCCTAAACGGGGAGATTTCTGCAGCCTGTGGAAGAAGGCATGAAAGAGGATGGATCCCTGCGCCACAGTGAGCTCTGCTTCAGGAAAAGATCGCTGCACAGCCCTCACCCAGTCTCGTCCACAGCGCCCATAGATGGGGGGCATTCAGGCCTCCTATAGGTCCAGGTTTCACAGTGCTGCCCCCTGCAGGTAGTTATAGGAACTACACAGAGAGGGACAGGGTTGCATATGAAAAAAAGACAGCCCACTGCCTCAGGGATTCCACTTTTCTCTGGTGTAGAGAATTAGATGCACGTGTGCACCAAGATGCACGTAAAAGTATGTTATCGCAGATTGCTCGTGCTGGCAAAAGTGAGAAGCAACATAAATGTCCAGCAATAGGGGAGTGGGAATTCAGTGGTTGTGCATCTCTGCCAGGGAATGCCATGTAGTGTTGGAAGAGGTGATCTTTTGAGGAAAGAGCTTCAAAATATATTTTTTAGCTGAAAAAAAAAAAGATACCAATGAAATCTTAAGTATGAGTCAACCTGTGTAAACCTCAGACAACAATAGTTTTGTGTGTGAACATCCACGTGTTTGTAAAATGCACACAAGAAGTCGGGAAGGACAGACACCAGAATGTAGCTGTGTGTGATTACCATGGATGGTGAATTGAGACTTCTACTCTGGGTTCTCTATAATAATAACACCTAACCCTTCTGTACCTCTTACCTATCTTCCAGGCACTAAACACTTTATTTATATTAACTAATTTAATCCTCACCACTGCCCTGTAAGATAATACTACTATTATCCCGTCTTACGCCTGGGAAACTGGGGTACAGACTGGCTAAGTAACTTGCCTGGGGTTGCCATCGGCGGGTAGCAGAGCCAGGATGGGAATCCTTGCAGCCCTGCTTCAGAGCTGCGGCTCTTAACCATTCCCTCTTCTGCTTCTGGCTCCGAATTCCACGTGTGTCTGAGGTGTGTATGCTCACGTGAGTGTGCAGAAGCATGGAATGGTGACCCAGGGCTGCCTGAGCCCCAGGCTAGTGGACTGCTCTTTCTGTGGCCTCATTTGAACAAATTCCTGGCGGCTGCCTGGCATCTCGAAAGCCCAGGGAATATCTTGAATGAATGAGCAAATGAATGAAATGAATGAATGGGAAAGTAAGTGAAGGAGAGGGAACAGGGGAGGGTATAAAGAAAACAGAACATGCATTGTGCCTTAAGGAACTTGTCTTGTAGTCTAAGAGACAGAATGTATGAAGATGATGCAGAGGCTATAGTATAGATGGCAACAAAAACATACAAGTGCGCTGGGTGCTCTCTGAGAAGGGGAGTCACTCACTATCTAGGAAGGCTTCTTGGAGGTGGTGGGAAAAGGGCTGAGTGTCAAAGGCGGGGCTGATATGAGGAAGTGTGGATTAAAGGAAAGAAGGACGTTTCTGAAGAGGAGGAAAGTTGGGAGGGAGGGGCTAGGGTTGCTCATGTATTTGTATTCATGTAGATGGGAGGTTTAGAGAATTTCTAGGGCTTTTGTTTGGGAGAAGAAGCTGGCAGACTTAGGAAGGGAATTCATGTGCATTTAGTGCCTACTCTGTGCTATGTACTATATAGGTAGTTTACATTATCTTAATAATCCTTACAACAGTTGCATTTTAAATGCAGAAACAGGCACAGAGAGGTTAGGTTATTTGCTCTGTGCCACACAGCAGGTCAACCTCAGAGCCAGGATTGGTGCCCAGTGAGTCTGAACCCAAAGCCCAACTAGGCAAGGTGGGGTCAGGAAGAGCAGGGTAGCACATCCTTCCCTCTCTTCCCCATCACTGACCTGGGTCTTAGACCAGCTCCCCTTCCTGAGTTTGAGTGATCTGTTCCCCAGAAGAGAAAACCTTGCCCTGAAATAAGCTGGATGACTCACCATTATATGTCCTTACTCGAGACTTTTCTGAAACACTTCTTTTGTATCTGTCCCTCCAGACAATAGTCTAATGGTCTTGTGACCTTGTGCTTGCACTTTGGTGCATGTTTTCGAACACAGGAGCATGTGTGCATCTGCTGTACTAACACCCTGCCCCCCAGTCCCTTCACATTGTAGCTATCTCCAGTCTATTTCTCAGTCCTCTGCTGAGCAGAGAATTCTATCGCCTGGACTGTGATTTTGGGGTGTCAGAGTCAGCTCTGAAGAGCTGAGTGAGGCAGATTTGCCTCCTGAGAGCATTAATCCACGTAGCAAGTTATTAAGTTTGAAGACATACACATATAGTTTACAGTTCTAGAATCATAGCATGTAGTCTGAGTAGTCATCTGGTGATGGGTCGTATCTTAGCCATGCCATCTGCCGGGTCAGATCGAGATTTCCGTGATCTGACCTGGTGGAATGCTGGTTAAGCCCCTCGGTCAAGTTTCATCAGTACATGTGATAACACGCAGGGGAGCAGAGGACTCTGGTGACGGCTCTTGCTTGCCGTGGACTTTCCCTAGATCTCATGGGATTTTTTTAGCCTTAGCTCATTGGATTCTTAAGTATCAGGCACTGTGCTGATAGAGTTCCTCTACCTAAAGGGAGAGTAGAAAAGGGATCTTCATTTTACAGAAGGGAAACAGATGAACAGAGAGGTTTGGTAACTTTTGTGAGGTGGCACAGCTTATAAGCAGTTGATTCAGGAGACCGGCTGATTCTGCAGGTTGCTGTAACAGGAGAGGGGTGTGGTTGACAGTCACCCACAGTCACAGGCAGAGCATGCAGGCTGCTTTAAGGTAGCTTTTGGATGTGATTTACCACACATGAGCAGCTGCCTACAAAGAGCAGGCTTCCCTGATTGTGCAGCGGTTGAGAGTCCGCCTGCCGATGCAGGGGACACGGGCTCGTGCCTCGGTCCGGGAAGATCCCACATGCCGCGGAGCGGCTGGGCCCGTGAACCATGGCCGCTGAGCCTGCGCGTCCGGAGCCTGTTGCTCCACAACGGAAGAGGCCACAACAGTGAGAGGCCCGTGTACCAAAAAAAAAAAAAAAAAAAAAAAGAGCAGGGAAACATAGTTGTAGTCCCACTGGAGTGTGTCCCCACCCAGTCCTCAGGTCCCTTTGAAGGTCCCTCTGCTGCCCATGATAGTGCCGAGTTGGGGGTGCATCCTGCAACACCCGAGGTGCTCCGTCTGCTCTCCTGGTGTTTTCTTAAACCCTTTTGGTCCCTCCCAATTGATATGGAACCTCAGAGCCTCCAGGTTCAAGATCTGGTTCAGGGACCTGATAGCAACTTCTTTTCTTCTAAATACAGCAATGAACCAGAGGACATTGACGTTTAACTTGGGGCAGGACCTTAGCAATCAGAGATTCCAGCCTGTTCATTGCCAGTTGGCAAAACCGAGGCCCAGCAAGAGGAGGACGTAGCCCCCGACCACCCAGCAGGACAGGGGCACAACAGGGACATGCCTGGGTCTCGGTTTCACAGCCAGAGTTCCTTCTACTTTGCCCTACTGCGTAGGGCTGCTTGCTCCTGAGGCTCGCCAGTGAGAGAAGCCACCAGTTCTGTGAAATGAATGGCCTGGGCACCTAACCACGCTATCCTCCAGATGGCCTGAGCCTCGGGGATCAAGGTAGCAATGGTGAGTAAGTGTGGAAGGCAGGCGGAAGGGTTGTCAGGGCAAGAAAGCACCAGCCAGCTCTTTTTAGGAATTAACCCCTCCGTTCAGTGACCCCTTTTAAAATAAGCAAGCGATTGTTTGTAAAAAAAGGAGACCAGAAGGCAATGAGAAAGTAGAAACTGAATTCCTAGACCATCCCCTCCTCGCCTTCCCTGCGTGACGCACAAGGTTTAGTCAAAGCACAGTGGATGGAGGCCTTCCCTCTGGGTTCTAATGGCCACGGCACCAAGACCATATTCCCAGAGCCTGCTTGGATGTGGAAAGTGCTGTCTCAGGAATCTCGTTTTTCCTTCAGTTTTGCCAGGGAGATAAAGATGGATGATGATACTCGTGCTCTCCAAGACCCAAGGAAAGCCTGTATTTACCCCCCAAAGAGCCAATGTCAGAGGTTCCAGAATGGGCTAGGCTTGAGTGGCCGTCAGATTTCCTGGTCCCACAGGCTTGTGATGGGGAAACTGAGGTGCAGAGGCGAAGAGGCTTGTCCAGGGCTGGCCTCCTGTGTCTGGGCTGTACCCTCTCAGTCCCTTCCCATCTCGGGTTGCCAGTGTCCCCTTCTGTACCACACTGGGGACGGGCAGCACTTGGGAGACTCAGTGACCTCCCAGGCCCTCTCCGGCGCCAGCTCTCCCTGGTGTTCTCATCAATGTCATTAACATCCTCTCCGTTCTCAAGGTTGCTGCTTGCCTATTTATAGAACTGACCAAGAGAATGCCACTCCTGCCAGCCATACAGAATACAAATCATGCACTGTGCGTTGGTTTTCATTCTCTCAGGCACCTCTTTTCTTTCTTTTTTTTTTTTTAACTCCTTGGACAATGCTTATCTACACCTGGTTTCCCTTCTCAATGCGGACACTCCTGGGAGGAGAGGCGAGTGGGCTCTGCTGCCTGCTGGTCCCCCACTGTGTGCAGAGGCCCGGCCCTCAAGCACACTGTTTCCTTTAACCCCCGCAATCCTGAGAGGTGGGCATTGTCTGCGTCCCACGTGTGCTGCTTTCAGAGAGGAAGCAGCCGGCCCCAGGGCTCCTGACCTACAAGTGACAGAAGCGACTTAAATCCAGTTCTGCCCAAATGCACAACGTCCATTCTTTCCACTTGCCTTCCCCGTTCCTAATTCCAGCGCCGCCTTCTGGATCAGATGAGGAAGGTGGCTGCGGGATGATGCCTGTGCTCGCTCTGGTTCCTTTGGAGGCCATATATGTGCTTTCTCATCCAGTCAGGGCAACCAGGCTTTTCTGAGGACCTCCTGTGCGCCTGACGGAGCCTTGTCTCTCTCCAGGCTGTAGGTGCCGTGAGGATGTGCCCACTTTGCTCTCTCCAGGCCCAGCACACAGTAGGATGGGTCAGCCCTTGTTGATGAGTGATGGGGCTCAGACTCACCGTCTGTCCAGGGAAGGGAGCAAAGAAGAGGCAGGCCAGTTGCAGCAGCATCAGAGCTGCAGCAGTGCCTTCACGGAGGAGGGAGCAGGGGGCAGGGCAGAGGGTCCGGAAGACCGCTCAGAGGCTGCAGTGGCTTCTGCGGGTGGTGTTCATGCCCTGGGTTCTGGCAGAAGCCCACTTGGTCTACGGCTTCCTCCATCCTGCACCTCAGACTTCACAGAGGCTTTATTTTCCCAACTGTTCTGTCAGGGAAGTCCCAAGGAATGTGAAAAGAACACTGGACAATCTTTCTCTGCTCATCTTCTCAAAAATCTATTTCACAGGGCTTCCCTGGTGGCGCAGTGGTTGAGAGTCCGCCTGCCGATGCAGGGGACACGGGTTCGTGCCCTGGTCCGGGAAGATCCCACATGCCGCGGAGCGGCTGGGCCCATGAGCCATGGCCGCTGAGCCTGCGCGTCCGGAGCCCGTGCTCCGCAACGGGAGAGGCCACAACAGTGAGAGGCCCGCGTACAGGAAAAAAAAAAAAGAAATCTATTTCACAAGCAGGATTTTGGAGAGCTGCCATCCTCTCGTTATCCCTCCACCCGTTATCCCTCCAGCTTGCCCGTCCTCCTCTGGAAGAGGTTCAGATGTCAGAGTGTCCAGTCCTGTGGCCCAGTGTCCTTGTCTGGCAACCCCGCCCAGCCAGGGCTCCCCACTGTCTTTGAAAGCCCCACCCTTGACCCCTTTTGTCTGCCAAGAGAACTGGGGGGTCAGTAGAACACAGTGCTCCACGGATTCAGAGAGCTAAGTGCCTCCCCACCCTTTTATGTATGTTGCTGTTTTCTAGCATTGAACGCAATATACCTTCATTCCGGAACATTTGGAAAATATTGAGAAACAGGAAGGACAAAATAATAATCACCCAGAATTCTGCCACCCCGAGAGAAACACTGCTGGCATCTTGGCACGTTACTCCTCTGTTTCATTTTTTTTTTTCCTGTGTAATTTTTCTCTTAACATAACTGAGACCACACTGTAAGACAGGATTTATATCCTTCTGACCGCACTTAACATTAAAATGTATCACACATCCGTGGCCTTACAAATACTCTGTAATGATTGTAAAATGCGATTTTAACGGCAGCGTGAATTTTCCCACTTGCAGGTGCTATCTGTCATTGGCTCAGGAGTCCCAGGTTTAGGGGTTTGTTTGCTGTTAATCCCAGTGCTAAGTGACCGTCTCCCTGAATAAAGGGCTTCATGTCAGTACAGGTGCAGCATGGGAAAGCAGCATGGCTGCTCCCAGGGCTCAGAGTTTGGGTTCACCTCTCCCTGTGGCTCTTCCATCCCCACACTAGAAAGTGTTGAGTCAAGGTGGTATGCACACTCAAAATTAGTTGCCGTACGAAAGGAACCCCCTACTAGCTGTGCAGGCAGGTTATTTCCCTTGTTTCCTTCCACTAAATCATGCAATCCCTCTCCCACTGAATTGGATTCCACGCGGATTTCAGGAGATAAAGCAGGTACAGAGCCGAGGGTCTCATACATACAGGCCCTTTATCATTGTTAAGCTATCATTAGTATCAGTATTTTTATCTCTTGACTCTCTTGTCTAGTAATTTATCGGGGTCACCAAGACCACCCCCAGTTTCCATAAGGGCTCACGGGTTCAGCATATGATTGAGCTTGTGGCTAAGATTTGTTACAGCAAAAGGATACACAGCCCAGTGAGCACAGGAGCAGCAGGCGAGGCAAAGTCTGCGGGAAGCCAGGCAGAAGCGTCTGAGTCCTCTCTGTGCAGTCACACAGGATGGGCTCGATCCCTCCAGCACTGAGTTGTAACAACACGTGTGAAACGTTGTCTACCAGGGATGCTCACTAGAGACTCAGCACCAGAGGTGGGCACCTCCGTCTGTACCCACATCCCAGACCCCCACGTGGTTTGCACAAATAATCCAGGCACGGCAAGCTGCCCTTATTAGTTAGGGAATGGTGGGGACGCTCAGAATGCAAGTTCCCAGAGGCCCGCCCAGCAGGCCCTCGTAAGGATGCAGTTGTAGGCCTGCTCTGTTAACTCCGTTCTGCACAGGTATGCTGAGAGGTCCTATTCCATGTGTTTGGACTACTTCAAGATGGGGGCCGGAGTGGGGTGAGACAGGTGTTCTCATTTCCATAGGACAAAATTGAGGGCTAGTAAAGGGAAGACATTTACGAGCTGGTCGCCTACTCCATGTACGGGGGCCTGAGAGGAAGCAATTTCCGGATAATCCCTCACCGTCCCCTTTCCTGCTAACTTGTGTGTCTCTCTCTCTCTCTAGGCTCTCAAGGGCTCCAAGAAGCTGGTGCTGTCGGTGTACTCAACGGGGCGCATCCCTGGCGGCTACGTCACCAACCATATCTACACCTGGGTAGACCCCCAAGGCCGCAGCATCTCTCCACCCTCGGGCCTGCCCCAACCCCATGGCAGCACCCTACGGCAGCACGAGGGTGACCGGAGGAGCACCCTACACCTCCTGCAAGGCGGGGATGAGAAGAAGGTGAGCCTCTGGGCCTTGGCCTCGCCGGGCCTCCTGGAGGTGGAGGGCTGGGAATGGGGGCCTGGCCATGAAGACCACATTCTCCTTGCCAAGCCCAGAATAGGGAAGTTTCTTAGAGGCCGGAAGAAGGGGGTTGGGCTGTAGGGGCTCTGGCCTTCGTCTCTCCCTCAAGTCCCAACTGAAGGGTCTTTTCATTTTAACCTATGCACCACTTATCGTAATTCACACTCAGCTGCTGCAACGAGAGCCCGAACACCGTGGTTTAAATAAGCTGGATTATCTGCCCCTCACATAGCAGAGTAAAGGGGGCCATCTAGGCTGATGGGGCAGCTCTGCTCTCTGTCTGCCATCCTCTGGGATACCGCCCCCTTCTGGTTGAAGCCTAGTCCCCCTGTAGCCCCTAGAGTGGAAAGAGGAAGAGAGAAAGCTCGGATGATTTACACTAGAGATGATTTAAAACTTCTCAGTGGTCCAGACCCAGGCCATGGGCACACGCAGCTGCCAGGACTCCAAGCTCCACAGGGCGCCCTTTGCAGTGTGGGTCTCAGGTTGTAAGGAAGAGAAACCAGAAACCGGTCCTGGTCACCTTCCACAAAGTCAGAATTTACTGGAAGGCTGTGGGCAGCCCCAGAACTGAAGCTGAGGGACTCAGGGTGCAGTCTCCAGGAAGAAAGGGATCCCCATGGTTTCTGTTCTCTGCATCCTTCCCCTCAAGATTCATATTCCAGGGAGGGAGCACCTGATTGGCTGGCGGGGAGGTGCCCTTTGATTGACAGAAACACCAAGACTGTGGCCGGTGGAGGAGGGGTTGTAGCCCAAAGCACCATGGGGTGTTGTAACCTGAAGAAGACGGCCAGGGCCATCAATAGATGCCCCCTACAGAGCCTTCCTCCCTGAGACCATGACTGTTTCTTTAGAAAGGACTGAGAGATGGTCCCCCTGATATTTAAGGTTCACTCCGGGTGCTGTTTGCATTGCGCCCTATGGTTGCTCCTGGGACCAAGAAAGTCATTCCTGTAAGCATGACTTTGGTGTGACCATGACCATGGTCAAAGCATGACCATGACTTTGGTCTCTGGTGTTTTAAGACCCTGACACAGCTTGGGGCTCTGAGCCAACCGCCTTCCCTCTGGAGACTGTTTCTCAGCTCTCTTTTCCTGTCCATAAGACCATAACATTTATTTAATGTGTTTTGTGTTCTTTGCTCAAATGTCGATATGCAGGAAGCAGCAGAGATGGCGGGGGCTTCTGTGCCAGGCAAGAGGCAGTGGGGTAGCCACTTCGTACACACCGTCAGAGCCTGCCTGGGCTTCTTCAAGGTGGCCAGGGTTGCAGAGGTGGGCTTATATCCCCCTCCCCGCCTGGCCATCTTGAGAAAGCGGCACAGCCTGTGGCATTGAGTCATTTTCAAGGCCAGCCTTCCAGGGTGGGTAGTGAACTTTATCTTTTTCTCAAGCTCTTCCCTGTATAGGGCATGGACTTAGAATAGTAAGAGCTCACCATGTGCTGGCTCTGTGCTTACAGCATCTCACTGAA
This sequence comes from Lagenorhynchus albirostris, assembly GCF_949774975.1. Classification (NCBI taxonomy): domain Eukaryota; kingdom Metazoa; phylum Chordata; class Mammalia; order Artiodactyla; family Delphinidae; genus Lagenorhynchus; species Lagenorhynchus albirostris. The sequence continues at coordinate 19,709,195 of NC_083101.1, forward strand.
TCCTCGTGGCTTCCCCATGGGGTAGGTGTCCTTATGCACATTTTACAGATGCAAAATCCGACATTCAGGGGGCACTGCGGCAACTAGGACGCATTGAGCGAGTCAGCCCACACTTAGTGAGCACCTATGCCCGACGCTGTTATGGGAGGTGGGAATGGAGAAATGGGCAAGAGGCATGAAGCCTTGCTCTGGGGAAGCTTCCAGTGAGTTTGGAAGTCATAGGAGGCATGAGACAAAAATTCAGAAATGAGCATAAATAAGCAAGGTAATTAAGGTGGTGAAGATTGATGGAAGGAAATGAAATCAGGAAGTGGGTTAGAGAGTGACGCGGAGGGAGGCTCTGCTTCAGATGAGGTGGGCGGGGAAAACCTCTCTGAGGAGACGACTTCTGAGCAGAGACTGAGAGAGGAAGATGGAGCCGTCACGTACCGTTCTGAGCACTGAAAATGCCGGGCAGCAAGGACAGCATGTGCAAAGGCCCTGAGGTGGGAATGAGCATGGCATCTTCAAGTCTTAGAGAGAAGGACCCTGCCACTGGAATTGAGTGGGTGGGAGGATTGGGAGGGTGTAAGGTGCCCTCGGGGAGTCTCAGAGTAACGTATATAGGAATGTAGAGGGCAAAGGCTAAGGGAATCATGCTCCAGGGAGGACCCAGATACCTCAGGAGGCAGGAAATACCCTGAACCACACCAGAGAAGCCTCCACAGATTTTATAGCTCCAGGTTGAAGCTTCTACACGCCCCGACCCCGTTCCTCCTTTTGCTGACACAACATGGAGCCCCCGTTTTCCTGTTGAGGAAGGGCATGGGGGAAATGTCTCTGGAGCCCTCACTTCTGGCCCCCTGGCCTGATTCTCTTCTCTCCGGCAGCCTGGTCTCAGCTAATATTCCAGATAGCCATGACCAGACTCCCAGACTTCCCGTGCCAAACTTCAAAAATCCTAACCTCAACCCCAGTGGGAACACACCTTCTAGGGAAATGAGTTCTCAGGGCAATAGTGATGTAAAAATCACATGTAGCAAAATTACCCTTGAAAACCTCCTAAGCTGTCCACTGAAGCTGGTTTTGGTTTTGCAGCCCTTGCTAGGAATGCCCTTCTCCACACTGAAGTGTGAGAACCACCCCATGAGGCTGAAGGAAGGAACAGAAGGGAAGGACACAGGTAGCGCCTCTGGGAATCAAGCCTGTCTGCTCTCAAGTCACCGTCACATCGTCAGAGGCGAATAGGGTGCAGAGTTGTTCAGTGTTCCAGCTTTCCATTCTGGGCTAGCCACCAGCCTCTGTATGAAAAAACTGGAACAGATCTGTTGTGGGAGTTAGATAGTATGGGGTCAGCGTGGCAGGGAGAGTAAGACACTGGAACCAGGCTGCCTGGGTTCAAGTCCTGGCTCCACCACTTGCCAGCTGTGTGACCTTGGATAAGTTACATAACCTCTCTGAGCCTGAATCTCCTCTTCTATAACATGGAGACAGTGGTAGGGCCTCCTCTCCCCACCCTGTGTAAAGGCTTTTGGTTCTGGGCCCTGGTACGCCCAAAGTGCCTGGATCAGTGCCTGGCACAGTGGAGGTGCTCAGTAAGTATTTATTACATGAAAGACAATTAAAATGCAGGGCTCAAAGTCCCCTACTGCCCCCTGCCAGGGTCACTGGCCCATGAGCTAGTGAGCAAGTCTCAGTGGTTTATTGGTCCCAAGGCCCCGCTCCAGGCTGAGCAGGCAGACCCTCTGCAGCAGCGGCTTCTCCCCCAAGCTCATGCCTTCAGCAGCCACAGAGATAAGGAGGGGCCTGCCCCTTAGCTCAGGCTGGGGCCCAGCTGGGAATGGAAGGCGAGGAACCTTTGGGACCGGCTCTGAAGAAAAACCTACAGGTTTCCTGTGTTTCTCCTTTACCATCACACTCACAGCGCTTCTGACACCAGATGTGGGGTTGGGGGGTGGGGTCTCCCACCAAGCAATTCTCTGTGACACCAGCTGGATGTCTTACAATTTAACTCAATTCTGACACTGTCTACCTGGAGAGTGTCCAGTCCCACAGGTTAAGGACTCAGTCCCGTGAAACAACCCCCCACCTGTCCCCACTTCAGATACCAGTTGCAAGTCCAGGTTATCAACTGTGCTTCCGACTGATGGGCTGTAACTCAGAGGTTCCCCTGACCCCGTCTCAGCTTTGATTAATTTGCTAAAGTGACGCACAGAACTCAGGAAAACAGTTTACTTACTGTGCACCAGTTTATTATAAAAGGATACGGTAAAGGATACAGATGAACGTCCAGATGGAAGGGATGTGTAGGGCAGGTTATGTGGGAAGGGGCGCAGAGCTTCCATGCCCCCTCCAGGTGCACCACTCTCCCCGTACCTCCACCTGTTCACTGACCCAGAAGCTCTCTGAACCCCACACTATTGGGATTTTTGTGGAGCCTTCATCATGTAGGCATGATCAATTTTTTAAAATTTTATTTATTTTTTTTGGCCTCGACGGGTCTTAGTTGCGGCATGCGGGATCTTCAGTGTGGTGCGCGGACTCTTCATTGTGGCACGTGGGCTTCTCTCTAGTTGTGGCGTGCAGGTTTTCTCTCTCTAGTTGAGGCGCGCAAGCTCAGTAGTTGTGGCACGCAGGCTTAGTTGCTACCCACGACATGTGGGATCTTAGTTGCTACCTGCGGCATGTGGGATCCCTGACCCGGGATCGAACCCGCATCTCCTGCATTGCAAGGTGGATTCCTTACCGCTGGACCACCAGGGAAGTCCCATGCACGATCAGTTATTTAACTCCACTTCCAGCCCCTCTTCCCTCTCTGGAGAAATTGGGGTGGGTCTGAAAATCCCAAGCTTCTAATCATGGCTTGGTCTTTCTGGGGACCAGCCACCCTCCAGGAGCCCAATCAGAGTCACCTCATTAGAACAACAGATGCGCTTAGTGCTCTTATCACCTAGGAATTTACAAAGGTTTCAGGAGCTCAGTGCCAGGAACGAAGACAAAGACAAAATATATATTTCTTAGTATAAATCACAGTATCGCACCTGGTATCAGAACGCCCTGACTGTGTGACCTTGGGTGAGTCACTTAACCTTGGGTGAGTCACTTAAGCTTCCCTAGCCATGGTTTGGGGATGGTCATAGCAGCCATATGGGGCTGTTTCAAGAATCAATAAACCATGTGCACAGAGGATAGTGCCTGGGGCATAGTAATTCATTGCAGTAACAACCATCATTTATCCAGTGCTTCCTAGGTGCTAGTACCTTTCATATCATTTTTGTCCCCAAATGTTTATTGATGTCATCTCCTGAGGCTGCTCGTGCTGCTTCCTGGACAGGGTTGGGGTTCTAGAGAAAGGTGGGAAGGGGGATGGCAGTGCCTGCGCCGGGCAAGCTGTGCAATTCTCATTTCACTGATGGGGAAACTGAAGATCAGAAAAGCAACAGGCCCTGCCCCAGGGTTGCCCAGGAGTAAAGAGTAGAACCAGGATGCGAACTCAAGCCTGTGGGAGGCAGTGCAGTGAGCTGATTAAATGCCTGGGCTCTGCCAGCTGTTTGACCTTGGCCGTGTCATTTCACCTCTCTGGCCTCACTTTCCTCACCTGGAAAATGGGTATAATAAGAGAAACCGTAGAGGAGGAAAGAGGACTCAACGAAGTAAGGCATGTAAAGTGCTGAGCACAGTGCCTGGGATCTAGGAAGGACTCAATACGTTTAGTAACCAGTTGATTTAGTAAGTTATCATTATATTCTTATTATTGGTGGGAATGGTATTCTTTTCACTGTGCCAGGCTGCCTGTCACAGCTTAGTGCCCTTTCCCATAGGTGAGTTTTGTTTCCTGCCAAGTGCTGGTGGAGTTTCCAGCAGGTGATTGAAGCAGATACCCTGCTGTTGGTAGGCCTGTTATTACAGTCCTGGGGTGAAGACTCCGTTTTATTCCCATGTGAAGGATTTATGGGGAAGTGACTGGCAGGCAGTAGGGCTTGTTTTCATCCTTAGTATTCAAAGGCGGGGACCACAGCCGTCTGTGTGCTCCTGGGTTCCTGTCTGCTCTCTCCCCCCAGAATCTTCATGTCCCGGAGCTGGAGAGACCAGGTTGGGGTGGGAATGGGGGAGGGACTGACCCACGCCACCAAGTGAATTGGACTGGAGCCTTGGTGTGAGGCCCCCAGGCCAGGCCTGGCTTGTTCCATGCCCCAGCAGCACAGCCTGCAGGAAGGGTCCATCCGGGTTTGAGGCGAGCGCTGCCGCTCTGTCCTCAGCCAGCCTCACTGACGTCCCCCAGGTGTGAAGCTCGCCTTCCCTCATCCCACCAGCGTTGTAAGGCACACACCTTGTCTTAAAGGAGCTCCAGAAGTTGGCCTCCTCTGCTGCTAGCCCTCCCCAGTAGTCTTCCTAAAATCCGAATCTGAGCCTTTTCTCTCTTGCTTGAAGCCCAGGCTTGTTGACCTCGCTCACTGCCCCACACAGGCTAGTGCCTTCCCTGCCACTCTCCCACCAAACAGAACCCTGCAGTGATCCCAGGGGGCCTTTCCCTGTCATTTTTCTGAGCTTTTGCACACGTTCTTGCCCTCCCCTTGCCCTGGTTGACCCCCTCGGCCTTCAGGACTTGGAGGTCATATTTCTGGGATGCTCTGCCTGTAGTCGGGCTCCCAGGAATGGACTCTGAGACCAAGATTTCCCTGAAAGAGGAATGTGCCTGTGGTAGACAGAATAATGATGCCCCAAAGACGTCTACCTCCTAATCTCTGGAGCCTGTGAACAGGTCACCTTACATGCAAAGGGACTTTCCAGGTGTGATTAAGATGAGGACCTTGAGATACAGACATTATCCTGGATTATGTGGATGGACCCAATGTGATCACAAGTGTCCTTAGAAGAAGGCAGGAGTGTCAGAGTCAGAAAAAGGTGGTGTGATGCCAGGAGCAGAGAGAGAGAGAGATCGGAAGATGCTACACTGCTGGCTTTGAAGATGAAGGATGGGGCCATGAGCCCAAGAATGCAGGTGGCCTCTAGAAGCTAGAAAAGGCAAGAAAATGGGTTCTCCCCAAGAACCTCCAGAAGGAATGCAGTCCTGTTGACCCACTGTAGACTTTTGACCTCCAGAGCTTTGAGAGAATAAATCTGTGTTGTTTTAAGCCCCTAAATCCATGGTCATTTATTACAGCAGCAATGCAATGCCCTGGGAACTCCACCAGAAAAGGCATGAGGAATACAGGACCGGGCGGAGGGAGGAGTAGGCTGTGATACCATCTCTGCAGAGGCCTTGGCTGGTCCCAAGGGAGCTCTGGAGCTGGGGGTGACTTGCAAGGTTGTCCTGAATTGAGGCAGGGGTCAGGCTTTCGCTCGTCTGCATCAAGTAGTCATTGGATGGGAGCTGCTCCAGGGAGGCTGTGACCATAGGTGAGGCAGGTCCTGGCAGGCACTCAGTTGTGAGCCATCAACAGCCAATACTCCAGCTCAGGGGTTCCTCTGAGGACAGGGACCCAGTTAGATTCTCCCCTGAATCTGTGCCCAGTGCGGAGTTGGGGTTTGGTTTGCACTGGATGGAATACCAGCACCGGCTCACATGCGCACAGCCTGTCCCTGGTCTAAGAAGCAGCCCATGTTCATTCTCTCGCATGAAGAAGGCCTCCTCATTCTTTCCAGATCATACCTGCCCAAGCTCAGCGCCATGGCTTGCCCAAGAGGGACATTTTGAAGATGATAACAATAGCTGACGCTGTGTGAGTGCTTCTGCAGTCATGATTCTAAGTGCTCCAAGTAGGTACACCCGTTCATCACTCACAACAACCCAATAAAGTTGCTGTGATTGTTCTCCCCATTTTATAGATGAGCAAACTGAGGCACAGAGAGGTGAAGTAACTTGCTCAGTGTTACACACCTAGCGAGTGTCATTGCCAGCATTAAACTTCCACAGTCTGGCTTCAGAGTCTACACAGGCAGCCACCACACTGTCACCTCCCAAACACACAGACCTGGATGTGATGAGGGACCAGGGTGAACCAGGGTGCACCTAGATCACCTCAAACCTATCCCAGCCCTGGAGCTGCAATGGGGGAGGGAGGGGGCTAGGAAGTTGTTCCCGAGTCCGACTTCAAGTGTCCCCAGAGCCTGCTGTTCGCAGAACTCTGACATTTCTGGGTGACTGCTCACAAGTCCCCCTGAGCCTTCTGTGGGCCTCACGGATGCTCTCCTTATAATGTGGCCATGGTGTCTGATGAAGAGGTGGGGGGCTGGCTCTAGACTAAAGGGGCTGGGGCCACTCCACTGGGCGGCACGGCCTGGCACTCTCCCACAGGGATGGGCCTCCCTGACATGCTGCGGAGTCTACAGTCTTAGAACCAAACCATGTAGAGTCGTTCTGTGTGTAGGGCTCTCTCCCGACAGTGGCCTGCCAGCCAGTAGGTGTCAGCTGCGGCTGTGTGGCCTTGTCTGGTTTTGTCCTGTGCAAAGTAGCACCAACAGTGGCTAGCATCTATTGAGCGTTTACTGGGGGCCAGAGACTAGCCTACATTTGTCTCTCAATTTGATCCTTTCCCGAGTAACCTTATAAGGCAGACACTATTTTCATCCTCATTTTCTAGGTGAGGAGGCTGAGGCACAGAGAAGTGAAGTAACTTGCCCAAGGTCACACAGCCGGGCCCCCACTGGTCAGTTTGGACTTGAGTCAGTCCTCTTCAGCACCACCCCGCTGACCTCTGGCCGCGGGGGGGTCGAAGAAGGAAGATAATAAGTGTAAAAAGCTTCTCCTGGTGGCTGGTGCAGAGCCCCTGATAACTCTTAGATGAATGACTTTTCAAAGTAGAAAGCTAGTTGGATGGCTTCCCTGACACCATGACATTTGCCCTCCCCTGATGCCCGCCGGGACCTCCACCCCTTCCTCTCCTGCAGGTGGTCACACTGTGCTCTCTTTAGGCCCCTCACATGTCACTGGGTCTTAACTTGTTGCGGGATGTTTTCTGTCCTTTTGGGGTAGGTTGCAGCTGTTCTGGCCACTTCTTTTTGTAAGTTCCCCTTTCAGATGCAAGGCACACCTAACCTGCATGTTCCTGCATAGATTCTGAGGCTTCCTGAATCTGCCCCAGCCTCTGCTGCCCAGTCACCCACCTCCCCGGCCCCCATCCCACCCCCGGCGCTCCCTGCCCTGGCCACAGTGCCTCACTTCTCCGGTCCTGTGCAACGTGTGCTCCCCTCCTGCTGTCCCATGACCCTGAATGCCCGTCTTGCCCTTGCCCTACCCTTGCCTGGCTGGCTCCTGCCCACCCTCCAATCTCATCAGAGACGTCACTTTCTCCAGGAAGCCCCTCCCCACCCATCCCCCCACCTCCAGGCGGGACCATTTTTCCTCCTCTGCACCCACACAGTCCACAAGTCACCCCATCTGGCTCTGATCACACGGTACCATGAAGGTTTGTTTACTGGTCTCTCTGCCCCTCAGGACTCTGAGCCCTTGGGAGCAGGCCTGTGTCTGGGTCATCTCCACATCCCCTGGCCTGGCACTGGGTCTGCCCTTAGTGGGCGCTCCCTGTGTCTGTGGAATGAAGGGCTGCTGAAGCGACACTGCCGTGGCCTCTCAGGATGGATGGCAGAGCAGGAGACCCCTGGGGAGGCGGGAGACCCCTGGGGTGGCAGGTGGTGGGGCCCTGCACCTGGACTTAGCCTTGATCCGAAGGTGGGAGGGTAGGAGGTGAGGGAGCTGGGTGGAGGGTCCGCAGCCTGACGGGTACTCCCTGACTGAAGGGCGTGTAGTCAAGGGCAGCCAGTGGAGGCCTAGAGAGTCTGTGGCCGCCACGCTGTGAGGAACACGTGAAAACCTGGAGTGTCTAGAGTGTTAGCACCCGAGGGGTCCCTGGAGGTCTTCTCCTCAGCGCCTTCCTTTTACCGCACTTGTACCTGTGACCCACGGAGGGGAGAGGGGCTTCCCCAAGTCACCCAGCAAACCAGGGGCAGAGCTGGGGAAGAAACCGGAATGTTCCAGGAGATCTTGCAGGCCCGAATAGGTGTGCCCGTCAGAGTATGGGAGGGGGTGTCTTTAGCCTGCCGCCCCCCCAAGGTTCCTGGTGCCCTCCAGGCCCTCGAATACTCTCTTCCCTCCCTCCTGCAGGTGAACCTGGTGCTGGGGGATGGCCGGTCCCTGGGCCTCACCATCCGTGGGGGAGCCGAGTACGGCCTGGGCATTTACATCACTGGCGTGGACCCGGGCTCTGAAGCGGAAAGCAGCGGGCTCAAGGTGAGAGACCCCTGACTCCCAGGGAGGGGATGGGGCGCCAGGCTGAACGTGCTGGGGCGAGGGAGGGAAAGACCTGTGTGTGGAGCCCTGTGCAGCTGATTTCAACGGGACGTCCGGCAGAGCAGTCGGCACCCCACGCGAAGGACCTGTCCCGGCGGAGAGCCCTCCCCTGGCTGCACGGCTCTAGTTCAGAGCTCAGAGCGGGCAGCAGGAGCCGCCACCACTCCCGAGCCCCGAGTTCTCCTAGCCGTCCGCAGAGCAGGGCAGCCCCCCACGAGCTGCTGGGCAGCAGGCCCAGCTGCTGTTTTGGAAACACTGCTGATGGCCTGTGATGGCCCCGACTTCAGGGTTGATTGCGGTACTCGGAGAGGGAAGAGGAGAGGAAGCTGCAGGCTGGGGTGGGTTTGCACCGGGCAGCCTCGGGGCTGGCGTTTGATCCAGAGCAACCAGCAATTAGCTGTCCTTTTAAAGAGGGCTATCTGCGCGCCCAGCAGCTGTAATTGACATTACACATATCATCTCATTGAACCTTATCCCGTGGGGTAGTATGTTATTACCCGAATTTCCCGGTTGGGGAAACTGAGGCATGTAGAGGTTAAACAGACTTGTCCAAGGTCATGCAGCTGATCGGTTGCAGAGCAGGGTTTGAGCCCAATTGTCTTAATTCCAAAGCCCACGGTCTTAACTGCTACACTGTATCCCCTTCTGGGGAGGGCCAGGAACTGGCTCAGAGCTTTGGGGGGGGAGGTGGCAGTGAGTGAGGCAGAGACTGTCCACAAGGGCACTGGACTCAGGACACCTAGTCACCTAAATAAATGGCAGCATGCTTTGGGGCTAAATCCTGGTGGCAGGGATGCCACAGCAGCAGTGACCCTGGGCACAGGTGGCGTTTGAGACACATCTTGTGGGACGAGAGAGGCTGTTGGGTAAATGGGCTGGGCTGTGGAGGTGTCTGGTTGAAGGAGCCATGTGGTTTGACCGTGTGTGACTGGATGGGCAACGAGCCACATGTGAGGCTGGGAACGAAGGCACGACATGAGGTCGTGCCTTCCTAACAAAGGGCCTTGAATGCCCCACTGACAGAGGGAAGCGGATTCTCTCTGCGGATGAGAAGAAGGGTCATGGCAGATCAGAGTGGTGGTCAGGAGACCTCTTCCCCCACCAAGCCACAAAGGATGAGGCTGGAGTGGCAGAGAGACAGGAATGAGACTGCAGCCTCATCCTCCATGCCGTGGCCCGGGGGGTTCTCTTAGGAAACACGGCGTAATGGGAAGAGCTCTGGCTCTGGAGTCCAGATCCCAGCTTTGCTGCTTTTCCTTTAGTAGCTGTGTGACCTTGGAGAATCCCTCTACCTCTCTGAGTTTCCCTTCCCTCTCCCAGATAATAACAATATATAGCATCTCTTTCTCAGAAAAAAATGAGGAACAAACTCACAGTGACCTTAAAAATAAAGGTTAAAATTATTCAGGGTGTGTGTTATGGACTGAATGTTTGTGTTCCTCCCAAATTCATACCTTGAAACCCTAACCCCCAAAGTGATGATCCTAGGAGGTGTGGCCTTTGGGAGGTGATTGGGTCATGAAGGTAGAGCCTCATGAATGGAATTAGTGCCCTTAGAAAAGGGACCCCAATGAGATCCCTGGCTGTCTTTCCGCCTTGGGAGGATACAATGAGAAGGAAGTTGGCAGTCTGCACCGCAGAAGAGGGTCCTCTCCAAAACCTGACTGCACTGGCTCCCTGATCTCGGACATTCAGCCTCCACAACTCCAAGAAATAAATGTCCGTTGTCTATAAGCTATCCAGTCCGTGGTGCTTTGTTTTACAGCCTAGACTGACTGAGACAGTCTGTTCTTTCCCAAGCACTTTATGTCATAAAATCACCTAAACCTCCCAACACTCCTGCGAAAGCAGTTCTTCCGTTAGCCCATTTTATAGGCGCAGTATCTGGGACTCAGAGAGCTGCACAGCTGTGAGAGGCAAAGCTTCTCCCATCCAGGAATCAGAATTCTGGTTCTAGAGCTATGCTGGTTACCAGGCCAGCCTGGGCGGGGGTGGGGAGAGGAGTAGATGCCCCACAAATGTTGGTAGGCTCTAGGTGATTCTGAAATGCCCTGGGTCTCCGGCTTGCTATGCTCTCAGCGAGTAAAGATGATTCCTTGTTGGGACTCCAAAAGGAGACAATCTCATGGGATTCTATATGCAGACTGTAGTTAATAACTTTGTTATTTTGTATTAATTTTAGATTTACTGAAAAGTTGCAAAGAAATTACCCATTTGTTCTTTATCTGGCTTCCTCTAATGTTAACATCTTATATAACCATGATGTATTTGTCAAGACTAAGAAACTAACATTGGTACAATACTGTTAAACAAACTACGGACTTTATTCAGAGTTCACCAGTTTTCCCACTAATGCCCCTTTTCTATTCTAGGATACAGTCCAGTTCAGCATAGCACATAGCACGTTGTGTTTAGCCTGTATGCATTTTTAATTCCATTTATTTTCCCCAAAATTTCAAAAAAGATTCAAGTCAGTTTCTAGACACACAGTAAAGATTGTTTTAAACGATTAAGTGAGGAAATTGGGAGGAAGAAAACTGGAGGCAGAGAGAAAGAGAGAAAGCTGAGGTGAGAGTCCTTCCGAGAACACGCGCCGCGTGGGGCTGCAAACCGCTACAGGCAGCACACAGGTTTGACTCCAAGCTTCCCGGCAGCCAACACAAAGAGGGAAGCAGGTCAGGGACGTTTGTAAGATGAAAACAGACCAGCTGTGCTGGAGGAGCCTGGTTATTCCTCTTCCTGAGGCCTGAGGGCAGTTTTCGTCTGGTCCTTCTTAGGGAGGATGTTGTGTGATGATGTAAGCAGTGTCTTCAGTGACAGCAAATGCATGAGCAGGTTCCATACTTTGTTGGTGGTGAAGACACTCTTACTGAATCCATGTTAAGAGAAAACGGGAGCGGGGAGCGGCAGCGTGCGAGAGAGATGACATGCTAAGTTCTGGCCGGAGAGCACTGAGCATCTCTCTCTCTCTCTCTCTCTCTCTCTTTCTCTCTTTCTCTCTTTCTCTCTTTCCCCCTCTGATTACTGACAGGTGGTAGCTTTGCTATCGCGTTAGCCACTTACTGAGCAGTTACTATGTTAGGACTGCGCTAAATGCTTCACATTGTCTTCCTAATTTTTGCAACAGTATATGAAAAAGGAATGTCCTTCTCCCTCTTTGACAGGTGGCAGAACAATAGTAAGCAGCTTGCCCAAGGTCGCCCAGCTAGGAAGCGCTAGATTTGGACTCACACCTGCTCAATCCAAGTCCATGCTCTTAACCACCATGCTCCACTGCCTCCCAGTGATAATGTGGGTGTTTCCATCTCCAGTTTTCTCTTGAAGAAACCAAGCCTCATGGAGATAAAGGCCAAATTCTTTCTCATGTCAGAACTGGGATTTGAACCCAGGCCTCACAGAGCCTAGGGTTGCCCTGTTTGGGGGGAATGGGAGGCCTAGGACCTGCCCTGACCAGCTGTGTGAAGGTGGACTTGTCCCCTGCTCTCTGGGCCTCAGTCTCCCAGCTCAGACAGTCAGCAGTTGAACGGTTGGGCAGGCGGATCTCTGAGGCTTTCTCCTAGATCTGCACATTTTCCAAGCCTGAGAGCACCAGTGGGTGCACAGGCACTGGAACGTGATCCGTTCTCCTTCACCTGCAGGTTCCCATACCCACTGAGAGATGCCAAAGTAGGTAACCTGCTGGCAGATCCCTCTTTTGTGTGGAAGGAAGGAAGGAAGTGGGCATTACATGCAGGCAGTGGGTCTCCCTGGCTGCCCCTCCTTTCATTCCTTGCATTTAACCAGCAGGTATATACTAAGGATTCCTGAGTGCCAGACACTGTACTTGCCCTGTGGCTTCTGAGCTGAGCCAGACAGACACAGTCCCTGACCTCCTGGAGCTTACTTTCTAGTGGGAAGACAAGGGCGGAATAAGTTCCACAACTGTTTGTTTAATTACAATTGTGATAAATACCAGGATGGCAAAGTACATGGAACTCTGTCTGGTGGTAGATATCCAGGAAGGCTTCCTGGAGAAAGAAACATTTCCGTTGGAATTTAAAAGGAGAAAATTAATTATGTGAAAGAGGAAAGGAGAATTTCAGGCAGAAAGGACAGAAAATGCTGAGTCCCTGAAGCGGAAAGAAGTGTTCCAGGATGCAAAGGAAGACCAGAGTTGGCCAAACGCAGAAAGCCAGGCAGGGAGAAGGTGCCAGGTGATGCTGAGGAGGCGAACAGCCAGATCACACAGGGTGTATAAGGCACCCAAGACTGCAGCCATGAAAAGATGATGCTTGAGATCTGCAGTTATTAATATGGAAGGATGTCCATGGTATGTTATTAGGTGGGAAGCGGACTGCCAAACCACGTATCTGTCCGGATCGCATGCATATTTTATACATATACAAAAACACGCCCAGAGAAACGTCTACACGTGGTTATCCCGAGGTGGGAAGATTATGGACGATTTTCATTTTATTCTTTACATCTTTATACAGTGTCTGAATGGAGCAAATACTAGTTTTATAGTCACGGAAACAGCAATAATAAAGCAGTTTCCATTTTGAAACAAGGCAGAGGAAAAATATTCCATAGAAGTTCCTCAGTTACGTTAGTTTGCTTCTCAGTTGCAGGCAGTCAGAGGCTTTGTTTGCTCGTAAAATGCCCGCCTTCAGTAAAGTCCCTTCCGTCTTCAGTCCCCACCGCAGTAAAGCATTTTATGTTCCCTGCCACTGTTTTACTTTCTGCTCCAAGGTCCCTCGCATATGCTAACACCTGCCTGCACTCACTCAGGCGTCAGGGGCTGATTGATTCTCTTTGTCGCCAACGCACTTTCCACGGAATTAGGCATATTGAAACGGAATAAAGGGGCTTGGCCGTGTGGGCGGTAGAGCCAAGAACAGGCTTTATTTGGACGTAGGGCTCCTCGCCACCGTGCAGAGCTTTCCTGGGGCAAGAGTTCCCCTTGTGCCTGGCTTCCAGCCGCTCCCTTAGCTCCTGAGGGGCCCTGTGAGTCCAGCCAACACTGCTGGGAGGAGAAGCTCCTCGGAGGAGGTCAGGCACTTCCCAGTATTCACCCGGGGGGGTCGGCGGTGGGGGGGCCTGGGGGGCGGCCGCATGGAACTTGGAACTGTCCCACCCTCCCGGCAGGGGCTGACTGCCCCTTCGGCATTGAGCTCTAGGCCTCTCTTACTCGTTTGCACCTGCCCCCAGCAAACCCTACCAGAGAAGGGACCATAAAACTCTGTCCCTTTAAGGACAGCCCGAATTGACAGGCATTTAAAACTAAGACAATGGTAGTGGTTGCTGTTCATTAACCAGTTATTGTGAATTGGGCGCTGTGCTAAACGCTTTAGGTACACTCTTATTTAACCCTCCAATCACCCTACGGTGGGCATTAATGATGCCATTTAATAGATGAGCAGCTGAGGCTCAGAGAGGGGTAGTACCTTGCTCAGGATCACACAGGGATCCGGCCCTAGCCCTTCAAGCCCTCTGAAAGCCATGGGCTTTGCTCTGCCACCTCCCTGGTACCCTAAACCGTCTAACTATCAAAAGAATGCGGAGGAGAGAAACAACAGCCACTTAGTCTTCTTAGAAATCGCCAAGCTTCTGAAACCCAGAGTGGTTGTCCCTGACCCTGCCCAGCTCCTCGGCCTTCACCCTTGAGGCCATTCCAGGGTGGGAGGCCCATTTTGTTTTTGCCAGTGGGAGCCACGCTTCCATCCTGGCTGGGGTTCCCTGGGGCAGGATCTCTGTTCTCATGAATGCCCCGCCCTTGGGGTCACCTCTGTGCTACGTGTGGTCTTGGGGCCGGCCGTGGAGCATCTGCTTCACATTCGGTGTCTCAGTGGCTATGGGGATGAACTGCTACTCTGCAGATCTGTCGTGTGTGCTGTGTGTCAGCTAAATTGGAGAAGCCAACTGGGCTGGGCTGACCCCTCTGCAGACTGGCGTTTGCCAGGGTCCTCTCTAGACTAAGCCTGGGATGGCATCCTTTGCAGAACACTCACCCAGTAGCAGGTGATCTCCACGTGTCAGCTCTTACCCTCGCCACAGCTCCATGAGGTGGGAACTTGTAATCCCATCATAATTTGGGATTATTTATTAATGACTGTCTCTTTTCTGAGATCCCAGCAGCATGGGGCGGAGACTGGGTGTTCTTTACACACTGTTATCTCCCTGCCCAGACAGTGCCTGGGACACCGTGGGTGTCTTGAATGAAGGAGTCAGTGGCTGCAGCTGAGGCAGGCCCCAAGCCAGGTCTTTTTTTTTTTTTTTATCATCTTTATTGGAGTATAACTGCTTTACAATGGTGCGTTAGTTTCTGCTTTATAACAAAGGGAATCAGTTATACATATACATATGTCCCCATATCTCTTCCCTCTTGTGTCTCCCTCCCACCCTCCCTATCCCACCCCTCTAGGTGGGCACAGAGCACCGAGCCGCCCTCCCTGTGCTGTGCGGCTGCTTCCCACCAGCTATCTGTTTTACGTTGGGTAGTGTATAGTCTTTTTGACTGCAAAGCTCCAGTCTTGACCGCTGCTTCATTTGCATCCTGGCCTGAACACGGCACAGAGCTGGCAGCTTTGTTAAGGGATGAATCCTGATGAGAGGTGTTAGTGGTTTTTACAACTACCTGGGATGGGCCTGAGCAGTCAGACCCTTTCCCTTAGAGACTCCTGCCTTCATGTTGAAGAAGCTGAGTAGCAGCCATGGCCCGCAGTGAGGTTTGCTCATCCAAGGTGCCCACGGGCATTTGGTGCCACCTTCAGCTCTTCTGTGATGAAGGATAAGTGACAGGAATCCATCTATATGCATAGATCCCAGCCTCCAACCCTCCCATTTTACACATGGGGAGACTGAGGACCAGAAGGAGGGGAAGGACTGGCTGAGGATCATGGAGAGGTGGGTCCAGACGCCTCTGGACAGAGCCCTGCCATCATCTGGCAGTTCGACTTTGCCTGCTGACTCTGTCCTTATGTGTCCCTGAAATAGTTCTGCTGGGAGAGAATGAGCCAGGAATACTCTCCAAGGCTGCCATCTGTGTATTCTTGGTGGGAAGAGGGTGTGGCTACTACCTTGTTTAGTAAGGGTCCTTTAAAAGTATTATCTGTGATTATGGCTGATTTTACAGCAGTCCTCATGAAGGTGACAAAAATTACCTCTTAACATTTATATAATTCCTAACAGTAAAAAAAAAACAAAAACCTTAGATAATAAGGGCATGTTACAAGCAACTCTCTGCCTATGAATTCTCTTAGATGAATGAACCAATTTCTTGAAAGACACAAACCACTAATACTCAAGAAAGAAAAATAGATAACCTGAAAGTTCTATATGTGTGTCAAAGAAACTGAAGTTATAATTAAAAACCATCCAAAAAAGAAAACTCAAGGCCAGATGCTTCCACTAATGAACTCTTCCAAGTAGTTAAGGAAGAAAATTATGTAGCCTTTCCCTGAAATAAAAGATGAGGGAATGCTTCCCAACTCATTTTATGAAACCAGCATTATGTAATACCAAGAACAAACAAACACATTTCAGGAAAACTACACATCACTATTCTTCATGAGCATAGATGTGAAAATCCTCAACAAAATTTTAGAAAAACAAATCCAGCAATCTATAAAAAGGATAATATACTGTGACCAAGTGGGTTTTATCCAAGGAATGCAAGGCTGGTGTGAGATTTGAAAATCAATGTTACTGAGAAAACCATGTAATCAGAAAAAGCATTTAACAATATTCTATGTCCATTTATGATAAAAACTCTAATCAAATTAGGAATCCAAGAGAAATTCCATTACCCAATGAAGGGCATCTTCACAAACCTGTAGATAACATATTTAATGGTGAAAAACTGAAAGGTTTCCTCTAAGATTGAAATAAGGCAAAAATGTCGTCCCTCACCACTCCTGTTCTGTATCATACTAGAAGTTGTAGTCAGTGCAATAAGTCCATAGAAAGAAAGAAAAGACATACAGATCTGAAAAGAAGAAATAAAACTCTATTTACAGAGACTGATCATCTGCATAGAAAATTCCAAAGAATCTACAAAAAAAAACTCCTAGAACTAATAAATGAGTTTAGCAAGGTGGAGGGATAAAAAAGTCAATTGCATTTCTATATGCTAGCAATGCACAACTGGAATTCAATATTAATAAAAACAATACAGTTTAGAGTAAGTATAAATAACAAAATATGTGCAGTATTTGTATACTGAAAACTCCAAAAAAGACATAAATAAATGGAGATATACACTGTGTTCCTGGATAAGAAGACTGAATATTATTAATATGTCAGTTCTCCCTAATTCCATCTAGATTCAACACAATCCCAATTCCAATCCCAGCAGGATTTTTTGTAGATATTTACAAGCTGATTGTAAATTTCGTGATGCAAAGGCAAAGAAACTAGAGGAGCTAAAACAATTCTGAAACCAAAGAGCACTGTTAGAGGACTTAGTACCTGATTTCAAGACTTACTATAAAACTATAGTAAACAAGATGATGCGGTATTAGTGAAAGGATAGACACATAGATCAGTGGAACAGAGTAGAGAGTTCAGAAATAAACCCACAAAAGCATACGTAACTGACTGTTGGCAAAGTGCAAAGGCAATTCATTGGAGAAAGCGTAGTCCTTTCAACAGATGGTGCTGGAACAATTGGACATCTGCATGCCAACAAATGAACCTCAACCTCAACCTCACACCCTCTATGAAAATTAACTCAAAATAAATCGTAGACCTAAAAGTAAAATATAACACTGCACTACTTCTACAGGAATACACAGGAGAGGGACTTCCTTGGTGGTCCAGTGGGTAAGACTCCACACTCCCGATGCAGGGGGCCCAGGTTTGATCCCTGGTCGGGAAACTGGATCCAGCGTGCATGCCACAACTGGGAGTCCATGTGCCGCAACTAAGAAGTCCAAACGCTGCAGCTAAAGATCCTGCGTGCCACAACTAAAACCCGGTGCAACCAAAATAAATAAATTAAAAAAAAAATTTTTTTTTTCAAGGAATACATAGGAGAAAAATCTGTGTGATCTTGCATTAGGCAAAGAGTTTTTAGATGTGACACCAAAAGCATGGCCCATAAAAGAAAAAATTGACAACATGGACGTTATGAAAATTAAAAACTTCCCTCTGCGAAAGACACACTTTTAAGAGAACTGAAAAGACACACCACAGACTTGGAGAAGTCGATATTTTCTAATCCCATTTCCGACAAAGGACTTATACTGGAAATGTATAAAGAACTGTCAAAATGGGCAAAAGGCCTGGGAAATGGTTTTGTATGGAAAACTGGTTGCATGTAGTGATAGACACATGAGTCTGTGCGCTTGTCAAAACCCACAGAACTGTACACAGAGTAATTTTGTTATATATAAATTTTAAAAAATCAACCCGGTTGTCGCGGGGATAGATGGAGAGCAGACTGAGACAAATAAAGACAAAGGAATCTAACTATTACAGGTGATTCCCGTGACCGCACTGAAAGGGAATGGAGAAGGAAGAAGCTGACCTAAGCAATTTTGAAAAACGTTTCTACCAATACTTAAGGCAAAGACAACACGAACTGTACTCAGACACTGTACTCCAGTTGGCAGATTTCTTTTTCTCAAAGGGATATGGATTAGGAATTCTGAAACTACTTCATTTGTACAGGGTTCATTTGAAAAAATAAGTACATTTTAGATAGTGAGAGCCAGGTTTCTCACTCTCAGAGAAAGTTACAAGGAAGGAAAGGGAAAATAGAATAAACCCTGTGGTGCAGGACTCCTCAGAGGTATCAGTATGGACTCATTTACCAAAAAAACCCAAAATGTATACATTTACCCACAGATAAATAGATACAGAAATCAATATACATGTGTATATATGCGTGAGTTAGTACATACACATATAATTCCTCACTCTATCCATTGAGAGGGATTGTACGCAATTAAAATAGGTACAACTAGCACTCAGATTTTAGTTTCTAAATACTATTCTCTAGGTGAAAGGAACCAGGGCTCTTTGTAGGAGTCATTGATTCCAGGTCTAGGGCAGAGAAGCCTGGGGTATCTTTTGGGACCAGAAAACGAAGATGTGCTACCAAATCAATCAACCAACCAATCCGCCTATCGGATGTGTACAGAGCCAACCTGAAAGAGCACCTCATGGCCAAAGGAGAAGACAGTATCCATGATCCATACTAATGTAATTACATAAAGAACGGAATAAATACATCAATGGGGGAGAAGCGACCACTCTTCCTTAAGGAACAATTCCCATGAAAAAATGTAGAAGGAATAAGGGAAGAGAAAATCACCATTAGATCATTACCTTACAGTATTCATTGCTGTAGGCAAGACGCACCAATGGAAGCTAAATTGTGGGCAGAAGTTTAAGCAGAAACAGGATGTTTTGCATAGTTTCAAAGTATCTCTACCAATATATTTTGTAATTATGCAGGGAAAAAGAATAAGTTTACAGTGGAGAATCCTGGCAGGTACCAAGTTAGCCAAGTGTAATACATATTAAGAAAAAGATCTTAAACTTTTTTCTAATTGTAAACATAACACTTGCTGGTTGTAGAAAAGTCAGATCATGCACTGACTCCTGTTTGCAGTGACAGTCCCTCCCCCCCGCCCCTGTCCAGCCCGGGACGTGACAACTGTCAGCCGTTGTCGTGTCCTTCCAGACCTTTTTCTCCTTGGCCTGTTGTGCACACAGTGATTTGGGGACCCTTGTTCATTCTGTTCCTTTTGTGAACCAACCATCAGCTTCTTAGAAAAGTGCTTCCTTTCTCAGTTCAAAACCTGGCATCTCTGATTTCTAAGATTTTGACTAAGTTGTTGCCACTTCAGAGCGATGAGAAGGCCCTCGTCAAAAGTCGAAGCACGAAAATGTAGCACAAGTGTATCTTAGCCATCTTGTTATCATTTCTTACTACTGCGATTTAGTATCTGTAATGTTCTCTGCGGTCCGCTAAAGAGAAAACACAAGAAGGAGAAACGAAAAAATGTCTCCTGAGCGTGTCCATTTTCTCATCTTGAGCAGGATTTGGAGAGAGTCTTGCTGGCTAGGTGGCAGGGAGGGGGTGAGCAGCCATGTCCCTCCCCGGGCACCCCAAGCCCGTGGGCATTCAGGTGGGCATCAGGTGCTGGTGATCTGGGGACCAGAGTGAGGCGTGCGCGATGCAGCACCTGGGTTTGTGTCTCCTGTGTGCTCTGCATGGAAATCGTGTTGAATGGGGAGGGTGGGAGTGGGAGACAGAAGGCAGCGAAGACTCCTGGCGTCCCCAGGTGATGTGCTGGCTGAACGTCAGTGAGAGGAGAGGTGACAGTGAACACCCACTGAGTGATTTTTCCAGCCCGGCACCCTGCTAAGTGCTGTTTTATGTTCCACCTTAATGAAGCCCTAAACAATTCTTGACGTAGACACTGTACATCCACTTCATTAAAGATGATCAAACTGAAGCTCAGAGAGGTCATTTGCTCAAGATCACACGGCAAGGAAGTGGTGAAACTGGAGTAGGGATTGGCTCCAGGACGTCCCCTGTTAGCCACGAGACCCTATAACCCTGAGCTTGTGTGATGGAAAAAAACAGACTGACGGCCCTTGGCAGCCAGGCCCTCAGCCCTCCCTGCTTCTGCTCAGGTCTCTGACATCAGCACAGTCGTGACACCTGCCCAGTGTTTCTACACACTCTGCCTTTGGATTTGGAACCTGGAGGATTCTCCTGGCCATTCAGAATATGTTTAAGTAAAAGTATGGTGGAAATGGCAGAAGGTACGGCAGTGTGAGGGTAGTAATAATATTAATAAGGAGCGATAATAATAGAAGGAAGTAAGTTAGGGCGGAGGAGTCTTCCAGTATTTCTAATTGACAGTGATAATCGTAGGAATCACCAGCACCTGGGGAGTGCTCCCTCTGTGCCAACCAGGGTGCTTAGCGAGTGCTGTCCCTGCACTGAGTCATTTAATTCTCCCAGCAACCCTGTGAGGAGGCAGTAGAATCATCCTCATTTTAGAGATGGGCAATCAAGGCCCAGAGAGGTTAAGTAATACGCCCAAGGTCACACAGCTGGTAGGTGGAGGAGCTGGGATTGAAACTCAGGCAGGTCTGGAGCTTAGTCACAGAAATCCAGTTCCCACCTCTTCCTTCCCTCATACCCCCTCCTCTGGCCAACTGCAGTGGCTCTTACAGGACTTAGAGGGTTGTCCCTTTGTAAAATGGTTCTCACGCAAACTGGGCATCTTGTGCTTACTGCCCCCGGGAGGTGAGGGAGGAGTGAATAATCCTTGACTTCGGGTTGTTTCTCTGTGTATGTGGTGTGTGTGCTCCTGCCTCCACACACCCAGCGATATTCCTGAAATCTGCAGAGTAACAACAGCACAAAAGCACTAATAGTCACCGACCGCTCCCACCCCAGTGCTGCCCAGGACGGATCATCTCGCCTGTCCTCATTGCAGCCCCACGCGGAGGTACTGGTTGTTGTCATCCCCATTTCATGGATCAAGAGACTGAGGCTCAGTGAGATTAAGCAGCTTGCCCCAAAGCATGTTCTTAGCTGGCAGAGAATTGGCAGTTCAAATGCAGAGCTCTCTGAGGCCACGTGCTCACCTCCGTTGCCACTGGATGGCTGAACACAGAAGTCAGAATGTCTCTGACCGGTAACGTGGTTTTTTAAATTTTACATTGAGAAAGGCTTTGTCCGTGTTTCTGTGCTTCCAAACCCAGTGCTCTTTCCATTCGCAGGGACAGCAAATAATCTCTATCTTGTGTGCCAAGGCCATTTAATTAGTGTAGCTGCAGAAGTGTTTGTACTTGTGTGTTTGCGACTGGGTTCCTCCAGAGAGAATACTTTGCTAAGCTAAGGCTCTCGCAGTAGTGTCTGCTGTGGACAGAAGGGGGACCTGGGGCCCAGATGACTGGATGTGTGCCATCTCCATGGGAGAGCACGGGCCTAGCTCATCTTTTAAGATTATCTAATTAAGAATTTATGATTAAAGCTGTACTTCAGCAAGAAAGTATTATTTGGGGAAAACTAATAACAATGGCAACCACTTCTCATACCCACTGTGTCAGGCACTGTGAGTCATTACCAGGCAGTGTCACATGGTGGTTAAATGCACACACTTTGGAGTCATAACTACCAGCTGTATCACTTTATCTCCATGGACTCAGTTTCCCCATCTGTAAAGCTGGGAAAATTATACCTTTAGGAACTTGCGGGGATGTAGCCAGAGAATCTCTATAAAAGCACTTAACACAGATAAAAGTATTCAAAATATGCTGGCTTTGCATAGCACAGGGAGATCAGCTCGCTGCTTTGTGACCACCTAGAGGGGTGGGATAGGGAGGGCGGGAGGGAGACGCAAGAGGGAGGGGATATGGGGATATGTGTATGCATATAGCTGATTCACTTTGTTATACAGCAGAAACTAACACAACATTGTAAAGCAATTGTACTCCAATATTAATGATAGGACATTTTGCAGAAGACTGGGGCCAATGAAACATTTGCTTTGCTAACCTGCAATGTATGTAGGAATGCTCTAGGTAAATAGAACCAACAACACAATAAGTGATTATCAAAATATTAGTCATGTTGCATAGTTATGTCTCTACCTTAAGACTGAATCTGACACAACACTGTAAAACAACTATACCCCATTTAAAAAAAAAGGCTGAAAACACACAAAAAAGCAATTATACTCCAATAAAGATGTTAAAAAAAAAAGAAAAAAATATGCTAGCTTTAAAAAAATTATTTCTGGTTTTCGATATAAGCCTGTAAGTAAATAGACTTGGTTCTGTTTGTGGTTGAGAAAAATGAGGCTCCGAAAGTGGGAGTGATTTGCCCAAGGTCACATGCCAGGAAGGGGCTGGCCAAGGTCACAGGCCTGGCTCTCAGCTCTAATGCCCATCCCTGTGGTTTCCTCTGTGGGTCCTGCCTCCCCGGTGAAGGGTCAGTCTGGCGTGGCCCCACCGGGATGGAATAAACCCAGGCTGTTCCTTCAGTTCCTCGCCGGCATGCCAGCCCGGGCCCTGCACGGAGCCTGCTTGCGAGGAATTGTGGCAGAGCAGCCCCTGATCGCTTGGAGCCTTGAAAGTCCCCTGGCTCTTTCAGCAAGAGGTGGGATGACAGCTTTCACATCATTGCCAAGCTCCACCTTAGAAGACTGGCTTTGCCTCCCTTCCCAAGCCACTCGCCGGAGCAGGGCCTTCTCTGCCAGGCCTTTCCCTGGGGCTGCCTTTCTCTGGGGTGTGATGGTCACCTCTTTCTCCTGGGCGGGAATCCATGAGCTGTGAACCTCCAGCTGGCATCTTGCTTCCCTTCCAAGGACTGTGCGGGAGGAGTTGTGCATCCCATAGATTCCAGGTTCTCCAAAAATAGTCAAAATAATGATACCAGCACCACCACCACCTGTGTCCTAAGTACCACGTTGTCAAGACTCAGTGAGCGAATGCAGGTAAAGCCCAGTGCCTGCACGGGATAAGCTCCCCTCAAATGGTAGCTCTGGTCATGTGAGTCGTCTTCAGTATCCACATGAGTGTGTGTGCTCGTGGGCGAGACTGGTCCTTGATGGCATCTGAAACTCTCGGGTAGCTGATGGATCTGCCCAGGTGATGAACCCTTTCCGAGGAGCCAGAAGGTGGTTTCTTTCCTGAGAATCCTGGCACGTGCTGGGCGACAGTTTTAGCCTCTGCCCCCCCACCCCATTCCCACCGGCTGTGTCACATTCTCAGTCCTTCCATAGCATGCTCTCCTAGCCCGGTTTGTGAACTAGCCTCTGAATGTGTGTTTAGTAAATTGCAAACGTTCTGAGTTGCTTAGTCCTACCTCCTGACTTTTAAAGGGGCCCCTGCTAGGGTAGTAATTGCTCCCAGGCAGGCTATTGCCAAAAAGAGTAACACTTAGTTTCTGCAGGGAGGCCACTGTGAAGCAGGAGCCCAGCTGTGGCTTTCCCTGGTCACAGCAAAAGGGGAGAGCGTTCGTTCAGGTGCCCATGGCCCCCATGAGCATGCTGTCCACAGGAGGCAGACTGGGCTTCCAGGGGCTGGCTCTCCTTATCATCCCTGTCCCAGGTGGCCAAGGGAAGGGCCCGAGGAGCTGGGCGGTGACTGACCAGCACGGGAGGGTCGTCAGTTGCCCTTTGGCTCCACGTGTGGCCATGCCAAGTTCGGTGCCTGTATATCGAGGATGTGCATGGTTCGCTGGATCTGAGGTCAGCCTGTTCCGCCCTTTCATAAGGGAAACAGTGATCAGCGAGCATTTCCTTAGCCCCTGCTGTGGGATAGGGCACACGTGACGGGCTTTGAGAGAGGTCAGTAACCATGCTGGGCAGCGCTTCAGGCACTTGACCGTGCATACAAATTATCAGGGACCTTGTCAAGTGCAGGTTATGATTCAGCAAGTGCTGCAGTTATTATGGCCTCATAACTATCCCAAACCAAGAGGTGTGCAATAGCCACAGATTCTGCTCAGCCTTGCTGCGGATCAGGAAGTGGACAGGCCACAGCCGGGCAGCTTGTCTCGGCTCCCTGATCCTCAGGTTACAGCTGGAAGACTCAGTCTGGGCACCGGAGCCACTGGGAGGCTTGTTTTGTCTCATGTCTGGAGGTTGGCATTGGCTGCTGGCCGGGGACCCCCAGCTCTTCCCTGCACGGGCCTCCCTGTGCCATCTTCTCACAGAGCTAGTTTGGGCTTCTTCTAAGCGTGGTGGCTTAGAAAGGGATTCTGAGGGCATGGGTCCTGGGAGATAGACAAGTAGAGCTGTATTCTTTTTATGACCCAGCCTCAGAAGGCAGGTTCAAGGGGAAGGAAATAACTCTTACTTCCTGTATCAGTTTCCTAGGGCTATTGTAACAAATGATCGTCACAACCTTAGTGGCTTAAAACAACATAAATTTATTCTCCCACAAATCAAGGTGTCGACAGGGTCATACTCCTTCTGAAGGCTCTAGGAGAAGATCCTTCCTTGCCTTTTCCAGCTTGTGGTGTTCCTGCCATTCCCTGGCTTGTGGCGGCATCCCTGCAGTGTCTGCCTCTTCGTCACTTGGTCTTCCCTGCATGTCTCTGGGTCTCACATCTCTCTCTCCTTTCACTTCTATGGATGCCAATCATTGGATTTAGGGCCCACCCTAAATCCAAGATGATCCCATCTCAAGATCCTTAACTTAATTACATCTGCAAAGATCTTATCTCCAAATAAGGTCACATTCAACAGGTACTGGGGGTTAGGACTTGGACATCACTTTTTTGGGGGGAGAGACACATTTCAACCCACTACAGCTCCTGATGGAGAGTGGCAAGGTTCTAGGAGAGCATTAAGACTTGGAAAATTTGGGATGGGGACTGCGATTCTGCATTTCTCATAAGCTCCTAGGTTGTTGATACTGCTGGACAAAGATACAGGCTACTGTTCTCAAATCTCAGTCTACTGAGGAGGAGGGAGGTGTAAATAGCAAGCTAGGTAACATATTAATACCAAAACTACGTAATATTTGAATAACACACAGCATCTACTATGTACAGTCACTTGACATATATTAGCTCCTTTAAACCTTCACAGCCACCTTTTAAAAAGGTTTTTGTCCCTGTTCACGGATGTGAGGCTCAGAGAGGTTAAATGACTTAACCAAGGTCACACAGCCAGGAAGTGGCGGAGCCAGGACTTGAACCCAAGCAGAGCTGGTTCAAAATCCTTGCAGTTACTACTGCAGTCCCCTGCCTGGGCTGGGACCTCGGGAGGGAGCCATCAGCCCAGGGGAGGAGAGCCAGTGTGGCTGCAGAGAGGAAGTAGCTGCCTAGCTGGGCCTTACAGGGTATTCACTCAGGCACCTGAGATTTGCTAAGCGTGTGTGTGTGCCTGACGCAACAGCAGGAGCCAAAAGACATGTGCTTTCTGCCCTCGTGCAACCTGGTTGGGGTGTTGACTGTGGACGGTTATACCAGGTAGAGAAGTGAAGGAACGGGTCTTCAGGGAGGTTCTAGCAAGAGCAAAGGCACAGAGACATGGGCTGGGGCTCACAGGTGTGCTGAGGGGAACCTGGGGGCTGACCGAGAGGAGAGGCAGGGCGAGGGGGCATGGGGCGCGGAAGGAGACCCTGGCTTTTCCCAGGCCTCACCGATGGCTGGACAAACCTGGAGAGACACACAGCACTTGGACTGATTGCATTCACTCCAGAATCAAGGAGCTGTTTGCTGTAAGGCAGACAGAAGGGGGCCAAAGCTTTCAGAGGCTGGGGAGTCCAGAGGCCTGGGTGGGGCTGTGTACTAGAACTATTAACTCACACCCTTTGGGGGACTTCGTTTCCTTTTTGTTTATTTTTTCCAGCTATTAAAGGAATAGATTCAATATGTAATACACACACAAAAACATGCGACAGTAGAAGGACCCAGATGTCCTACCTTCCAAAGACAACCTTTGTTAACTAACATCTTTTATTTTTTTACATATAATTCGCATACCATAAAAATCACCCTTTCAAAGTATGCAAATCAGTGAAGTACGTTCATAAGATTGCACAACCATCACCCGCATCTAATTTTAAAACATTTTCATCATCTCCCCCACCCCCTGCAAAAAATTCCTGTACCCATTTAGCAGTCACTCCCCATTTCTGTCTCTAAAGATTTGCCTATTTGGGGCATTTCATATCAGTGAACCATAGAATATGTGGCCTTGGTGTCTGACTCCTTTCACTTAACATAGTGTTGTAGCAGATATCAGTAAATTCCTTTTTATAGTGAAATAATATTCTGTTGTGTAGCTATAACGTATTTCGTTTGTCCATTTGTGAGTTGATGGACATTTGGGTTGTTTCCGTCTGTTAGCACCTTGATGTAGCTTCTTATTCCTTTCTCTGTACACTTTTACACAATGATATTATACAGTATATACCATTTTGCGTCCCACATTTTCACTTGCGTTTTCCCACGTGATTTAAAACTTCTCATAAGTGCAATTTGTAATAGCTGCATGATAACACTCCATCTTCTGGCCGAATTATAATTTACCTAACCATTCCCTTGAAGTCAGGCGTTTAGTTGTTTCCAATTGAAGTAAGATCTTAAAAGGAGCAACAGATGAGAGAAACCTCAGGGGATCTTTCCAGAAGAGCTTAAATCGCCTCCCAGCCTATCTGTGCCAGCAAGCTGCTGAGCCCAGAGAGGGACGAGGATGACTTATCCCAGATTACTAAGAGGCAAGGATTGGACTGGATGGTGTAAAAAAGATTCTTCTCCAGGGTGGCATAGCAGATCTTCCGAGGGCCCAGGCCCGCTCTTCCCCAGACCCCCAAATGTCAAGGGAGATGTTAGCTTTATATCAGGCCCCCTGGCAAATGTTCACATTTCTTTTTTGAATTTATTTTCTTTACCCTCAACAATATAGTCTTCATATGCAGTCTGGAAAGCCGAGAAAATGAATAAAGAACTTGAAATTAAAATTGCCTGGAATTCACCTCTCGGAGGCAACTCCTGTGAACATTTTGGCATATTCCTTCCCAGTCTCTTTAACACATTTGAAGACCACATTCGTTGGGCAATTTTAAGATAACATTAAAAAACCTGAATTCACAAGTAAAGCATGACCACTGTAGAAGGTGTAAAAAATCCTACACTAAGGGAAAACCTCATGCAACAGTCTAGGTGTCTGTCCTTCCAGAGTGTTACGCTCACAGGGCATAGGATATGGACAAAAATAGTTCAGCAAAGTTGGGGTCAGACTATTTGCTTTCCGTCATCCTCCATAACATCTTTCCATTTCAGAAAGACCTTTGCAAAATAT
The DNA here is from genome assembly GCF_949774975.1 of Lagenorhynchus albirostris. Classification (NCBI taxonomy): domain Eukaryota; kingdom Metazoa; phylum Chordata; class Mammalia; order Artiodactyla; family Delphinidae; genus Lagenorhynchus; species Lagenorhynchus albirostris. The sequence continues at coordinate 19,736,234 of NC_083101.1, forward strand.
TAAGGTACAGAGTGGTGTTATGTGATTCCATTTTTTTTAAAGAAGAGAAGTATATTTGTACATACTTACATATGTGAAGACAGTTCCTGGGAGGATGCCCAAGAAACTGTTAATGGTGGTTACTTTTTTTGAAAAAATTATACAGTTATACAATTTTTTTTTTTTTTTTTTTGCGGTACGCGGGCCTCTCACTGTTGTGGCCTCTCCCATTGTGGAGCACAGGCTCCGGACGCGCAGGCTCAGCGGCCATGGCTCACGGGCCCAGCTGCTCCGTGGCATGTGGGATCTTCCCGGACCGGGGCACGAACCCGTGTCCCCTGCATCGGCAGGCGGACTCTCAACCACTGCGCCACCAGGGAAGCCCTACAGTTATACACTTTTTAGAGGTTACACTCCATTTACAGTTATTACAAAATATTGGCTATGTTCCCCATGTTGTACAATACATCCTTGAGCCTATCTTATACCTAATAGAGTGTACCTTCCACTCCTCCACTCCTATATTGCCCCTCCCCCTCTCTCCCCACTGGTAACCACTAGTTTGTTCTCTATGTTTGTGGGCCTGCTTCTTTTTTGTTATATTTACTAGTTTGTTGTATCTTTTAGGTTCCATATATAAGTGATGTCATAGATTTGTCTTTCTCTGTCCAACTTATTTCACTTAGCATAAATCCCTTCAAGTCTGTCCATGCTGCTACAAATGGCAACATTTTGTTCTTTTTTATGGCTGAGTAGTACTCCATTATATATGTATAATGGTGGTTACTTCTTAGTCTCAGTCCTGGGGCCTGTGGCTTCAGTAGTCTGGGGGCCTGAGACGTGTTTTTAAGGGAAGGGAGCTTTGGGGAGGCAGGAGTTTTACAATTTGTGTATATACCCATTTTTTACTGTTTGCCCATTTCTATTAGATGCAATTTTAAGTTTAATTGGAAAAAATAATTATATGTCATTAAATATTCTGCAACATTATTGTTTATGACTTTATAGCATCACTGTATGGATATACCATAGGGTATATCTATGAATCATAGGCATTCATAGACATTTAAGGGGGGGGTCCAAATTATTTTTGAAACTTTTTATTTTGCATAGTCTTGATGATTTTCTTGGGGTTAATTCCTAGAAGTAGAGTTGCAAAAGTTTTGTACCACTTTGTCAAATACTTCTTAGCAAGTTTGAACCAAAGTGTGCTCCAGCTGGCAAAATGCCAGATGCCCTTGTTACACTTTCTCACCCAGATGGGGTGGTGAAAGCCTTTTAGTGTTTGGTTCTTTTTGGCTAACCATGAGTGCCACCGTGTTTTGAGTGCCACCCATGTGGTAAGCAGAATAATGAGCCCCAGAGATGTCTACATCCTAACCCCCAGAACCTGTGAATATGTTAGGTTATATGACAAAGGGGAGTTAAGATTACAGATGAGATTAAGGTTCCTGATCAGCTAACTTTGACACAGAGAGATGATTCTGGATTATCCAGGTGGGCCCAGTGTAATCACAAGAGGCCTTCAAAGTGGAGGAGAGAGGGGCTTCCCTGGTGGCGCAGTGGTTGAGAGTCTGCCTGCCGACGCAGGGGACGCGGGTTCGTGCCCCGGTCCAGGAAGATCCCACATGCCGCGGAGCGGCTGGGCCCATGAGCCATGGCCGCTGAGCCTGCGCGTCCGGAGCCTGTGCTCCACAATGGGAGAGGCCACAACAGTGAGAGGCCCGCGTACCGCAAAAAAAAAAAAAAAAAGTGGAGGAGAGAATAATAAGAGAGAACAAGGAAGATGGCTGTATGAGAAGGATTTAACCCAAAGATGCTGTCTTTGAGGATGGAGGAATGGGGCCACAGCCAAGGAATGTGGGTGGCCTCTAGAAGCTTGGAAAAGGCAAGGCAATGGATTGTGTCTTAGAGCCTCCAGAAAGGAACTCAGCCCTGCTGACACCTTAGTCTTAGTCCAGTGAGGCCCATACTGGATTTCTGACCTTGAGAACTGTAAGATAATAAACTTATATCCTTTTAAGCCACTAAGGTTGTGATAATTTGTCACAGCAGCTATAGGGTACTAATACAGTCCAGTACATACTGTATCCCCAACACCTAGCATAGTGCTGGCCCTGAGGGAGGTTCTTGATTCTTGTCTGGATGGTCCATTATATTTATCATTTGCCCAGTCGCACAAGATACAAAAGTAGTTTTGCAGTTGCCACATACATACCACTGGAAAACGAACCCACTAAGTTGCATTTCTGATTTGTTTGCAGTACATTTTGTCTGTAAACTGAGTGTTTATAGTCAAAGTACTGTGTTACTTGGGTTATTTCTTTTTTCCGCTTCACCTTAGTTCTGTTATTGATTTGAAATAGGTTCATTTGTTTCTGCTGGAATTCAGTAGGGTTTCCCCACATCTTTATTGATTTAATTTTACTTTTTGAATAACAAAAACATCAAAACTGTACCTAAAAAACGTACTCAGAGTATTACTTCTCCCCCACATCCCTTCTACCCACCCCCACCACTCCTCGCAAGACAACTAAATAAGCTAATTTCTGGCTTATTTCTGTTTCTTTGTGCAAGAATAAGCAGATACATGCATATGTTCTTTTGCCTTTCTTATATAAAAGGTAGTATGCGATAGATATTCTTTTTCAGTTAATTTTTAAAAATTTAGCATCCTGGAAGTCACTGCATGTCATTGCACAGAAGTCTTTGTCATTCTTTTTTACACCTGCATAGTACTCCACTGTGTGGCTTTGCTGTACTTTATTCAACTGCTGTCCTCTGTCTGGGAGCTTAGATTGTTTTCAGTATTTTACAGTTACAAACAATGATGCAGTGGGTAACTCCATGTATATGTATTTTGTCACTTTGGGAAGTGTATCTTCAGGGTAAATTTCTAGAGTTGGGATTTCTGTGTCAAAGGGTAAATACATATATAGTTGGTCAATATTGCAACATCCCACTCCATAAGAGTCGTTCCATCCTGAATTCCCACCAGCCTTGTCTGAGCATGCCCGATAGGTGCTGTCAAGGTTTTAATTGTTTCCTATCTGATAGGTGAGAAAGGGTATCTTGATGTAGCTTAATTTGTAATTTTCTTAAGAGTGAAATTGAACATCTTTTAATATGTTTATGGACCATTTTTATGTCTTCTTGTAACTTGGATGTGTCTTTTATTATCCTTCTGTTGTCAAGATTTTGGACTTTTCCCCCTAAAATTTAAGAATTCTTTATATATTAAGGCTTACTAGCCCTTTATCTGTGACATGTATTACAAATGTTTTCTCCTTGGTTGTCATTTTCTTTCAACTTGCTTATAGAGATTTTTTTTCCCCCAATGTGCAAGTTTTTTAAATTATCATTTAGTTTAATTACCAGTTCTTTCTTCTGTTGAATTTGAGGTCTCTTTAGAAAACCTTTCTTAGATATAGAGCATTTTATCCATTTTTTTCTTTTAACACTTGTAAATACATTTTTCTTTTTAAAGCTCTGATTAGCACACTGGCCCTGAACTCCATGCAGAGCTGATTTATTCTTGTGTGCAGAATAAGATATGGATCAAATTTTATCTGTTTCCAAATGGCTACATAGTTATCCTAGTGCTATGTATTAAAAGCCCATCTTCACCACAATGATTTGTGATGCCACCTTTGTCATGTACTACATTCCTGTGTGTCCTTGGGCCTATTTCTAGCCTGTTTCCCTGTCTGTCCCTCTGCTCACGGGTCAGTCCCCCACAGTTTAATTGCAGAGGCTTTAGAGCAGGATTTAGTATCTGGTACATCCTCCTGTAGCAATTCTGTATCAGGGTTTTCATAGCTGTTCTCGTAGTTTGATTTTTTAATTAAAAATTATTGTTAAAAATTAACAGATTCATTTTTACAGTAATTTTAGGTTGATTAAAAAAAATTAAGCAGAGAGTATAGAGTTTTCATATACCCCTTCTCCATCCACCCTTTTCACACACAATTTTCCTTATTATTAACATCTTTCATGAGTGTGGTACTTTTATTACAGTGATGAGCCACATTATGATACATTATTATTAACTAAAATCCATAGTTTACATTAGGGTTCACTCTTGGTATTGTACATTCTATGGGTTTCAACAAATGTATACTGAAATGTATCCACCATTACAGTATCATAGGAATAGTTTCACTGCCCTAAAAATCCTGTGTGTTCTGCCTGTTCATCCCCCCATTCCTTCCCCAAACCCCTGGCAAACCACTGATCTTTTTACTGTCTCTATAGTTTTGCCTTTTCCAGAATGTCACGTGGTTGGAATCATACACTATGTAACCTTTTCAGATTGGGTTCCTCCATGTGCAGTTTTATTTTTTCACATGAACTTTTTATGTCAGCTTATCTAACAAAAGCTTGGTTGTGTTTTTATGGGGATAATGTTAAATATTCAAATGAGAGAGAATTAACATCCTAATGATGCTGAATCCTTTCCAACAACAGGCCATCTCTTTTTTTTCTTTTCCTATTTGTTGAGTCCATTTTGAGTGTTATAAGTTTTCTTCACATGTGTGTTGCACATTTCCTGTTAAGTTGATTCCTGTTTTCTCTCTTCTGTCACCATTATAAATGTAGAGTATAGAGCACAGAGTATATACTCTACCTCTTCTGATTGGTCACTCTGTGTATATGAAGGCTTGAACTTGAGAACTCACTGATTTTTACAGGTCTGTGGAACAGCACAAAGCAGGTGAGAGGGCTAGTTCCAGGCCAGCTTTACCCCAACTTACCAGGAGGCCTCAGACCCATGACATATTTTCTCTACCCCTCACCCCAGTTTTCTCTCTTCCAAAATGAAGGGCTGGATAAATGCGCACCATTTCCCAGAGTGAAATTCCAGCCAAAACTGAATTGTGGTTTGTGTTTTTACCTCTTTCCCTTACTTGTGATTGACAAATTGGATGTTTTTTCCCTGCTGCAGTGCAGAGCCAGGCTGCTGCAAGTACCCAGCCTCCCTCCATGCCCTGGCCTTGTCAAACTAGACCTTTACGTAAATGGAAAATGTCTCTTGCCTGTCTACAGAAACCAGAAAGGGCAAGGGGACTAGCTTGCTTGTTCGTGTATTTGTTCATCCATTCATCTAATTGTTTATTCACAAGTTACTGATTCTGTCAGGCATTGGTGGGGTGCCTCCCATGTGCCATGCAAGGGGGGTGCAGGACTCTGGCCCTGAACTCAGTGCTTACAGCCCAGCATGGTCTCGAGCTATGATGAGAGCTTTGGGGCTGGTACTGCAGAAAGTTCTTTCGGACAGTGCTGGTTTAGAGTGCCTTTGCATCACCTGAGTTGAAATGTTGAGCAGGCAGATACAAGTCAGGCTCAGAATAGCAGTTGGGCTGGGTTCATATCTTGCTCTGCTATTTGACTGCTGGGTGTCCTTGGGCAAGTGACTTCACCTCTCTGAACCTCACTGCCCTCATCTATAGAACAGGCTAGACCATTCCATGCCTCAGGTGGTGCTTATTAAGTGTAGAGCCAAACTGTACGAGGCCACTGGCCTGAGCGAGGTGCTCAAGGGGTTCCATAGCTGTTATTCCTCCTGGGTTTGACCGTTGTAAGTGCTCTGATGTGTTTGCTTGAAAGCCAAACTGTCCTGTGAGAAGAGCTCAGGAGTGGCTTCTCTGCCCTCGTTCCACCGTTGACTCAGAGTATGACCTTGGGCAAGTCCTTTCCCCTCTCTGGGCCTCAGTTTTTCCACTGATGACCTGGGGGTTAGAGCAGGCCTTCTTTGAGGGCTGCCCATGTCCTGAATAGAGTAAGCAAGGACTGACAATGGACGTGTTAGTGTGAGAAGAAGGAACCAGAAGGAAGTCAGAAGGCACCAGGTCCGCCAGTTCCATCCGTGGCATGTCCGAGTGGGTTCTGCCTTGTGAGAGCAAGGTTTACCAGAGAGAGTTGTGTGATGAGCTCACCCAGACCCAGCCCTCACCCACAGCTTGCTTGTTCTAGGAACCTTCTGAGCATTTACCTTGACCTTTTTAAAAAAAATACAGACAAGGTTTACTGACTTCTGAACTGTTGGAAGAAACTAATGTTATCTCATTAAAACTGCATTGCTCACCAAAAAAAAAAAAAAAAAAAAAAAAAGCAAGAAAGAAAACAAGCCCATTGAAGTTTTAAACCTGACATGGAAGACTATTAAAGATTCATAATTGCAATAAAACTCTTCAGTAGAATTTGAATTTTCGTTGTGGTAATGCTGCAGTCAGCGGGGTCCTCATTTGAAGCCGCAAAATCCATTTCAATAAAGTCTTGGGAAGGTGGTGAAGAAGGAGGCGCTGGCCCAGCAAGGCTCCCACCGGTGTGCACATCCAGAGAGGATGGATTCCTGCCTGCCAGCTCAGCACAGGGGTCGAGTGGTTGGCAGGTTTCTCCCCTGCCTCCCTCTGATGTGAGAGCTCAGCCCTGCTGCCATCCTTCCATGGGTTCGTTGGGCTCGTTTGTTCCTTGCAGCAGGCAAGAACAGAGCACCTACTGTGTGCATGGCAGAATGCCCGGGCCTGAGAGGTCATGTCAGAGGTGGAAGGATAGGCTGGTTTTTCCTCGAGGAGGAGCCAATACTGGTTCGAGCAGAGGTTTGGCAGCCTGGCAGAACGAAGGCCAAATCCCAGCTCTTGTCACTTCACTTGCTGGCCTCAGCCCCTCATCTGTAAGATGGGGATAAAAATATGTGCCTCGTGGGTGTGGCCATCACGTGTGAGTGTTGACAGGGAAGGTGGAAAGCCGGAGGGTATGGCTTTGAGAGACTCAGAGGAGGCAGAATTGCAATATTTGGTTGGTGAGTGACCAAGGGTCACTTTAAGGGTAAACATGGTTTTCAAAAACGCAGCTAACATTTATTGAGGACTTACCGTATGCTGGATACTGTTTTATCTGCTTTGTATGTGTTCATTCCATAAATATTCATTGAGCACCTACCATGTGCCAGGTGCTGTTTTAGGTGCTGGGGATCCAGTGGAGAGGGTATTAACTCATTTAATCCTCAGACCTATGAGGTAGGCACTGATGCTTTTCCCATTTTCCAGAGAAGGTAACTGAGCCACAGAGAGGGCAGGGAAATTACCCGAGGTCACACAGCTGGGAAGTGGCAGAGCCTGGAATTAGATCCCGAGGACAAGACCCCTGGGTCTGTGCTCAGTAACCACACGGCAAATGGCTTCTCATTTAGTTGGTGTACCACTCTTCACAGATGCTGGTCTTATCCCGTTTTGAGGGAAGCAAGGCCTAGAGCGGTAACATTATTTTCCCCAAGTCTCTTAAGGAGTAATAGGGGGTCATTACCAAGGCCAGCTCACTCCTAAGCCTGCTGAGCTCTTTCCACTGCTCCAGGGGCCTCAGACCCAGGGGGAGTGAATTCCTGCTTCCTGGTGGTTGGCTGGCCAAGTTCAGGGGAAAATCAGTGTCCTGTCCTCGTTAAAGTCCCTTTGCTCTCTCCTCGGAGCATCCCGGACCCGAGCCTGTCACTCGATGGCTGTGGATGTTGGAGGAGTCTTTCCTCTGCCTTAAAATGAAGAGCACTCCCGCTCTCCACCCTCTGCTCCTTCATCACTGGTGATGAATAGGACGCCCGTGGTGACAAATAAAAGAAAGACTCCTTTATTTGTTCATCCTTCTACGTCCTCCCCACGGCGCCTGTCGGAAAGCTGAGCAAATATTAGACACTCAGTCACACTCTGCTCCTGTCTCTCCCTTCTCCAGGGGGTTGCGTCCTGACAGCTCTGGGCTGGTGGGTGTTTTCTTGGTTAATCAGCCTCAGGGTCTGGGCTTTGCTGTTGCCTCGCTCTGTGGTCCCTGACACGTCCCTGTGCTGTCTGTCTCCCCATATGTAGGGGACCTTGGGAGGCCTGACAGTAGCCACGCTTTCCTTTTTCCTTTTTGCCTTATATCTGCCCTCCCCTCCCCCTCCCCCGCCCGGGTTATCTAACTCAGAGCTGGCTACCGTGGGAAGGAGAGAGTAACATTTCAATGAATGAACACGGAGAGCTCTTAGGTATTTTTTGTGTGTGTGGGAGGGGGAGTGCTTTAGGAGAAGAGCCAGATGAAGACCTTTAAACACTCCACCTGGACTTCACGTTGCACAAACCAAAGGAAAAGGGGAAGTAAGTGGAAGTGAGCATGGGAGAGTAGAGAGGAGGGGTCTCTGCAATCCCTTCCCGTTTACTAAATGCCTTCTGCGTGCCAGACACTGTGTGGGATAAAGGTGGCACAGGGTTGGGGGATAATAGGGCAGAGGCTGGGCTCCAATGCTGGCTCACCGTCCACGTGTGACCATGACCTTGAGCAAGTTGACGTGTCAACCTGTCCCCGCCATTTGGAAGGGAAGTGAATGAAAATCTCTCGAAAGCCTTTCGAGTGTCAGGCTCTGTGCTGAGTGGTCCCACTTGCTTCTCAGAGACCTGGAAAAGGCGGGCAGTATCATGTGCCTTTTACAGACGAGGAGTGTACTTGAGCGGTGCAGGACCGCACAGCCCCTGTGTCATGGCTGCCTGGCTTCAGAACGACGGGCATCTTTCTGTTGGACCGTAGGGACGGGACTCCACAGCCTGCTGGCCTGGGGCTGCTGTGAGCAGCACGTGAGACGCTGGATTTATTTGAACGTGGCTTGTGAATTCTGAATGACAGTGAACGTGCAGACGCCGGTTCTGACAGGGCTCCCGGACCTCGGGAAGCTTTCCAACAAGTAGAGGGAATGAGAGAGAGAGCTGGACACAGAAATGGGAGTCACTCAGACCAACTCAGATGCTGCAGAGGGCTGCGTGGAGACAGCCCCGTCTAGAGCTTCAGTTTTAAAACAGGCTCTGAAGAAGAAGAAAAATAGGAGAGGATGGAAAGAGATGGGGAAGACGGGCTCACGTAACCCCCCATTAAGCTGGGGTTTCCAGAGTGTGACTCCTACTTCACACCTGTTCCCCAAGTGGATTGCACATGAACCCCACACTGACTCACAGATCGGGTAGGGATTCATTCAGCAGACGTTAGGGGGAAATGTGATTAGCACAGCAGACCTTTGATTTCATGGATGTTAATGTTTACGAGGAGGCTGCAGTAAACGTGTGCCGGTGACTCACAGCACTGCATGAATAACAGGTGCCCGGCTCAGGGAAGGGAGAGTAACTGAGGTTTGGAAACCATAGCACTAAATCGGTACACCCCCCCCCAAGAACCATTGCCCCCAGAGGCTACTGACACCCCGACCTCAGTGTTGCCAGATTTAGCGAATAAAAATACAGGCCACCATTTAAATCTGAGTTCCAGCTGAAGAGCGAATACCTTTTTTAGTGTACATCCGTCCCATGCAATATTTGGGCCCTTCCCTGCTTCTCCAGCCTCGCTGTGAGGGGCCAGGTAGGTGCTTGTAGAATTGAGTTGCTTCCCCCAGGCCTGGACCTGTAGGGAGAGACTTGCTCACGAAAGGATGCCCTCACTTATCTGGTCTCTCAGATGTTACTTCCTTTAATTAAACTGCTGGGATGAAATAAAGTGTGTGGGAAAGACTGATATTGACTTCCTTAGCTTAACAAAAGCCAAAGCTATTGAGAGGGACACTTAAGGAAACAGTGCACTTCAGCAGATGAAAAGTACAGCCTGGCTCCAGCTCGGATCTGTGGGGGGACAACCAGGGGCAGAGGGGAGAGGTAGAGCCGCTGCTCAGGGAGACTGTGATGATGTGGGCCGAGGGGGCCGTCCTTGCCTTGAGAGCATCCCTCCGCCCTCAGTAATGCCCGAATGCCTGCCTGCGAAGCTCTCCTTTGACACAGCTCTGCTTCTCAGCATCGGGGAACACCAGCTGGGAGAGAGGCACAGTGGGAAGTGGCGAAATCCATACCTCCGGGCATAAGCACTTATTGAGCACTTGCTGTGTGCCAAGCCCCGAATCAGGTGTTGGGTCTCACCTCTAGCTCTTTACAAGGAAACCAGCTGGGGTTGCCTAAGTTCTCAGGGACCCCAGTTTCTCAACTAGGGAGCTCAAAGATGCAGAAAGAGAGAAAAAAAATTGTTGATATTGCTGGTGGCATTGGGAAATACATGCTGATGACTATAGAGATTTGGAGGGCAATCCTGGGCTAGGATTCCCCATTTTACACCAGAGGAAACTAAGGGACAAAAGCTCATTGGGGAATTTGCTTGAGCTCATGTGGCATGAAAGTAGCAGAGCCAGGATTTGGACCTGAATCTGATGGTCTTTGAAACCCTTAACCATAGCGTTACGCTGCCTCCTGGATTGTAGGGGTTGTTGAGGTTTTTAAGCCAGGAAGGATATCGTGAAAGCAAAAAGTTGAAGAAACATGAATCGGGTGCTAGGTCTGAGGCCAGTTTAGAAGTTAATGCACGGAGGAGGATGCCAGCTCAGGAGCTCAGGTATGAGCAGGTGGGGACCCAGGTTAGGGGACCGATGGGAGAGGAGGAAGGTGAGACCTCCTGGAGAGTCTACTCAGGGAATAAAGGCAGAGTTTATGATGGGGGTGGGTGTTCAGAGCTGGATGCTGCAGGAAGGGCTAGGGAGGAATGGCAGGCTTTGGACATGCTGGATCTGAAGCCCGACAGCAGCCCAGTAGTAGAAAGCACTAGGGCCTTGGGACCTGACCTGGGTTTACACCCTAGCTGTCCTCTTCACTAGCTCTGTGACCACAAACTATTTACTTAACCTCTCTGAGCCTCTGTCTTCTCTCTGGTGAGATGCAGAGCAATGACACCTACTTGGCAGGATACTGAAGATATTAAATAAGGAAAACTATGTAAAGGGACAGACAAGGCTCTTGACATAAGTCAGCATCTGGTTAAAAGTGGTTTGAAACTTGGGGCCCCAGGCCGGTGTCATGTGTTAGTCCCCACTGAGCTGCAGCAGAGATGGTCCTGGATCTGGGAATGGAGGGACTGGTGTCTGACTCTTCATTCATTCGATGAATTTTTATTGCATTCCCACTGTGTGCCGGGCCTTGGGGACATAGCGTGGAGAGGCTGGTGGGAAAACCCAATTATAGCACAAAACAGAGCCCGCTGAGCAGCCTGAGAGCAGGATGTGATCTGTCTGGCTGTGCGTGGTGCCCCAGCTCAGAGCCTGGCACGTAGTAGGTGCGCAGGAAATGTTGAATGGGGTTGTGGAGGCAAAGATGCAGTGGGCCTTCTCTGAGCACATCAACGCTGGTGCAGAGGAGGGTCGGAAAGTCTGAATTTGTAACCACTTTCTGTTCTGGAAACTCCCCAACAGCAGGTGAGGAGTTAAAGAAAAGATGAGAAACTGGGGACCAGGGTTTCAGTTCTCAGCCTCATCACCACATCTTATTCTCTTTTTCTTCCAAATTCCCAGTTGGCTCACCTTTTCCAAATTCTGCTTTGAAAAACGCTGGAAAACGCCCCTGGGGGTGACCATGCGCCATCAGCAGGCTGGGACGGGGCGAGAAGGAAAAGCGGCCACAGGAATAATTGGCATTATGGGGACTTCCCTGGTGGTCCAGCGGTTAAGACTCCACGCTCCCAATGCAGGGGGCCCGGGTTTGATCCCTGGTCAGGGAACTAGATCCCACATGCGTGCTGCAACTAAGGAGCTGGTGAGCCTCAACTAAGGAGCCTGCCTGCCACAACTAAAAGATCCCGCACACGGCTATGAAGATCCAGTGTGCTGCAATTAAGACCTGGTGCAGCCAAATAAGTAAATAAATAAACACATATAAAAAATAATTGGCATTATGGGGCTGCCCTTCAAGGCCACGGTGGGCTTTGACCCTGGGCAGCCCCCTCTGGTCACCCATCAGTGAACAGAGGAAAAGCACTGAACCTCCGAGTTTAAACATGCTGCACGTCCTTCTGACATGCCCCAGGTCACACTGCAGCAGCTTCCCAGCCAACCTCTTCTGGTTTTGTCACATACTTATGTTTATTGGAAGGCTAGTGTTTTCTCTCTGTTTTTTACTCCTTTCATTAAAAAATATGTTCTTACATTACAAAATAAAACTGCCTTCTTTTTTAAAATTTATTTATTTTATTTTATTTATTTTTGGCTGCGTTGGGTCTTCATTGCTGCGCGCGGGCTTCTCATTGCAGTGGCTTCTCTTGTTGCCGAGCGCGGGCTCTAGGTGTGCGGGCTTCAGTAGTTGTGGCACGCGGGCTCAGTAGTCGTGGCACGTGGGCTCAGTAGTTGTGGCTCTCAGGCTCTAGAGTGCAGGCTCAGTAGTTGTGGCGCACGGGCTTAGTTACTTTGCGGCACGTGGGATCTTCCCAGACCAGGGGCTTGAACCCGTGTCCCCTGCATTGGCAGGCGGATTCTTAACCACTGCGCCACCAGGGAAGCCCCCAAACCACCTTCTTGTCATAAGAATCCAAGCAATATATTTATCCCTTTAACGGAAGGCTAGTTTTCTCATTTATTGCTTTTTTCTTGAGTAACTTAAAATGATGTTTACACTTTAAGGTAATATAAGAATGCATGCTTGTAAAAATTTTACAAGCTTGTAAAAAAATTTACAATGCTTGTAAAAAAAAATTTTAACAGTGTAGAAGTGTAAAAGGAAAATAATGGAACTCTGCCTTCACACCTCATCCTACCCCCAGTTCCACCCACCTCCAGGCCTCTGAAATGGCTTTTGTTTTCTAGATCAGGGGACCCTTGGGAATCTCACAGACACATCCCTCAAAGCCATTGCTAAGTTGAGGGGAGGTGGCCCTTTCCAGTGACAGGAACGTGAGTTGAAGATCAGGATTGGACAGTTGGTTCTACCATTGATTTGCTGTGTGGCCCTCAGGAATTCACATAACCTCTTCGAGCCTCCTGCTGTATGACCTCAAGCACCCGCATAGACTCTCTGAGGCTCGGTGACCTCCTTGGTAGGCTACCCAGGAGGAGAATTGGGGTCGGGGCTCTGAAGCCCTGACGTTAGGTGTCCTGCAAACAGCCCAGGTGACTGTGTTGTGTTGTGGTCTTGGCAGGTTGGGGACCAGATTCTGGAGGTGAACGGGCAGAGCTTTCTCAACATCCTGCACGACGAAGCGGTCAGGTTGCTCAAGTCATCCCAGCACCTCATCCTGACGGTGAAGGATGTCGGGAGGCTGCCCCGTGCCCGAACCACCGTGGACAAGACCAAGTGGATTGCCAGCTCCCGGATCGGGGACACCGCCACGAACTCAACAGGGTGTGGCTGCCCTGCTCTCTCGCTCTGAGCCCCAGGACCCCAGGGCCATTTCTGAAAGGCAGTAACAGCCCTTCCCACCTCTTCGCCATGCACCATGCCCTGACCTGTGAAGACTGCGCTGATTCCCAGAGCCTGTGGTCCCAGCCCCGGGGTCCCTTCCGTTTGCCGGGCAGGACCTCGGGCACATCCCTTGTCCCCTCCTGGCCTTGGTTTCCCTTGGAAAGCTGAGCCACAGGACCCGGCTCTCCCGGTCTTTATTTGCCCCCCAGCAAATCACATAACTTACTTTTGGGCCCTCAGTTGCTTTGTCTGAGGAGTGGGAATCACAACCCCAGCCCCCATCCCAGGTGTGTGGATGAGGGTCCCATGCGTCACTTGGGTGAAAGGGCCTTGGGAGTCACAAAGTGAGATACAGTTGCCAGGTGGCTGTGCAGCTGCTAGTAATGTAAAGTGTCACCTTTGGACTTCCATCAGAAGTCTCAGACTGGCTGGTGGCCCCCAAGCCAAACACACCCAGAGCATCTCTTTCTCCCTTCTTCCTCTCTTCCTTTCACCTGCACAGTATTATCATTTTAAAAAATTAGTTACCAACATTTAAAAGGTCATCTGGTTTCCCATGAAAAAAACTGGATTTCTGGCTGCTTCTTGAAAATCAAGGATCCTGGCAGCTTGAGCCCCCGTTTTTTTGTGAAAATAGACTGGAACCAAGCTGCACCTGCGCATTGCACTTCAGCACCTCCAGTTGACCCCATCCCCACCCTCCCTGACGTTGGCCTGACCCTGAGGCCACGAGGCAGTTGCCGTGTAGTCTCTCCTCTCCTTGTTACCTCCCTGGCCCCTGTCGGGTTGGAAACAACTCAGGATGCCACCTTGCATGGTTTTAGAAATGCCATCCACATGGTCAGTCAGGAGGACAGAAGCTGCCCGTCTGTCCAGGGGTTGATATTCCCTTGAGTGGCCCCGGCGAGTGCAGGCCAGAGTTCTCCCAAAGCTCTGCTCGTCCCGCAGCAAAGCAGCCGTTCCCTTCCCCGTGCCTGTTTGAACTGCTCAGACATGAGGCTGAACATGCTTGTCTTTCTTCATAGCTTTCCTGGGGATCTCACAGCAGAGGGGACCAGCAAGGTAGGCTGCTCTCTGTCTGGGTATCTTCAGCTTCTTCACAGCTCCCCATGCGGGGAGCTCTGGGCCTGGCAGGGTGGTCTGAGAGACTCACGGACACGATCTCATTTCATTTGGTCAGCCCGCTGACTGTCCATCCTCCATCCTACACACGTCTGTGAGTGCCACCGGGTTCTGGGTACCGCCCTGGACACCTGGGTTAACGGCACGAACGGAACAGATCAGGTCCCCACCCCGGTGGAGGTTATCCCCAGTGAAGGAGACGCACATCAAAACAAAACAAAACTGCACATGTATCTAATCACAAAAGACTTGCAGTGCCATCCAGGAAAGGTGCTGCGTCTGATGAGAGAGAATGACAGAGACACCTAGTTGACATTGGGGGAGAGGCCAGAGGGAGAGGGCAAAGGCTCTCTGAGGTAGTGACACGGTGTCTGGGCCGTAAACCGAACGAGAAGTGGAGGTTAGTGAGCTCAAAGTCTGGGCAGGAGCAGGAGAGGGATGGCGTAGGCAGGGGCACCGCCTGTGCTAGAGGCCTGAGGCAGGTGCCGCGCTTGGCTTGGCGGTGGGAGGGCCAGGTCACGCCGGACTCGGGGTCGCGTCAGAGGTTTGCCTGCTAACCTAGAACGATAGGTTGCCTCTGAAGGGCTTAAACAGGGGAGCAAGGTGAGGAGATCTGTGTTTTTACAAGGTCCTCTCAGCAGCTCCGTGTAGGTGACAGAGAGAGGCAGAAAAGACAAGGAGGGAGACCGGATGGCGTCTTAGACACAGCTGACGGTGGCAGAGGCAGTGCCGGGAAGGGTGGAGCGTGTGGGTGCAGATCTGAGCGATGTTTTGGAAATAAAATTACTATTATCCCCATACCAAGAAAGATATTTCAACCTAGAGAGTAAAATGGGCACCAAAATAATACCACTGCTCGACTCTGAATGGTCACAAGGCTCTGATGAGATAACATACGTAAACGTGCTACATGAGCCGTGAAAGCACTTGGCAAGTGCACGAGGCCGCGTGCTCTGGGAACATAGCGGTAACATCTGCAGCTTTCCCATGCGGCCCGAGACCTCAGAGGGACCCACCCCATCCCTCGGCAAGGGGGTCGCTGGCTGGGCCTGGCCATTTGCCTCCAGAGCAGCTCCGAATTCCCAGGCCTCTGTCTTGCTGTCTTTCAGCTGGGGTTTTACAAGGGGCCGGCCGGCTCCCAGGTGACCCTGAGCAGCCTGGGGAACCAGACGCGGGTGCTGCTGGAGGCGCAGGCGCGGCACCTGCTGAGCGCGCGGGAGCGTGCCACCATGGCCTACTACCTGGAGGAGTACCGCGGCGGCAGCGTGTCCGTGGACGCCCTCGTCATGGCCCTGTTTGAGCTGCTCAACACCCATGCCAAGGTGACCCGCACCTCCTCGGGCAAGGCGGGGCTGGGGGCGCCTGGCTTCAGCTCTCAGGGTCTCCGCATCCTCCCCTGCCGCCCTCTGTCCCCCACTCCTCTCCTGAGAGCCCACAAAGAGTCAGGCCCAGACTGAACCCCAGGCGGAGGCTGGTGACCGAGACAGACCCTGCCCCGGGGGAGCCCGCAGACTCCTGGGGAAACTGTCAGTTAAGGTCCCCTGTGATTGGGGCCCTAACACAGCGGCTTTCCATGCTGAGTGTACATTCAGAGTCGTCTGGGCTGCTCTTAAAGAGCGATGCTCGAGCCCCACCGCAGGCCGGCTGACCGCACACCTCTGTGGATGGGAGCCGGCCACCAGTAATTTTTACGAGCCCCCCAAGTGACTGTGCCGTGCTGCCCTCTTTGAGAACCCTGCTCTAGTGGAAGTCTGAGGTTCAAAAGCTGCATGGAGGAAGAAGTGATTAAATCCACTGGGAGGTTACATTTGGGAAGACTTAACAGAGGAAATGCAATTTGGAGAGGAGGGGGAAGGGACAGCCAGGGGCTTCCTGTTCAGGGACTTGCAGGCGTATGTGCAGGCTGAGATGCCGGGGAGGAAGTGGTGAGATGGAGGCAGGGGTCAGATGATGCTGGGCCCGGCCTCCAGGCGAAGGCGCTTGGACTTTTCTCCTAGCACAGTGGGGAGCCCCGAGGGTGAAGGAGGGGAGGCCAGGGGCCAGGTTTGCATGCGGGTCATTTGGGGTGGCAGGGGGCCGTCCCACCTGCTGGTGGAGCTCCCCACTGAGTGCCCGCCTTGTCCCTGCCTCCAGTTCTTGCTCCTGTCTGAGGTGAGAGGTACCATCTCCCCGCAAGACCTGGACCGCTTCGACCACCTGGTGCTGAGGCGGGAGATCGAGTCAATGAAGGCACGGCAGCCCCCCAGCCCTGTGGCCGGGGACACCTACTCCATGGTCTCCTGCAGCGACACAGGCTCGTCCACGGGCAGCCACGGCACCTCCACCACTGTCAGCTCAGCCAGGGTGAGCTGCCCCTGCCGCGTCGCTGGCTTGCTGGCCAGCAGGGGCGTTAAGATAACGGCTTTGAGTGAGACCCCTCCAGGTTCGAATCCCGGCACTGGGCGTCTGTGCTGGGATTCGAGCCCTTGCCAGCTCTTGCCTTTCCGAGCCTGTCTTTTCACCTGTGAAAACCTCCTAATGGTTGGGGGCCTGCTGCATGCCAGCAGGTGAACAAGGCAGCTGTGGCCCTGCCTCAGGCGCCCAGAGTCTGGGGGATAGGGTGCAGGCTGGGGGAGAAAGGTGAAAAACACAGGTCATGAGACAAATAGAAAAAATAATGCCAATTCATGCGAGGATGCCACGAGAGACCCCACAGCGCATGCGTGGTCGTGGTCGTGACTGGGATCTTCCCTGAGACACACCCTCCTGATTCTCTGGAGCCCCAAAGCCCAGCCTGACTTTCCCAGACTCGCCAGCCCCTAGAAAAGCATCTGGCCCATCTCATGGTGTGACTCTGCCCCCAGCATGCTCAGAGGCAGATTAACCCCGGGAAGCCTTTGCAAGGAAAGGGCAGAGGAAATGCCTTATTATCCATCATGGGGAACAGCCAGTTATTAAGGTCCGTGCCTTGGGGAGAGCCGGAGCTGGAGTTCGGGAGAGCCGGCTTGGCCCCATCCTCTCCTTTCCCGTCTGTCGGTCATTCAGCACCTCTCTGCTGCGGAAAGGGAGTGGGGAAGTCGAGTTCCTTAAACACCGTTACTCCCAGACACTGAACTGGGAGCTCTTACGGGTGGAATCTCTGTTAGACTGTGTTCGTTGTCCTGTTGGGGGAGCAGGGGGTCTGAGAGTGCAGTGACGTCCACCTGCTGACACAGGTGGTAAGTGGGCACAGGTGAGCTTGCAGCCACCAGGAGACAGCCCTGGAGCATGTGCGCCTTTCCCTTGGGGACTCCAGCTCCCAATATAGCTTTTTTTTTTTTTTTTTTAGCTCTGGGGATCTGAGTTTCTGGGGAAACTTCTACTCCTCTACCTCCTATCCCTACCATCCCAAGTCACCTTCATCCCCCAAGAGTCCTCGTCCTTCCTGGGGCGACCAGGAAGCTGCCACATATTCCTCCTGGCTCTGGACGCAGCTGCAGTGGAGGCGATGTCATGCTTCAGGATGAGCAGATCACTTCTGGGGCAGGGAGGAGGCTGCCTCCTGCCTGGGGCTGCATGTTTGGCTCTGATGTAGCACACAGGTGATGAGCTGGTTTCAGGCTGTGGGGGCCCTGGCCCGAGGGTTTATTTCTCTCTGGGTCCAACTCCACAGAGATTGACGTGATGATGTCCATGAGTTGGCTTCATATCAGTCACTGCTCTAAAACTTGGAGGATTGCCGACTCTAATTCTGGGATGGTCCCTTTAGAATCAGGGATGAGAAATCCAGTGGGTGGGATGGGGTGTGTTCTAACCTGGGAGGCAAGAGGTTTAGGTTAAATCACCTGAGGCCCTGGGTGGCCCTGGCCACGGCAGCCCGAGGCCCTGATGGCAGGCCAGGCTGCAGCACTAAGACGCCTCAGGGTAACTATTATACCCAGGAAGGGCTCTGGGCAGGGGTCCCGGCCCCAGCTCAGCACTGGCCTCCCATGACCCTGTCCCAGCCCGGGGGTCTCTCCTGCACCTGGGGAGCACTGACCCTGGCCATCTGAGCCCCAGCTGTGGCAGTTGACCCTGCCCTGCCGGAGAGACCCTCCCTGTGGATTGGAGCACCCTGGGAAAGGCAGACTTCAGAAAGGCCACGGGATGATTTTGAGCAGGGAGTTCATGGGACAGATGGAAGGGGTCTCCCAGCTTCTGAAGTGGGAATAACCATGAGTCTGAGACCCACTGGATAGCTCGGGCATGTCAGATCAGGGCTAACCAAGACCAGGGCGAGCCCTTGGAGGTGGGTGCTAAGAGAACATCGTACAGGCAGGAGAGGCAACGTGGAAAGGCTGCCTCCATCTGCAGTGGCTCCATCTCCCTCCTCGCGATGGGGCAGCTGGTTGGGAGGAGTAAAGGATGAGTAACATCCCAGACGTGCTGCCCACAGCCCGAGGGCAGAGGAAACCTCTGTTCTTCCTGACCCGTCCCAACCTGGCCGGAAAAACCACCCTGTATCCGGGGCCTTGCAGGCACTTGGTGGCTTCTGGAAAGCACTGGGCTGAGGACCTGCCACTGCCCCTCCAAACTTCATCCCCCCTGGGTGCTCTCCACACGCACAGCCCAGGGCTCCAGTTTGCAGACGCTGAGCTTCTCTGCCACCATGGGGCCTGGGCCTCCCTGAAATCTGGGTCTTCTCTGATCGAGGCTTCTGAACAGGGTCCTCCTTCAGCTCTGCCTTTCAGTTGCAGGTGTGACCTTGGACAAGTCACTTCCCTTTGCTTAGCCTCAGTTTTCCCATCTGCCAAGTGGGAATAATGACCCTAGCCTCAACTGCTAGAGACCCCCAGGATTGCCTCCAGGGGCATGACCATCTCCTGAAGACCCTTTTTAAGGACACGTGTCATTTCTGCAGAGCAGTGAGGAACCCCTGGTTTCCTTCAAGGAGGCAGTTAGAACGAGGCCATGCTGATGGTAGCAGTGGGGTTTCCTCACCCCTTCTTTATTCTTGCCCACAGCATCCCAAGTAAAGAAAAAAGGGACTTGGAGAATCTCTTTGCTTATTTTGCCTTTTTGTGTGTGTGGGGAGGGGTGTCTGGGAAGGGGGTTTGCTGTGCCCACTCCATCCCTAATATTTATTTGATGTATTTTTCTTTTTGCCTTTTGCCCACCCTTCCTCCCCAGGAGCGGCTGCTGTGGCTTATAGACCTGATGGAGGTACCGTCCTTCCTGCCAAGGGGGGCTGTGGGAGTGCCTTAGCTGGGGCAGAGGCAGGGGGCTGTGGCCCTTCCCCCCACCTCCTTACACCCGCACCCAGCCCTGGTGGGGAGCTGGGCTTCTTCGGGGTGCTCACTCTCTCTCCTGTTTGCCAGTTCATCAGGTTTTTCAGGCTCTGGAGTGAGAATGCCCTCTGTTCAAATCCCAGCTCTGCCACTTCCTTGCTGTGTGACCTCAAGAAGTAGTTTCACCTCTCTGAGCTCAGTTTTATAAAGTGAGGATGATAATTTCTGTGCCATGGAGCTGTTGAGAGACCTCTCGGCCTTCACATATGCCACACAATCTGTCTGTCTGGAGTGTTCTCCTTCCCACGTCACATGGCCTGGCTAGCTCCTGTGTGTGCTTCAGCCCTTAGCTCACATGCCACCTCTTCCAAGCAGACTTCCCTGATCCTCTCAAGGAGGGTGACTTTGAGCCTGTGGCTCCTTCAGCCCCTTGGGCTTCTTGCTGTTATGGCTCTTGTGTCATTATATTCCAATAATTTGTACAAGACTGGCTGGTTACCCGCCTTGACTGTGGGCTGCTTGAGGGCAACAGCTGTGTCTGGAGTTACCATCAAATCCCTAGTGCTCAGCATAGAGCCTGGTCCATATTAATAATTTGGGCCTTTTTAATAGTGGCTGGCATTTGTCAGGCATCTCCATGACACTATGATAATGCTTTCCAACTGTATCTTCCTTGACCCGCCCCGTGACTAGGTGTGGCAAGTACTGCTATGATCCTCATTTTACGGAGAAGAAAACTGAGGCTTAGAGAGAAGTGACTTTTTCAAGATTGCTCAGCTAGTGAACAGTGGAATGTGGATTCAAACCCAGGCCTGCTTACCTCTGAGCTGGTGCTGTTAACACTGCAGTCTGATTGTGATTCTTCCCTGAAGCAGCTCACCAGATGCTTGCTAGGCATTATCTATCTATCTATCTATCTATCTATCTATCTATCTATCTATCATCTCCTCTCTCCCTCTTTCTCTTCCTTCTGTTACCAAATATCAATTGAGTGATTGCTATGTGCTATATCCAGTTCTAGGTGCTGGGAATACAGTGATGAAAGAACTACAAAGAAATTCTTTCCATTATGGAATTTAGGGTAGAGCAGGAATGACAGACTAAACCACATAAATAACTGAAATGCACGGTATGTTACGTGGTAAAAAGTGCTAAGGAGAAAAATGAAACAGGAAAGGGGACTTGGGGAGGGGGTGGCATGGTCAGGAAGTGACACCTGCGGTAAGATCTGAAAAAGGTGAGGAAGATGGTCCTGCCCACAGCTGGGGAAGAGTGTTTCCAGCAGAGGGAACAGCAAATGTAAAGGCCCTAAGGTGGGAGCAGGTCTGGAGTGTCTGAGCAAAGTCCGGAAGCCATGAGGCTGGAGCAGTCAGCAAGGGGAAGGGCAGTGATGGATTATGTGCTGAGGACTTTGACTTCGCGTCTGAGTGAGATGGGAGCCGTTGGCAGGTTAGAGCAGGGGCTGCCATGATCTGACTTAGTTCACCAGGATGCCGCTGATTGTTGAGAACAGATGGGGATGGGTTTGAACCAAGAACAGGTTCATTCCCAGGAAGGGCCCGGGGAGGTCGTGCAGCCTGAGCTGCTAAGAGATGTGATGACGGGCTCTGCAGCCGCCAGCTCTTCCTGCTGCCTGGTCAGCCCTGGCCTCAGTGTCTCCTGGGAACACCCTCCCTCCCCCACAGCAGGTCTCAGACTGGACACCCCATGCTGCCTGCATGCAGAGCCAAGGACAGAAACCTCCTCCTGGAAGCCCCTCTATGCAGGAATGTAGGGCACCAGGCCCATCCAGGGAGTCAGGAGCCCACACCCTTCCTCCTCTCTGCCCCCACCACGCAGTGCACCCTCAGGAAAGCCCCTCACTCACCGTCAGCCTCAGTCTCCCCATCTGTACAATTGCAGGCAGACCCCCAAGTCTCCTCCAACTCTGAGAGTCCTCTTGTCAGGAGATTCTGGAAAATATTCCAGGGGAGGCACGGCAAGGAATGGCAGCCCTGTGTTCCCACCACTTATCTGTGTATTTGAACAAGGGCTGCATCATTCCTCCTGAGAGAGAGCTTAAAATAATATTAATTCATTTGCTGCTAAGTGCCAGGCACTGGTCTGCAACACCACCATGTATTAGTGAGCTTTTGCTGCAGGGATGCTGAGTAACAAACATGCCCCACAATCTGGATGGACAACAACCGAAAACATTTCTTGCTCATGGCCAAAATCCCTTCCCTCGTGGAGCACGCGTGCTTTTCACATCTCCATTAAAATGTCCGCCATGTTGCTTTAACCTCTGCCTGAGTGTCTTCCCCAGGACACAGGGGAAGCTGGTGGGGTCAGACAGGGACCTCATTTTTCTCCTGTCTGTGTCCCCACTGCCAGCCCAGGGCTTGGCACAGAGCAGAGTTCAAGGAAATGTGAAGCAGAAACCGAAATGAAACCTCATTCCCTGGCCACCCAGGATCATCTTCTAACGTTCCAGCCTCCTGAACAGTTACCTCCCACATTGTAGGAAAATGTCCTCTGCTCTGGCGTTCAGACGGGCAGGCGGGCAGGCGGCTGGCTCTCGTGACCCACATGCCGCAGACGGATGCCCCAGCTGGAGCCGGTTCCCGTTTAACCCCAATTCCCTGGATCGCGCTGCACGGTTATCAATCCCAGGCTAAACGTGGCTCATTCTGCAGCCATTTTCCCTCAAACCAGACACAATCGATCAAAGGAAATCAGATGCAGCCTTCCCCCTTCAACAAATTGTGTTTATTTTCCATTTGTCTAATAGAGAGTCAGCCCTGGGAATTTTTGGCTGCCTCCAAACGGTATCATTCCCCTCCCATAAAGATGTCGGCCAGGAGAGCTGCGTGAAAGAAGAAAGGCCGGCCCGACATTTCTTGAATTCCTCATCTGGTGTGAGCAGGCCTGTGGGGGAGGGGCTTAAGTGCACAAGCTCTGGAATCCCACACACCAGGGCTGGCTCTCCCAACTAGTAGCCGTGTCACCTTGGGCGGGCGACTTAAGCTTTGGGAGCCTCAGTTTTCTGCATCTGTACAGTGGGCTGATAAGGCCGCCCATCTACAGGTTGTTGTGGAGATGGAGAGTAGGGGTGGACTTACAGGTGTGGACTATATAGGAGCCGATTCTGTTGGCACTCTAAAGGCTGGCAGAGGGCACTGCAGAGGAAAAGGGGCTGAAAGGCCAAAGCCAGCCTTGTACCTATGGAGCAGATGCTATTGAGGTCGGGGTGGCAGTGGAGCTTGCCCTGGCCTTACCCACAGCCCTCTTCCTCCTGGATTTGAGAGGTTCTGCACTCTAGGCCTCTCATGTACCTGGAAAGGGGCTCCCCAGGCTTGCTAAAGGGTGCTGGAGGTGGGGCCCCTGCCTCTAAAGGCCGTTGCCGTCTCCCCTGCAGTAAGGTGAGAAGGGGGTGCAGGGCGTGGCTGTCAGCACTTGGCAGTGTCAGCCTCCTCCCCATGGCCTCCTTGCCTTTCCTCTTCATCCGGGGCCAAAGGAGGGCGGAGGCGCTCAGGCCTGTGTCAGACGCCTACAGCTGCAGAGACCCCTGACTGTCAAGGCAGCTCTTTCCAGAAACAGGGAGCAAATGATGAGAGGTACACATCCCACCTGCTGCATGTGCCTCTGGTCCAGCCCGGGTGAGTTTAGGAGTCCTCTTCTGGGCAAGTTCTTCCCTAGCGGGGGAGCAGGAAGGAGCCCATCTATTTACTCAGTCATTCTGCCGCTCCTTGTTTATGTGGCAAGCATTCGCTCAGCACCTCCCGCATGCAGGCTCTGAGCGGGGCACTGGTAGCCGGGAACAAGAGACAACAGCGCCCACCCTCACGAAGCTTAGCAAGGGCAGTGAGGACGGCAGCCTCGAATCAAATCATCTCCATAATTCACACTTTGATAAGTGGGTCGGAGGGTGGTGCGAGAGCATAGAACCATAGTTTCACTGGAGGCATTAGTGACCCTCAGGATGGCTGCAGCTTCGCCTCAGCCGGTGTCTGAAATAAGGACCATTCCTCCCAGTGCTTTGAGGAGCATTCTCCTCCCTGTGTGGGGACTTGCGAGTGCTGGAAGCTGTTTCCACCAAATAGAACCAAGTCCGTGGAGGTCAGAGCCTGCTGGAACATGACCAGCCCCTGCTCCCCTCAGAGCCCAGGTTTGCCCAGCTATAACCTAGGAGAGCTGGACTAAACACTGACGTAGGACTGTAGGGTGGGGGGGCTTCACCTTTTCTGTGCTGCGGACCCTCCTGGCAAGCTGGCAAAGCCCTGGGACCCGTTCTCAGGATAACAGTTTTAAATGTTTAAAACGAAAACACACAGGATTACAAAGGAAACAAATCAGATGATGAAATGCCTTTTTCAAATATGGAAACAAATGGTAAAACGTGTGCTTCTTTATCATCACGCCCAGTAACAAGGCCTGACAGCAGGTCGGTAACAGCTGTAATTGTCAGGCCGTGATGAGCATAAATGGGACTTTGCAGTCTCCGCCACGTGCTACGAAAGATCCGTGACCGTGTCAGAGGCGCTGCTGATTCTGCTGGGCTGTGTTGCCTCCGTTCATAAGGGAAGAAGATGCTACATTTCGGTTAGAGGTTAATGAAAATAAAAGATGCAGGGTTCTCCCCCAGCCAGGTTCACCGGCTTCTGCCTCCCTCCTGGAGCCCTGCTTTCCAATGCCTGTCCTGCGGGCTCTCCTGTCCCTGACCTGGAGATTCTGGGTCACCCTCTCTGTCCACTGAATGACGTCCTCTTCTTAAGACCATTGGGAGGGAGATGCATGGAGGCAGAAGGAAGCACGGGCTGTGCTGGGACCAGGCAGTAACACCTGCCTCTCGGGAGGGCTTTGTGCACCATCTTCCCGGGGGCTTTTCTGCTTCTGTGGTTTGGTGGCCAAACGTGGTAGCAGGAGTGGACAAGCTGCTAAAAGGCCCAGTGCCAGTTCCCATGGCCTCAGCCTCGCCAGCG
The DNA here is from genome assembly GCF_949774975.1 of Lagenorhynchus albirostris. Lineage (NCBI taxonomy): Eukaryota > Metazoa > Chordata > Mammalia > Artiodactyla > Delphinidae > Lagenorhynchus > Lagenorhynchus albirostris. Next base: position 19,760,732 of record NC_083101.1, read on the forward strand.
GGTGCAGGTTCCAGCCCTCTGTGTTGAGGATTGTTTCTCTCGCTGTCCTATCCTTTGCCCTCCCCTCCAGCTTCCAGACTTCCACCCGAGCCCGGGCTCGGAGAGGCCGGGACAGCATGATCTGTCTCCACCAGCACGGCCATCACCCCAGGGTCTAGCCACTTGATCCTTTTGGACCCCCAGACCTGTCCCCTTCACTCTGGGCAGCCCCCTGCCCCCCAGGAACACCAGGACTTTCTGGCTCTACCGGCTGCGACAAGCTCCTCTTCCCCAGCTCTGGAGAGGGTACCTCTTGCTGTTCTCTCAATCCCTTCCTCTTTCTCCCCTTGCTCTCCTCTTCTTGGTCTTTTCTCCCCAGGCTTCTCCCTTCTCTTTTTCCCTCTTATTCTCCTCCCTCTCTAGTTTCTGTCTCTCCCGCTGTCCTCTACCTCTCAGCAGCCTCCACTGCCGACCTTCCAGAAGCCTTTATGACTCTGTGCCTCAGTTTGCCCATTGACAGAAAGGGGAGGGCACTCGCAGCCTCAGGCCGTTGGTGCATTCTGGGGTGGAGGTGGAGGGAGCCTGTAGTCCAGACATCAGAGTAAAGAAGCAAGAAGAATGAAGAGCTGAAAATAGCACCTTTATGTAAGAGCCCTCCCATTGTAATGAGAGGGTGGGGGCAGAGGAACCCCGGAACTGGGCTGTAGAGAGGGGAGGGGAGAGAGAGGAGGGGAGAGAAAGGAGAGAAAGAGGGGAGGGGAGGGCCTCATTTTGCTGAGGTGGCACCCGGGCCACGCACGGGCCTCCCTTTCCAGGATCACGAGTCCATCTGGTAGAGGCAAGCACAGGTGATTGCCCCTATGATTTCATTTCATTTTCTCCCCACAGTTCCCTCAAACCAGACCCTGGGGTATCTGAGCCCTGACTGGGCAAACTCAGATGAAAAGGAGTTCTCTTTGAAAGGAAGGGGATTTTCTGAGCCGCCACAGATTTGAGGAGGAAGGAGACGGGGGAGCAAGGGCAGCAGGTCTTGAGGGCATCCTGGCTCTCATGGGAAGTAGTCTGGATAACAGACTCAGACCTTGAATAGGGTTCAGCTTCCTGCTCCGTCCTTGCTGTGTGACCTTGGGCAGGTGGCCTCCCCTCTCTGAGCCTCAGTCACCTCAGCTGTAGAATTGATGAAGGGTCCCACCCAGCAGGATTAATTGAGCCGCCAGGTTTACACCCTTAGCTAGTCTCTGGCCTCAGTGGGTGTGGGAGGAGGGCAGCCCAAGCAGCTGGGGCTGAGGGGAGTGGGGAGGAGGCCAGGACGCACGGGCTCCTTCGTGAGCTCCGACCTTGATCCTCCTCTCGAAGGCTGTTCCAGAAGCATTTCTGCTGACGCATCCCCCGGGTTCTTAGCCTGCTGTCTGCAGCTATTTCAGATGCACAAGGAACATGGCTCGGGGACTCGGGGCTCCTGAGCGTCTGGATTCAGCAGATGGAGTCTGGCAGGGCGGGGCTCCAGCCCGTCTGCCGTTTGCTCCACTTCAGGCCTTCCTCCCAGGGCCGGATGTCTGTCCCCGATCCACCCTCACCCTCCCACGTCTCCATCCCTCCCTCCATCTTGGCTCCAGGATGCCACTGACAGCAGGGAATGACTGAGGCCAGGGGCCAGCGATGGCTGCTTTCTCTCTTGTTTCAGAGAGGGTCCTCCTGGGGCCCTTTGACGGGCTTTGGGGTCACCCTGACATGGGTTAGAAAACTGATCTGCTGTAGAATGGCCCTGTGGCCTTGGACAAGTCACTGCCTTCTCTGAGCTTAAGTGTAAAAGACGTGAGCGGGGACAGTCGGAGTGCCTGCCTTGCAGGGTCGTTGGGAGAATCAATGAGACCATGTAAGGAAAACATCCAGCAGGGGTCTGGCCTGCAGTAGGCCCTCCACAGTTTGGAGTTCTCCGATGTCCTTCTCTCTGAGAGAAAGTCACGCCCTCGCCGTAGCGCTCGGCAAAACATGCCTGAGTTGCCAGGATCGGGACCCTTCCTTGCCCCCTCCCACGGGCCCTATTACAACACCAGCCCCATCAGTGATCCCGAACGAGAGTCTGTGGGCAGCTCCTTCATGCCTGGCCCTCTGCTGGGTGTTGGGGACACAGTGGCCTGCTCACCTTCTACCCCCATGAGCTTTCCTCGTAAGTCAAGGCTGCCTGATCAATGCTTGTTGATCAACTAAATGAATATTCAAAGCTCCTGATGCGCCAGAACAGGACAGAATCCAGGGCTTCTGTCTGGCCGCGGGCTGCCGTGTAAGCCCCCAGGGAGCCCACAAGGTGAATTTGGGGGCAGCTGGCAGTGGCTACATTTGAGGTGATGGGGGCCCCTCTTCGGTGTAGGCACCTTCCAGGTCCATGACCCCCTTGGGGCCTCCTGCTGAGGCCAAGGCAGTAACTGCCGAGTCTTGGGAAGTCACTGCACGTAACCTGCCTCGCCATTCACCTTCATCCTAGGTGGCCTGTGTCGCCCAGCTGGACCGTTTCCTGGGAGCACTGGACTCATTACGCTTTTGGAGGAGGGGGGCGGTATGTGAAAGGATTACTGTTTCTTTCCGGAGCGCTGTCGGAGCGCTGCCATGGGCCAGGGCCATGGTTCCCAGGGCAGATTTGCAAGATTCCAGGCTTCTGATAAGCTCCCCTCTTATACTGCGCCAGGCTCTGTTCTGAGCATCTCTCAGGTGTTAATGCGTCAACTCCATGAGGGAGGAACTGCCGTTTACCCATGTTAAAGATGAGGAAACTGCGGCACAGAGCAGTTCAGTGGTTTGCCCAGCGTCACTCACCTGTGAGTAGCAGAGCTGGGTGCGACCTCCGAAAAGCCAGAACCACTAATCAGTGTGTGAAAGAGCAGCCTCCCCTCCTCAAGGATCCCCCCATCCTTGCATCACCAAAGCTGTCGGGGCGTCTTCCCATGAGGTGGTGCGCGGGAGACAGTGCTGGAGAGAGCGGGAGAGGTCAGGAAGCTGAGGTTTGCACGTAAGCCTCAGCTTTGTTGATAAAACAAGGCAGTTGTCCTGGCCTGACGTTGCCCCAGAGGCTTCACAGGACCAGATGAGGAGCCCTGGCTGAGAAAGGCTCAGGGCCGGGTGGGCGGGGCATCTTGTAGGTTGGTGGATTCCCATGGCTGAACACGTGCCCTGTGCCCACCCAGAATGTTCAAGGCTTCAGGAGGCTCATTTGAGATGGGGGTCAGTGTGGAGTGACTTGGTAGCCTCTGCCCTAGGGGTGTGGGGTCAGGGGGCTCCTCCCACCCACCTGCCGCCTTCACCCTCATTCAATCCACCGTTACTGCTCTCCGTGACCTACCGTAGCCACCTTGCTCAATTCTTTGCCTGCTCGGGCCTCCTCCCTGTGACAGCCAGGGTCACTGATTAATTCATTCACCCACTGATTCATTTGCGGATTAATTAATTTGCTTAGTAAATATTTACCAAGCAGCCACTATCCTGAACACTGAGGATAGAGTAGGGACTAGGTAGCCACAAGTCCTGCCTTTGAGGAGTTATCCTAGGGGGGAGACAGACAATAAGCAAATCAATAGTATCCGATCAGGTGGTGATAAATCTTACACAGAAAAACGAAGCAGGGTCAAGGGTTAGACAGAGGTGGTATGGGGGGGTTGGAGAGGGGCGCTGTTTGAAAACAGGGCTGGTCAGGGAAGGCCTCACTAAGGTCAGAACTAAATAAAGTGAGAAGGTGAGCCAGGAGTGTAGTGCAGGCAGAGCAGTGAGTGCAAAGGCCCTGAGGCAGGAACCATCCCATCCTGTTGGAAGAGTAGCAAGAAAGGGCCCAGTCACCAGGCACAGTGAAGGCAGAGTTTGGAATTTCCTCTGCGTAAAATGGAAAGACCCTGGAGGGATTATGAGCTGGGGAGAGACACTGTCTGATTTACCTTTCAAGATTACATCCTGGCTGCTGGGTGAAGACTGATCAGTGCAAAGGAGGAAAATAAAGCAGGGCAGGGGTGGGGGTTGTGATTTTAGGTGGGGTTGTCAGCCTGGACCTTCTTGAGGAGGTGATATTTGAGTAAGGTCTTGAAGGAGGTGAGCAAACAGATCACGCCTTGTGGGTAGTCCTGGGGAAGCATGTTCCAGACAGAAGGAACAGCCAGTGTAAAATGTAAAGGCCCTGACATGCCTGCATGGCTCTAGCGTGGCTGGAGAGGAAGTGAGCAAAGGGGATCTTCTTAGGAGGCAAACCTGACCACATCTCCATGGTGACCCACTGCCCTCAGGCTTAGGTCTAAGCAGCCCTTAACTCATGTGGAACCACCCGAAGATTCTCGAGCATCCTCTATCCTTCCTGCTTAATGCACATCCCTCCGTCTGAAACACCCATCATTCCTTCCTTTGCCCAGCTTTAAGCCGTGCTCGCTCCTTCAGGAAGCCTTCCCGGATGACCCCTCCTCACCCTGTGCAATCTCCTCCTTGCTTATTTGCATCCACCCCACTCTCTCTAAGCTATTGAAGGCAGGGGCGGTGTCTCACGTCCTCTGTGTCCCCAGGCCCTCGGTCTGGAGCACTGAGACTGCTCAGTATCGGTCGCTGAACTTGAGAGTTGAGCCGGGTGATGGTCGTGGAGGCTCCTTGCCATCCTGGGCCCGGTGAGGTGGAGAGAAGTGGCTCTGCTGAGGCCTCAGGAGCCCAGCTTAGAGAGGAGCACTGCTGGGCGTCCCGGGGTAGCTGGAGATGGAAACTCAGTGTCACCTGAGGGAGCGTTAAGCTTCTGGTGAGGCAGGAAAGGAAGAAATGAGCATCTTTGCAAAATAAGCTCCATTGAAACCGTAACCCTCTCCCCCTTCCCCCACAGCACAAAACCATTAAAAGAGAGAGAGACTCTCCCCATCCGCCTCTCATCTGCATCTTGCCACTTTCACACCTCCCTGGGATCCTGACGGGAGCAGTGGAGAGAGAACCCTTGGGTTTTGGAGGCGTTGAGAGTGTTGAGCACAGGCTGAGCTACAGGAAATCCCAGTCGAGGCCAGAGTCACGCCACAGCATCCGCTCGTAGTTCAGGAGAGGCTTGGAAAATCTCCAAGAAACAGACATCCTTGAAATTGATTTCCAAATGAAATCGACATTAATTTTAATGTGTAAAGTAAATTCCCAGGGAGTGGGGCAGGTCAGGAGAAACTTAAACCACAGCACAAAGGTGTCTCAGGGCACGTAGGTTTGGTGTCCTAGAGAGCCAAGTGGTTTTTCCCTCTCAGTTTGTATTTGCTCACATGGCTTTCTTCTCTGTTCTAGAACACTCTGGACCTGGAGGAGACTGGGGAGGCCGTCCAGGGCAATATGAACACCCTCTCAGACGTTTCCCTGGTAAGACCCTCTCTGGCCCTTTCATTGTGTTTTGCCCTCCCGGGTCTGCCTGAGACCCTGGGGGCTGGCTCCCTGGTGAGAGCCACAGGGAGGAGACAGAGGCCCTCGGCTGTGAGCTCTCAGCTAGTTCCGGGGGTTTTAGGCAGGGCTGTCAGGCTGTTTGACTATTTACCGAGTTGGTGTTAACTTTTGATGCGTTATCTGAACGTTGTCATAGCAAGTACTGAAGCATGAAGTGTGTGGCGAGAACTCCTCAAGGAGGCCCTGTGATTGCACTGGAAAAGGGAGTTAAACGTGACCTCATGCCCACACGCGCGCATCAGCAGTCTGGGTAGCGTTGCCTTGTGATCTGACCCACATAACTCTTGAATGTCCTGGGCTTTGGAACCAGACTGCCTGGGTTCAAATCCCACCCTCTGCCACTGACTGTGTGACTTTGGGCAAGTTTCTTAACTTCTCTGTGCCTCGGTTTTCCTATCTGTAAAAATGGGGGTAATAATAGTGTACTACCCCATAAGTTTGTGGCAAGGAGTAAATTAATTAAACTAAGTAAAGAATTTGGAACAGTGCCCACAAGGCCATCAGAGCTGTGCTAGTTTGGGATGCTGGCATAGGGAGGGGGGCATAGTGATGCCGGGATCTGCCACTCACCAAGCGCCTGCCGGGTCACAGGCCCCTTGCTAATGCATTACGCACTCTGCTCCTCACCCCCGCCACGACTCTGCTGGGTAGGTGCAGTTTTCCCCATTGCCCAGAGGTGCACTCAGAGAGGTGCTGTGTCTTGCCCAGGGCCACACAGCACCCCAGCCCATGTCTGTCCACCTTCTACCCACTCTCTCCCATCAGTCCTGTCACACCTCCTGTCTCCAGAAGCTATGATAATCCCTTAAAAAGAAAAGCCAAAGAAAGGCCTTTTTTGTTTTCCATCTCTGCATCCTGCGTCTAATTAAGTCCCGTGCCCTGTGACAAGCCCTGGCTAATGCCAAGAACTTCAGTTCCCAAAGGTAATGATGCCATCCCCAGAGACTCCCGCCAAGATCCCGATGCTTATCAGCTGCTGAGACGCAGGGAGAAGTTTTCCACTCGGGTGTTGCATTATTCAGAGCAGCGTGGCCAAGAGCTGATAGAGCAGGGACGGAATTGCAGCCAGGGCCTGGTGCACTGGGGCGCTCAGGTCTCCCCGCTAACAGGCACGATGGGCTCTGACTCCTACTCCTGTTGGGTCTTTTGGCAGGATGATGTCAAGTCCACCTCCAAGGGACTGCCTAGCTACAAGCCACCGCCTCCCCCATCACCTTTGCCCCAAGGCCACGACCACCTGATCACCCAGACGAGGAAGCCGGGCAGAGAGGACCTCCAGCCGCCTTCCTCCGTGTCTTCCCACGCGGGCATCGTCTTCTCTGCTCCGCGGAACCGCAGCCCGCCGGCGGGCACCTCCCCCACCCCAGAGGCCTCCTCAGCACAGGACTCGCCCTCCTCCCCCATCTACGCCTCCATCTCCCCGGCCAACCCCGGCTCCAAGAGGCCGCTGGACGCCCATCTGGCCCTGGTCAACCAGCACCCCATTGGCCCCTTCCCGCGGGTCCAGTCACCCCCGCACCTGAAAAGCCCCCCTGCAGAGGCCACGCTGGCGGGGGGCAGCCTTCCACCACCCTCCCCCTCCGGCCACCCAGACCAGACGGGCACGAACCAGCACTTTGTCATGGTGGAGGTGCACCGCCCAGACAGCGAGCCCGACGTGAATGAAGTGAGGGCGCTGCCCCAGACACGCAGTGAGTACCGCAGGCCCTGGCGGGCTGGGCTCAGGGTGCTGCTGTGTCATCTTAGGGGCTCCCTGTCCCCCTACGTTGACCTGCCCATCAGCACAGCCAAGGTGGGACCAGATGCTCACCCAGTGAGGGGCCTTCGAGCCCAGGCCTGCCCCCTCAGGGTCAGGGGGGCCAGGGAACAGGGTCCCGAGCCCAAGCCCACACTGAGGGGCTTCGGAGGCAGAGGCGGGAATGTGAGTCCCCGCTCTGCCATTACTGGCTGTGTGACTGTGGACCGGCTGCCATGCTTTCCCATCGGGGACTGGAGATAACAGGGACAGTCCTGCCAGGTGGCTGTGAGGGTCGGGCTCCTCCTCCAGGGGCCCCAGACCTGGTCATCCTGCGCTCACCTACAAGTCTCCCCAAGAAGACTGAGCCTGTGCAGGGCAGGGGTGGCTTCTGTGATCTCTGTCCCCCAGTGCCAGGCACAGAGCAGGTGCTGGGGGACAGGTGGGCATTGAAATTGCAGTCTCTGGACCCCTGGAGGTCTCCTGACCTGGGGCTGCAGGGTCAGAGTGCGGGCTCGACCTTCCAGACACCTGGGAGGCCAGCCCAAGGCCGCATGCCCTGAGCTTCCAGAGGTTGTCCAGCTGGGGAGGTGGCAGGAATGGCAGAGCTGGCTTTCCACTCGGTAGGGCTGAGCCCTCCGCAGGCCCTGGACCCCCCTCCCTCCTATTAGTGAGTTGGGTACGTTTTGTTGGATTCTGCTGCCATCTTGTGGCGAAGGTGATGCACGGGGCAGCCTTGGCCAGGGAAGGTGGCCAGCCAGGTCAGGGGACGTTTACTGAGCACCTGCTGTATGCGAGCAGCGGGCAGACTAGGATGCAGAATGCGGGGTCCCTGCATTCAGTAGCTCACTGACGGAAGGCAGCTAAGGGAAGAGCAGGCAGGATGCGGTGAGAGAAACCTGAGCTATCATAGATGGATCACTCTAGACCTGGCACTGAGCCGGACACACATGATAATAAAGCTAACAGGTGTACAGCACTCTCTGTGTGCTAGAAACACTGTTCTAGGGACCCTGCCGATATTAGTAACTCATCTAATCCTCCCAACAGCTCTGTGAGGCTGGACTGTTATTATCCCCATTTTACAGATGAAGAAACTGAGACACAGAATGTCATTGTGGAGCCAGGCAATCTAGCTGCTTCACCCAACACATCGTGTCTGTTAGTCTTTATGATAACCCCGTGGGATAGGCATCGCTGCTCCTGGGTTAGAACAAGAACATGGAGGCTCAGAGAGGCTGTGTAACTCGCCCAGGATTGCACAGCTGGTCAGAGAGGATTCAAACCCCACCTGCCAGACTCCAGAGTGTCTCAATCTCGGGGGCCAAGCCGTCACACACATAGTGAAGCGGCTTCGGTTTGACTGTTAAACCAGAGGGCGTGTGCCCATCACTCAGCTCAGGCCAGGTGGGGTCAGCAGGGGCACAGACCAAGCATGGCAGACCTTCCTTTTTTTTTCCCGAGAAGCCTGGAATTTAATTTTTGTGTGAAATCTCCTAATTCGAATGTGATGGCCTTTCATTAAAAATTGACAACACTGTGAGAGTTAAAAGAAACAAAACAAAATAAAGCAGAACAAAGCCCGTATCTGTGGGCTGGGTTTGCCTCCTAAGCTCTGTTTTAATCATTATGCCGGGGGCAGTCAAAGCGGACGTCCTGGAAGTGGTGGCCTTGGGGCCAGGCCTAGTTGGAAGCGCAGGTCTCAGTAGGTGGGAGGGTGGCAGGGAGTCTCTGCCCAGAGAATCCCCAGCCTTCCAGCCTGCCGCTCAGCTCCTCCAGGAAGCCCTCACCAGCCCCAGCTGTAAACCATGCCTGTTCTCCTGTCCCCACTCCCAGCAGCCTCCACACTCTCCCAGCTCTCGGACAGCGGGCAGACCCTGAGCGAGGACAGTGGCGTGGACGCCGGCGAGGCAGAAGCCAGCGCCCCGGGCCGAGGCAGACAGGTGGTGTCCACCAAGAGCAGGAGTAGCAAGGAGACGCCTCGGAACGAGAGGACCACCGAGGGGGCCGCCAAACCGGTGAGCGAGGAGCTGGGGGTGCAGAGGGGGAGGGGGAGGCCGGCCCCAGGTGAAGAACAGGACGTCCTGAGCAGGGTTCAACTTGATTAGTAACCACAGGGGAGGTAGTGAGCCCCCCGTCACTGGAGGGGGGATGTGGGTGTCTGGAAAGACCGCTGCATTCAGAGTCTGAAGGCCCTCCCTTGGCCACTGACACAGACGAGCCAAGTGCTCAAGGTGGGTCTCAAGGATCTTCAAGCTCAGTTCTGACACGATGTGGTGGCGAGGCAGTCAGACTGCGTTCAGGTCCTGGGGTCACCCCCAGGCAGCCTTGGGCCCGCCCCTTAAGCTCCCGAGCCTCAGAATTAGAGAGCTGAGAACCCCAAGTGCTGTGCTTAGCGCTAGCACACTGCAGGCTCCCGACACGGGGCTGGAGTCTGCACCCTGCTGACCCAGAGGCCTCTCACGGCTGGTGCAGCCCCCAGGCCAGGCCTGTCCACCCAGGAGGCCTGTCACTGGTTTCCTTTCTCACACCTTCAGCCCGGACTCCTGGAGCCCACCTCCACCCTGGTCCGTGTGAAGAAAAGTGCAGCCACCCTGGGCATCGCCATCGAGGGTGGCGCCAACACCCGCCAGCCCCTGCCTAGGATCGTCACGATTCAGGTACGTCCCCACGGACCTGCCTGACCGCGTCTCCCTACCCCTGAAGGTCCCCCTCTCAGCATCCCAGGGGTTTGCCATGCCCAGAGATGCCCCAGCACCCAAGGGCAGACCCAGGCTCATACCGCCTTTGCTCTCGCTGAGCCACAGTTTTCCTAATCAGGGCAGCGGACACCAGATTGTGGCTACCTGGTTGGCGGTGGCAGGCCTACCCTGGTGGGTGGTCAAGGCCAGGCTGGCCTAGCCCTCAGGCACCCCATGTGCTCATGCCCTGTGTCTCACTCCTGCAGCGAGGCGGCTCAGCCCACAACTGCGGGCAGCTCAAGGTGGGCCACGTGATCCTGGAAGTGAACGGGGTGACGCTTCGGGGCAAGGAGCATCGCGAGGCCGCGCGCATCATCGCAGAGGCCTTCAAGAGCAAGGAGCGCGACTACATCGACTTCCTGGTCACCGAGTTCAATGTGATGCTCTAGGGGCCAAGGCCCGGGGGCCTCCCACCGCTGCCCAGCCCCTGGCCCTGGTCCTTCCTCCCTCCTGGCACTACTGAGCTCCTTCAGGGGCCGGGGCTGCATGGCCAGGGTAGCAGGAAGACATCCCTCCACTCCTTCCTGGCCCACTGGACCAGAACCGGGAAAAAACAGCTGGGCAAAGCAAACAGAAGGTCAGGTCGGGGTCTGGTGCAATGCCCAGTACACAGTAAGCCCTCAGTATAAGCATGAGACCTCAGGAAGGGAAGAAACTAAGGGGAAGGGCAGAGCGCCTGTGTCTTCATCTGAGGCCTCCCAGGGCCTGGAACTCTGGGTTGCGTGGAGGCCCTGCTGCTCCCCGGCCAGCTAGGACCTGGCCCATCCCCAGATGCCCGAGCTTTTGTCTGGAGTGAAGTGACGTGAGAATCCGTAGACACAGCCCCCAGCCAGGGCGGCATCTTGCAGGACCTTCAGTGCCACAAATAAGTATCGAGCACCCCCCATTCACACCCCGTTCCTCCTAGCTCCTCATTCTCCATAGTATTTATTATTTATTTCCATCCCACACCCCTGGGTACCCCGGGATCCCAGCTTCCCACCACACCCCTAGCCTATCCCAGAGGCCTTGCAGGTGACCAGCGTCGTCAGTGTATTTATATACAGAGCTTATGACTTTAATTTTTCAATAAAGAGATCTGAACAAGATTAGGACCCAGCGTGCTATGTGGCCTGCCTGTGTGGCTGGCGTTTTGAGTGCTTGACGTGGAGGGGGGATGGTAGGACAGATGGAGTCACCCAGAGTATCACATTTTCCCTGCCCCCCCCCCGGCTCAATCTGGGTCACACAGCGGGGACGCAGGGGCACTGGAGCCACAGCCACAGCTTCGGAACACCGTCCTTGAAGGTGATTTACAGGTATTTTTAGCTCAAAACGCACAGGTATATGTAGTTGTTCAACTGTAACGCTGTACCCCTGAAACTTACATAGTAATATCTTAAGCGCACATTTATGTTATGAGGCAGAACGCACCATGTGCATGAATGTTTTAAAACACAGAGAGGTGGCCTATCTCAGAGCGGGTCCCAGAAACTGACTATGAGATGAGGATGTGTGTGCAGGTGATTCATTGAGGAAGTGTGGTGGAGAGTCCAGTATAGCAATGGGGGAATCAGAAGGGAAGGAAAGGAAGCCAAGCAGGATGTGATTACAGGCAAAGTCCTGGGAGGACAGTGGCAGCCTGATCCCACGGGGGACCCTGGAGTGTAAGCTTGGCCTCGAGTTGTCCCCACTCAGGGCAAGGGGACAGGGCTTTCAAGTTGTCAGTCTTTGGACAAGGTCTGGGGGGAGAGGGGGGAGGCGGTGAATTCCCAATCACTTCTACCTGTGCAGACCACGCTGGTCCAGGAGCCAAGGGCAGCGGGTGTTAGAAGCAAAAACCCATGGAGGGAGCGGGGAGGGGAGGGGGCCAAAAAATGGTCTGCTACACAGCCCCGCTGCCAGCCCCAGTGCCCATTTCCTTCACCCCAGTCTTTCTGTGGCGCAAGAACACTTTGAGAAGCCCTGCTTGGTCCAGCCCTGTGTCCAGGGGTCTGCCAGAAGTGGGCTGGGGGCAGTCGATTCCCCAGACTTGTACCACATCTGGCTCTTAGCTGCTCCTGTCCCCTCCCCAGCTTAAGGAGACCACCTGAGGCCAGAGCCCTGGATTCCGCTGGACCTCTAAAGCAGCCAGTCTCCCCCAAAGCCCCAGCCCCTCCCGTGGGACTCTGTATGCTCCTCTCCAGCCCTAGTACCCCTGCAGGGAATAACCCTCATCTGGCTGCAAGAGGGCTTTGTCAGGCCCCAGATCTCCTGGCATCAGACTCCAACTCCTGTGCGGTCACGGGCCAGTGATTTCACCTTTCTAAACCCTAGTTCCCAATGTAGAAAATGGGTGTGGTTGGCTGAGTAATGGCTCCCAGAGATATCCAGATTCCTGTTGCGTGTGAGTGTTACCTAGATGGCAAAGGGAGATGTGATCAAGGCATTTAGACGGGGAGGTTATCCTGGATTATCTGGGTGGGCCCGATGTAATCACAAGGGTCCTTATCAGAGGGAGATTTGGCACAGCAGAGGAAAAGGTGTTGTGATGATGGAAGCAGAGGTTGGAGGGATGCAGTTCAAAGATGGAGGAAGGGACCATGAGCCCAGGCATACAGGTGGCCATTTACAAAGAAGCTGAAGAAGGCAAGGACATGGATTCTCCCCGAGCCTGCGGATGGAACCTGCCCTGCCAACACCTCGACTTGAGCAAGGTGAAACTGATTTGGGGCTTCAGACCTCTCTGTAAGAACAAATTAGTGTTGTTTTAAACCATGAACTGGTGGCAATCTGTTACAGTAGCCACAGGAAATAAATACAATGGGGATACTGCTACTTGCTTCTGGTGGAGGCTGGGATGCTGTGTGTGGGCCCAGACTCCAGGCTTGGAGTCAGCCCCCGGGAGACGATTGCAGTTGGGATGCTGGTGAACAAAGGAGCCATCTGACCTTATAAACACCACAGCTTTTCCAGGCCCAAGTCCTTGTGCATCTGTTCTGAATCAAGAGGTTTTCGTCTATTACTGACTTGCTGTGTGAATTTCAGGCCAGTTACTGGCCTGCCCTATGAACTCGTGACTTCAGGTGTCTTATACCAGCCATCTCCCCACTCCACCCAACCCCAGGGGTCAGGGAGCTCCCAGAAGCTGCTGCCCACCGTTCCAAGTTTGTCCTCTGAAAAAAGGACAAGAATGAGTTTCTGGAACTGTTGGTTCTGAAATTCCTGGGTCTGACTCTGGGGCTGTAGGCCATTGGGTATGAGGGTTCCCCTCCCAGTAGAACTTTAAGCTTAAAAAAATTCCTTTGCAAGTGGGCTTAGAAAGGCCGAGTTACTTGCCCCAAGTTGCATACCTTATGAGTGATAGTGGACAAATTTGGACCCACAGCTACCTGAGGTTCACAACGTGAAGCTCCAAGATAAGGATGTGTCCTGTCCTGTTGCCTTTGAAGGGACCTAAAACAATGCCCTAAGGCAGCTTGGTTATTGGGAGAGGGAGGGGCCAGAGGTCCACCTGGCCACAACATTTTTACTCATAATGCCTGAGCTGGGGGCAGGCGGAAGGTATGACTAGACAGTTTCAGGGTCTGCGGCTAGATGGAGGAGAAGACGGAAGAGGGCAAGTTTTTGGTTTGCAATAGGGCCTGCCCAAGCAAGTGCTGAGTTGGCCTTCACTTGGCACCCTCTCTGCTTGGAAGAAAGCAGGGTGAGGGATGGAGTAGACCACTGTGAGGATCGCAAGGACAGAGAACAAGGCACACCTCAAAGAGTCCATACCTCAGAGTCTGACATTTGGACTCAAATTCTACATCCACTACTTCCTGGCCGTGTGATCTTGGGCAAGTCACTTAACTTCTCTGAGCCTCAGATTTCTCATCTTTTTTTTTTATCACCGTATTTATTTTTATTTTTTTTTAATTGAAGTATAGTTGATTTACAATGTTGTGTTAGTTTCAGGTATACAGCAAAGTGCTTCAGTTATGTAAATATATATATATATATATATATATATACTCTTTTTCAGATTCTTTTTTATTACAAGATTGAATATAGTTCCCTGTGCTATACAGTAGGTCCTTGTTGTTTATTTTATAGATAGTGTTGTGTATCTGTTACTCCCAAACTCCTAATTTATCCCTGCCCCCCCTTTCCTCTTTGGTAACCATAAGTTTGTTTTCAATGTCTATGAAATGTCTATTTCTGTTTTGTAAATAAGTTCATTTGTATCATTTTTTGTAATTGGAGTAAAATTGCTTTACAATGTTGTGTTAGTTGCTGCTGTACAATGAAGTGAATCAGCTATATGTGTACATATATCCCCTCCCTCTTGGACCTCTTTCCCCCACTTCCCCCCAATCTAGGTCATCACAGAGCACCAAGCTGAGCTCCCTGTGCTATACAGCAAGTTCCCACTAGCTATCTGTTTTACACACGGTTGTGTTTATGTCAAACCTAATCTCCCAATTCGTCCCACCCTCCCCTCCCCTCCCACGAGTCCACATGTCCGTTCTCTACGTCTATGTCTCTATTCCTGCCCTACAAATAGGTTCATCTGTACCATTTTTCTAGATTCCACATATATGTGTTAATATACAATATTTTTCTCTTTCTGGTTTACTTCACTCTGTATGACAGACTCTAGGTCCATCCACATCTCTACAAATGACCCAATTTCGTTCCTTTTTGCAAATGAAGCAACGGACAAAGGATTAATCTCCAACATATACAAGCAGCTCATGGAGCTCAATATCAAAAAAACAACCCATTAAAAAAAATGAGGGGGGGCTTCCCTGGTGGCACAGTGGTTGAGAGTCCGCCTGCCGATGCAGGGGACACGGGTTCGTGCCCCGGTCTGGGAAGATCCCACATGCCGCAGAGCGGCTGGGCCCGTGAGCCATGGCCGCTGAGCCTGCACGTCTGGAGCCTGTGCTCCGCAACGGGAGAGGCCACAGCAGTGAGAGGCCCGCGTACTGCAAAAAAAAAAAAAAAAAAAAAAAAAAAAAAATGGGAGGAAGACCTAAATAGACATTTCACCAAAGAGGACATACAGATGGCCAAGAGGCACATGAAAAGATGCCCAGCATCACTAATTATTAGAGAAATGCAAAACAAAACTACAGCGAGGTATCACCTCACACTGGTCAGAATGGCCATCATCAAAAATCTACAGACAGGGCTTCCCTGGTGGCACAGTGGTTAAGAACCTGCCTACCAATGCAAGGGACACGGGTTCAAGCCCTGGCCAGGGAAGATCCCACATGCCGCAGAGCTACTGAGCCCACGTGCCACAACTACTGAAGCCCGCGCACCTAGAGCCCGTGCTCTGAAACAAGCAGAGAAGCCACGACAATGAGAAGCCTGTGCACCGCAAGGAAGAGTAGCCCCCGCTCACTGCACACAGCAGTGAGCCTGCACAGCAGAGAAAGCCTGCACACAGCAACGAAGACCCAACACAGCCAAAAATAAAAACAAATAAATAAATAAATGTATTTTAAAAAATCTACAAACAATAAACGCTGGAGAGTGTGTGGGTGTGTAGGGACCCAGTGGCAACCTGGGGAACTGGGAAGAGCTTTCTGCCACGAGGAAAGAGAACTGGGCTGCAACACAGCTGGATGCCAGACCTTGGGCAAGTCACTTCCTGTCTTTGGGCCTATTCCACCCCCTCCCTTCTGTGAAATAGGATTGGTCCAGGAGCCCTTTAAATTAGTGTCATTGATTTATTTCTTATAGGCCTGGTGCTATGCATATTTATTTACTCCCCTCAGCAATCCTGTGAGGTCAGAGTTAAGAATCCCATTTACCTGAAGTTCAGTGGCAGCCACTGGCAGAACTAGGGCGAGAGCCTAGGCCAGTCTGACGCCTTACACTGCCACCCTTCACGGTGCGCTTTCACTGAACAATGGTTTATTTCTGTGCTGTTCTCACTGCAGGACCTAGGGCAAGTTCTCATCTCTCTCCAGGCCTGCGTTTGCCCACTTGTCTAATGATGGTTTTGAGTAGAATACACTTGGCGGGTAGTGATAATACCCACTTACCTTTTACGAGAGGATAGAGCATAGTAAGAGTTTACAACAGTGCCTGACATGTAAGTGCTCCAGAAAAGTTTATTACTACTGTTATGAAGCAGTAGTTTCGGCTATCAAAGTTTATGGTTTCTCCCTCACTGTGGCTCTGTGCGACCCTGCACAAATGTCGTAACTCCAGGCCTCCCGTCTGCCACTGGGCGCGTTCCAGAAGTACACGCAATCTCCCAGATTTGAGATTTTCAGTCCTGGAGCCTGGATCTACGTCCGAACCCCTGGGGGCGGGACGTGGGCTGTCGCCTTTCTGCGATTGGTGGAGCTTCCAGAGGCCCCGCCTCCCAGGGCCTCGCCCTGGCCGTCACAGGCCGGCCTCCGGGATTATGCAAAATATCGCCGCCCCGCCCCGCGCCCGGATTGGAGGCCTTTGTTTGCCGCTCAACTCCGGGAAACCACCCGCGCGCCGTGGCGGCCAGCAGGTGAGACGCGGGGAGGGGTTCGCGGTGGGTCAGGGGCGGGTCCTGGCCCCTCGCAGGGTCTCAGTTTCTCTGTCGGCGGAATGGGGAGGGAGAGTGGACAGCATGGGTGGGCTCCGATCCACAGGGACTGCGCAGCTTTCGGCCTCTCCCACGTGGAAACCCCTGAGCACGGGAAGGAGACGGATCGCCGCCCCGGGAATAGGAGGGAGCCCTGGACGGGCTATCAGGGTCCGAGTCCAAACGCTGCCGGCCTATGGGTTGCGCAGTCTCTACTCTCTGGCCTCAGTTTCCACCTCCGCGCAATGGGGGAGTTGGCTGTCTCCTCTCTCTCTCTCTCTCTCTCCAGCTGGGGCTGGTCACCGGGAGGGGAGGGGTCCCGAGGGAATCCGGAGGTGGTCCTTGGCTGGGCCTCGGGCTGTGTTTGGGTTGGAGGTGTGGCCCGGGTAGCTGTGGTTACAGGGGAGGTGGCACTTTTCTGTCGTGGGATTTGTGTGATATTCGCACACCCGGCAACAACCTCCGTAGCCTGACAACTCGGAGCCGTGAGCCCTCCCCGGACGCCTAACGCAAGTTTCTTTTCATCTTTTTGGCAGGGGTACGGAGGTAGGGCAAGGGCCAGCATGAGGGTGGGCAGCTCCGACAGTGGTAGGAACTGGAACGAACTGCAGGAGTAAGGCCAGCCTTTCTTGGTACGAAGATGGGGAGACTAAGGCCCAAAGAGGGTCTGAGACTTGCCCAGGGGCGCGCAGCGGGGCGGCCGCCGAGCTGGCCTCTCCCCTGTGTGATGGGTCTGGCACGGGCAGAGCCAGAGCCTTCTTGCTGCGTGACTTTGGACAAGACTCTTCCCTGTTCCTTTCCCTGGCTTTTGTTGAAAGAAATGACAGGTTGGAGCGGATCATTACCTACGTTTGGAAAGCTTCTGCTTCTCAGTAAAAGTTGGAAAGGAAAATTGCTGATAGCAAACCTGGGCTGTTTTGGAGCTGAGAAGAGAAGCTGAGATTGGCTGCGGTGAAAAGAGACATTGTTTCTGCCCTCTAGAACAGAAGGAGAGGAAATGACTGAAACTGAAGCGTGAAGGACTGAGGTTAGATACGTATAGGGACTTCCACAGAGAAATTTCGAGGCACCTCCTTTGGAGTTGGTGGGTTTTATTTTTTGGCTGTTGGTTTTGTCTTGTCAAGAAACAGAATTTCTACCTATCCATTTGATGGGGCCTAAGTCTGGCTGACTTACCAATAGGGGATGGACCCCATGGTCTTTGGAGGATTATTTGGGTTTATTCCCAAGGGCGGTCTCAGTTCTTCAGAAAGAGGGAGAAGGTGCCCATGTGAGGACTTTAGGCAAAGACCCAAAGTCCAGTGGTTTGCATTTGAAACATGTGATTTGGGTTGTTTCTTGCAAGGGGGTTTCATCAGCTCTCATCAGCCTGCAGAGTCCGCCAGAAGTGCCAGGGTTTCCAGAGAGACTGGGAATGGTCCCGGCACTGTGGCTGTCATGCTGAGAGGGTGTTTTGGAAACTGGTGCACACGAAGGACATTTCAATTTACCCCCATGAAATGGAGAAGAAAGACTATTTTTTAAGCATCCTGCTGAGTCACCAGCTGAATTTCAAGTCCTTTTTATGTTTCCTCGGTCCAGGAGGTGGGACAGATCTGGAGACTGAGAGTTAGAAGATCTTGGATTGAATCCTCAGCCTGGCTTCAGTTCTGAATGCCTCAGTTTTCCCCTCTGTAAAATGGGAATGGTAATGCCACTTTAAGACTCAAGTGAGGTGGCATCATAGAAAGTTTTTAGGCTACATTTTAAGTTTAAGATGAGGAAACTGAGGCCCACAGAAAGGAAGGCATAACAACAATAATACCGTTGATAATAATAGCTAATGGTTATGGAATGCTATATTCCAGCCACTATGCCAGGGGTTTTACTGCATCGAGTGAGGTCTGGGAGGGCAGGAGCTCTTGTCCATCTTGTCCCCAGTCACCCTCCCCGTGCCTAGTACAGAGCCCTACACATAGTAGGTAGTCAGTACATTGTTGTTGATCACCTAGTATTCACATCATTGCCATAAGATGGGTGCTATTGTTGTTTTCATTTTACAAATGAGAAACTTGAGATTCAGAGAGGTTAAGTCACTCATCTGAGGTCACACAGCTCTTCACTGGGATTAGTCGGTTATTACTTTGGGATTTGCAGGGGTGTGTCATCTGGTGAGAGCTGATTGTGTGCATCTCTTCCCAAGGCTGTGTTCAGTGATATTGGTAGCTTGAAACTACCAATAAGGGTAGTTTACATTATAGAAATTAGTAAATGCCACATTCAGAGCTTTTTCTTTTTCTTCCTTTCTCCCTTCCTACCTTCCTTCCTTCCTTTCTTTGTCTCCCTCTCTCTCTCTTTCTTTCTCTCTTTCTTTTTTCTAATAAGAGAGCTGCATGTGAAGGGTGTTGGCTGATGGAAGACGAGCCTTGCTCTGCATGGCAGCCAGAAGTTGGAGGGTTCCTGGTGGTACAGGAAGACCAAAGGGAGCCAGGCCAAAAGGCCTGCACCCCACTACAGCTCCCCTGAAGTGTGGGATTTTGGAAGGAAACTTTTATGAGATGAGGCTCCTAGTCTGTGGTGTGAGTTGTATAATGCAGCAGCTCTCTGACTTGGGAACAGGTTGTTGAATTCCAGGCCAAAATGTCTAGCCTTTAACGTGAAAGTGACGACAGCCCAATTTGATGGTCTTTAAGCAGGGAAAGGCTTGGTCAGAATGATGCTCTAAGGTTTATCCAGCAGCATGTCCTGAAGGGGTTGGAGGATGAGTTGGGGGCATGGTGGCCGGGAAGAGGCCCCGGTTGATCAGGGGAGCCAGGAGGAGACTAACAGCACCCCTGATTTTCTGAGCACCTCCTGTGTGCTAAGACTGGTAAACACTATCCCATTACTTTACAAGCATGTCCCTGAGGACAGTGTTACCCTCAGTCTGTAGATGAGGATATAGAACTTATGTTAGGAAACATATCTAAGGTCAGAACCACCAGATTTGGACCCAGGCCTCTCTGCCCCCAAACCCTCACATTTTTGCTTTCTCAGTCCCTCCTCCATTCCAGCCTACAGTCCCATATTGGCTCTGATCTTCCTTGCCAAGTGTCAGCCAAACTCCAGCTCGGCTGCAGAGAGAGACCCCCTGCTCTCAGCGGTGGTCTTGTACCAGCCCCCTGGATCCTTGCCAGCATTCCTCCCACCCCCTACTCCAAGCTGAGCCTATTGTGGGGGAGGGGCCAGTGAGCAAAGCCAGAGTTGGATGCCCAGCTGTGAGTCTTCTCAGTCTTGGGACCACAGCCAAGGACCAAGGACCGGGAGGGACCTCAGGGTTCAGGAGGCTGCACTCAGCCCCCCACCCCCCAGTCAGGGATTCATTCCGAGGGTAATGCTTTACTTGTGGGTGCAGATCCAACTCTGCCCCTAATGTGCTGTGTGACTTTGGGCAAATTGTGTAATGTCTCTGCGCCTTTTCTCATCTGTTAAATGCCCGATTATGAGGCTCCAATCAGATAACACATGCCGTGTCCCAAGATGTTAAGAGTGGCTAAGGCAGGGATTGCTTCCTTTCCTTTTTTGTGATCTTCACATAATCCTACATGTTGTATAATGGCTATATGTGCCGTGTGAAAAAACACATGGTGTCAGAGTCTAAAAAGAGGAAGAGAGAGGTTGTGGGATGGGGATACGGAATGTCACAGAATGTCAGAGCTGCCAAGGCCCTCAAAGAGCCCAGCCACTCTTCCCAGCTTTCATAGGCGGGAAACCGAGGAGGGCCAGGCCCAAGGTCTCATCAGAACGAAGCCCTGCACAGGCGTGCAGCAGTGGCTTTTGTTCGTCTTGCTTCGTTCTTTCAAGATAGTAAATGTTCATTTTACTCTTATTTTTAAAACAACTGTTATTTTTAGAAAACACACATAAGGAAAAAGAGTAAACTTGCCTTAGTTTTCTACCTAATAATAATTATTGTAAACATTTTGGAGGAACTCTCTCTCTTTTTTCCTTCCTCTTTCCCTTCTCTTCCTCCACGTTTTACTGTGTTTTTCTTTAACGGACTCACACTAGATACACATTATTTTATAACTGGCTTGTTCACTTAACATATCACAATTTTTTATATCACTTTGTTGTCTTCTACAGTATGACTGTTAATCACTGCATTAATATTCCTTTGAGAGGAAATATCATCATTTATTTTAATGATCCTCTGTTATTGGACATTGAGGTTGTTTCCAACTTTTCCACCTACTGTAAGATTCAGTCGCAAAGTGATTAAGATCGTAGTGTCTGGTTTCAGACAGCTTGATGCGAACCCAGCTTACTCTCCTGTGAAATGGGCATAATAATTCCTACCTCCTTGGATTGATATGAGGATTAAATAATGAGTTTCTCATCTATAGAAGGGCCTTTACAGAATAGGCGCGCAATAAAGTTTCGCTGTTAGCAACGCGTTCCCGTCACATGCACGTTGTTTTTGAGTCTTTCCATGGAACATAAATTTGAGAGTGTGGGTGCGTATATGTGCGAGTGTGTGAGCATGAGTGTGTTTTCCTCAATATGACCACACCCTCCTCATAACCCATGTTTCAGTTGGCTGAGGAAGGCCTGTTTCCTCCCCTCCTTAATGATTCAAGGTGGAGACACAGTTTCTAGCTGGGTCAGTGACCCCCAGACCTGGTTTGGGGGCCGCAGGGAGGAGAATCACTGGGATACGGCAGCATTTCTCTCCACTTGGTTGGGAGGGCTGGCCATCCCCTTTTGTGTAAAGGACTCAAAGCTTGAGCCGTGGTTGATATTAGGAGAGCCAGGAGAATTAAACTCAGTCCTTCAGGGAGCAGACCATATGGGCATTTCATGAACATGGCCGAAGTCATTTATTCATGAGCTCTGTGCCAATTGGGCACTGGCCAGGGCTTTAGGTACATAGCCTCATTGACCAAGGATCCTGTAAAGCCCCATTTTACAGATGCGGAATCTGGAGTACAGAGAGGTTAAGTGACTTGCCTAAGGCCACACAGCTTTCAAGAGAGAACCTGGAGGCCTCTGATTATTCACAAAGCCCATGTACCCTGAACACCTGCTCCCCGCAGCCTCCCATCAGCACAGTGTTTCTGCCTGTGTGGGCAAGTGGAATCAAGAACCCAGGAGATTTTATGCTGGAAGGTCACTTCTGATAACCTCAGAGAGAATCTCATTAAGCCTCAAGGCTCCACAGCTACTAGAGGGAAAAGCTTTTGTCCAGCATCACTCAGGCTGGAACTTGGGTCTCCACTTCCCAAGCCAGGCTTCCGCAGGTTCTTCTGGGTTCACTCCTGAAATCCTCCCCTGCTTCCTCACCCCCACATCCCCGTGGATTTTAACTATGGGGGTAAATTCAGGAACCTGGGCAGGAAGGAGTGGGTGACCTTGGGATGGGTTTTCATTTCTTCCCCAGGGAAGGGAGATATCAGGAGCTCAAGGAGGGGCAGAGGGTGAAATAACAGCCTTCAGCCCCCATGAATCCTGAAGTCGCCAGCCCCTGGTTTCCCCCAGGATGGCTGAGAAGCCTGGTGGCTCCACTGTACCCCCTGGACCTCAGGACATCGTGTGAAGGAGTGACTGTCCAGGGCTCATCACATCAGCAAGCAATGCCCATCCCAGTCCTGGCCCGGGAAGACTTTAAGAAAGAGATTCACCTTCCCCACTTAGGAGGGGCTTCAGAATGACAGTGGAGGGAGGGAGCAGGGAGGGTGGGCAGTGGGAAAGTGGGTGAGAAATGGCCACCGCGGTGTTAGAGCATCATGACCCAGGGGCTGGGGGAAAAAATGGCCGAGGGCTTACTGGGCTCCTGTGGTGAGGACTGGCTGGCTTGTGCAGCCGCGGCGCTCCAGGCATGCTTCTGATGGAAGCACTCAAGCCCTGGCAGTAGGGGCCAAGGTGTTTTGTTTGCTCTTTTGTTGCTCCCGGGTGACCAGGAACTAATCTCTTCCCCATCTGTGGGCCTCAGTTTGCTGACCCATACAATGGAATCATACCCCTGTCCTGCCTCCTTCCCAAAGTGATTCTCAAGCATCTAGTGCTATGAAGGATGAGAAAGCACTTTAGAAAATTGAAAGGCTCTGTGAGGAGCCAGAGTCTCCTTATGAAGTTAGAACATTGGCTTAGTGAATTGCAATTTGTTGGTAATAAACTCCACTCCTGATTTTCTGGTGCCCAGTTTATTGATAATCTCCACAGGCTACACGGTGTGAGCACCAAGCATGGTCGTTAAAAGACTCGGGTCTTTTTGTGTCTGAATGTACAGCAGCACTCACAAGCTTTGTGACTACGGGCAAGTTGCTGCAGCTCTCGGGGCCTCTGTTTACCTACCTGTAAAATGGGGATGTCACATCACCCTCACTGGATTGATGTGAGGGCCACAACCCAGGCTGGGGTGACTGGCTAAATTCAGTAGATCATCCAGCATGTGTTCACTGTGCTTCTCCTGTGTGTCAGGGCCTGTGCTGGGCACGGGGATGTAATGGTGCACCTCACAGAGCTCCCAGTGGTCAGGCAGACAGACCTGATATCTAATTCCAAATGGCAAGTCCCTGAGGAGAGCACATGGGGCTGGGATCTGCAAGCTGCCTGCAAGTTAGCAGGGAGAAGAATTGGGGTTGGGTGATGAGGGCGAGCACCGGGTGTTTGTCCCAGGGACACCAAGGAGCCCCGTATTGCCCGAGCACGCTGAGGGCCAAGAGACTGGAGCGGCGGCCAGGGTGTGGAGTTTCATCTTCTTTCTTAGAGCCGTGGGCAACTAGCAGAGTGTTTTAAGCACAGAAGGGCCGTGTTCGGACACTTCTGTTTTGGAAAGAACCCTGGTGCAGTGTGAGGAATGGATCGGAGGGACCTAAGGGCTTTCCAGGAGAGGCCGTTGCCGAAGGCCACGTGGGGATGCAGAGATGGGATGGATTCTGGGTGAGATTTAGGAAATAAAATCAATAGGAGTTGATGATGGATTGGTTTGGGGATGTGAGGGAGAGGGGAGTATCCAGGATGACGGTCGGTTCTGGCCTGTGCCCTTGAGTGAAAGATGGGCCAAGCTTCGTGGGGAAGGGTGGGTTTGAGGGTAGCAATATAACGAATGAGCTCAATTTGGTTAAGTATTGATAGAATTTGGCCGTGGGTGGAGATGGGGTGCCGTCAGGGGGTACCACACGAGCCAAGGCAAGGAGGAGGGTTGGTAAGAAGTGGGTGTCAAGGAGATAGAACAGAGTGCACAGAAGGCTGTTTCCCTTGGGGTTTGGCGGCTGCCCCTAAGTTGGGTTCGGGGTTATCCAGGGGCCATGGGGCGTGCCTGGCATCAGCACCCACATGACATTGATGGCAGTGCTGCCTGGGTTAATGGCCAGGGAGGGAGGGTGAGTGAGTGACGGGGTGTCAGGGGAGCCCGCCCCTCACACAATGGCCCACATGGTCACCAGAGCTGGCAGGGAGGGGCCTCATTAGGGTCTGGCTCTGTTGCACATTTGGCTGGGCTGCGGGTAGAGTCCCACCACCCAGATGAGGGTAAAAGGCAGGGAAGGGGATGGGGTGATAACTGGGATGAGGGCCGCCGGTTCCAGCTTTGCCAGATACTCACAAACTGACCTTGGGAGTATTCATTCATTCATTCGTTTGTATTCCAGACCCCCGGCTCTGCACTTTGTAAGTGTTACCTCTTTGGATCTTGGCAGCAGTGCTGTGGGGTGGCTACTCTTCTTATCCCTGTTATAGAAATGAAGAAACTGAGGCTTGGAGAGGTGAAGCCTCAAACGTCGCAGAGTTAGCAAGAGGTGGGGCTGGGATTTGAACCCAGGTCTGCATTGACTGTAAAATGCATTTTTTTCTCCTACACGGGTGGTTCCCAAACCCGGCTGCTCACCAAAATTACCTGGAGGGCTTTTTGGACAATACAGAGGCCAGATTTTCTCCTTTTTCTTTTTGTTTCCTGAATCAGAATCCCCGGATCCTGGGCGGGGCCGGAGTTGGGAGCCACAGTGTGCAGGGACGGGGCATAGGCCACCCCTCTGCCCTGCTCCTGCCTCTCCGTCTTGCTCGCTCTGCTCGGGGCACACACACTTGCTGTTCTCAGGGAAAGCCCCGCTGGTTCCCACCTTGCCCTTAGCACTTGCCCTTCCTGTGGCTTGTTCCTGCCCATCTCTTCCGTCTGGTCCCTTGTTTGAATGCCACCTTCTCACAGAGATCTTCCTGGCCATCCCCAAACTCTTTGCCCCAACCCATTTTACTCTCTGACCCACAGATTGTCTACCAGGGCCACACATCCCAGTCACCTGGGACACTTTAAAATCGCCGATGGGGACTTCCCTTGTGGTCCGGTGGTTAAGACTCTGTGCTCCCAATGCAGGGGGCACGGGTTCGATCCCTGGTCGGGGAACTATGATCCCTCATGCCGTATGGCGGGGCCGAAAGAAAAAAAAAATCGCTGATGCCCAAAGACTGAGTCTATGAGTCTGGGTGAACCTAGGCATCAGTATTACCGAAAGCAGCCCATCTCACCCACTCTGTTTCTCTCCATGTTTGTTTGTTTATTGTCGGTGTCTCCATTCGAGTGGAGCCAGGGCTTGGCCTGTCTTGTGCCCTGCCACTGAAATTCAGTTCAGTCAGCCAGTCCCCCACCTCCATGCCGCCTGGAAAATCCCACTCTAACTACAGGCCCAGTTTGGGGCGAGGACAGTGGGTGGGATGGCAGGAATCATTGCAGCCTTCCTGAGGTGTTTAGTCGCATATTGGCAGACAGGACAGAGAGTCAGAGCTGGAAGGGTGCCAAGCAAGCATCCAGTCTGGGCTCCCATTGTACAGATGGGCACTGCCCTAGTGAGAGAGGGATCCTCGATCGAGTTCACGCCCTGGATGGTAGGGGCTACGGAGAAGACCCTCAAAGGGTTGAGGCTGCTGGAGACCTCCTTCTAGGCTCAGCACGCTGTGTGACTTTGGCCAAGCCTCTGACCTTCTCTGGACTTTATTGTCCCCGCTCTGTACTTTGGCTGAGATGGTCCCAAGTTCGGACACTGGAAGTTTCTATGAGTCCTTTCCTGAGCGGTGCCGACCTGCAGAGGGCCTGCAAGGGGTTAAGCTTCTTCTGCTCCCCCTCACTCTGCATGCAGACGAACCCCCTCCTTCTGACAAACACTTGTAGGAAATCAGGCTGGGCGCTTCCTGCCGAGGCGAGGCGGCCTCAGCCGCAGCAGGGGCGGGGAGAGGTGGGGAGCGATGCTAGTCTGTGAGCAGCGACTGGGGCTGGCAGAGCGGCCTGGAGGCGGGCCAGGGCGCCATGGAGGCAGGGGGCTCCCCAGGTTTGGAACAAAGACTCCACATGCAGGTCCCCTGAGCCTGGGCCAGCAGGATGGTGGTGGAGCCCGAGAGAGGTGAGGGAGCCGAGGAGGGCGGGGGTTGGGGGAGCCGCCTTCCCCCTGGAAGGGCCAGTCACAGGCTCTCTGGGACAGTCCGGGCGGCTGGACCAGCCCAGCCAGGAAGTTGCAGCTGTAGCAGCTGTATTACTTCTCTCTGGCTTAGGGGAGCCCGGCCCCCAGGGCGAGGGGGGATTTTGGGGGGATTTTCTCAAGCCTCAGGATGCTGGATCCCGGCCAGAGCTCTGATTCTGATCTCGGGCAAGTGCTGGTCCCTCTCTGTGCCCGGGGTGTCCTCATCTGCACATGGTGCGTTAGCCCCAGGGGCTGCTAAGGGGCTTCAGACATGATGCACGGGTGTGCGGCAGCCAGGAGGCAGCAGGAGGTCCCCACTAAAGAGTGGCCCCTTCTGCCGAGTAAGGACAAGGAGAGGAGCCAGGGATGGGCCGGCAGACCTGGCCAAGCCCTTCAGGCTGGCGGGGCAAGAGTCCGCAGCAGCAAGGGGCACCTTTCCTCTTTCTCCTCGACCTCTGCTGCCTCCACCGGAGAGAGCTGGGGGCAGGGTACGTCCAGAGGGGGAAGTGGCTGTGCTGCACGGCTGGCGGGAACTGGTTTCTACACGGCTGGCGGGAACCCCTTGAGAACAGTAGGTCTGTGCCCTACCAGCTGCTCAGGGAGGGCTGCCGAGTATGGGGCTCTGAGCTCAAAAGCCCAGCCTTTCTGGAGGGGCCCAGCCACTTGGTAAGGGGGTCTTCCTTCCCCTTCCTCTCGCCGCCCCACCAAGTCTGATGGACTTGGTTTCAGAGTCACAAGCCGTGGATTTCAATCCCTAGCCACGCGTCCGGACTGCGAGGTCTTGTGAAAGGCGGCCACCTCTCTGCGGCACAGTTTCCACATCTGAGAGATGTCAGGGACTGGGTGGGAGCAAGGCGGGTGGTGCCTCGGAGAGCTCTGCTGGATGGTAAGGGGCTTGGGAGGGCACGAGGGAGCAGAAGTGGACTGCGCGGCTGAAGTTGGCAGAGGAGAACCTGGGGATTGAGCCATAAAGGGAAGGATCTCCACTTTTGGACCTGGGGGCAGCGAAGCCCCCTGGCGGTGGCTGAGCCACTCGGGAAGGGGACAAAGAGACCACAAGGGTCTCGCAGACCCTCGAGAGAGCCAGCGGCAGAGGTGGTGTGGATGGAGGGAGGAGACGTACAAAAAGACGGGGAATGGGTGGTGCCTTCTTGTGGGGCTGGTTTCTCCGGGGCTGGCAGGGCCCCTGAGCCCTGGAGAAAGCAGTCCCACAAGGACAGCCCAGTCCTTGAAGGGACTTAGTGCTCACGGGGCTCTCCTGGGCTCATCCTCCCAACCCCACTGCCCCTCGGGAGCAGCCCTGTGCCCTCGAGAAGGCTGTCCAGAACCACCCTGTCTTTGGCCGCCATTCAGGGACCCCTGCCATAGCTCTCTGTCTAGTTCTGTTCATACTTTCAGACCTCTGTGCCTTTGCCTGTGCTGTTCCCTCTGCCTGGAATGCCCTTCCTCATTCTTCTCCCCCAAATCCTCTTTGTCTCTCAGGCCCAACTTAATGCTTCCTTCGACAGTAATCCTGTACCCACCCCCCCCATCTGAAATTTTGGAACACTTTTACTCAGGTCTGTACTCCTCGTGTCTTGTGGTGCTTGGCACACAGTAGGAGGTCATAGGTTTTCTTAATTTGCACCCACTGGGTGCTCAATATATATCTTTGTTACTCTGAATTGGGACCTCAGGCAGGAGGAGGGGGTTAACTGTTTGAAGTCTGTGGTCCTCAGAAGCCAACAAGTCAACCAGGAACCTCAAAGTTCACTTAGCCCCGCCCCTACCTCCCAGCCCACCCTAACAGGGCGCCACTCCCCATGGTTGCGAGAGCGGGTGGCATTTTCTCCATCTTACAGTGAGGAAAACTGAAGCCCAGCAGTTCACGGTGGATGAGCAGCACCAGGGCCAGAAGCTAGTCTCCAGACACCCTGCCTGCTTCTCTTTCACAGCAGCCCAGTGAGCAGGTGTCCTTGTCCCAGCGTGAGCTCAGCACGTGCTTGGCACTCGTGTGTGTTTGTTGACTGACTGGCTGACCGACCTGTCCTGTACTCCATGGCACCCAGGGCTGTGGCGTGCGCGAAATGCAGAGCTTTTGCTCATGAGAGGCTCACAGGTTTGGGGGCCTGGGGAACATGTGCAAAACTCCAGCCAGTGACCGCAGCTGCCTCCAACCAGAGGCTTTCCCTGGTCACAGTGAGATTTCTGCAATGACTGAGTCATCCCAGGAGACAGGATGTTCCTCTTTGTGCACCCGAAGCCTCTGTGATTGGACGGGCTGCTCTGTGGCACGGCTAGAAAAAAAGCCCTTTAGAAGTCAAAAAAACCCCCACACGCCTCCCCCAGCCACTTCCTCGGCAGAGGTTTCAGAAAGAGAAAAGCAAGGCCTTTAGCACCTTCCACACCTGCCATCGTGGCAGGGCCCAAAAGGCCTAGTCAAGGTCAAAGGGTGGGCCTTGCCCGGGGCGCTGGTTTAAAATGCGGACTCCTGGGCCCCGTCCCAGGGCCATGGAGTCCCGCTCTCTTCAGGTTGACCTTAGGGAGCTGCATTCTTAGAGGATTCTTAAAAGCGCTCAAGCTGGCAGGGATTTCCAAGAGGGGTACAGGCGCCCCGAGAGGGTGTGGAAAGCAAGGATTAGAACTTCCTTTTAAAATATTTATTTTCTATTGGATCTTTTTAAAAATTCAATTTTAGATATATTTTTTCTAACACGTAATATATTCGTGTGAGAAGGCATGCAGATGATGTTATAAGAAATACATGTTAGGTGTATGAGCAAATATATTTTTAATGATGAGTTGTGTGATTAAAAAAAAAAAAACACTGGAGACCACTCACTGGGCCAAAATCGACAGGTCCAAATCTTGCTGTCACTAACCAGCTGGGTGAACTTGGTCAAGTAACTATTCCATGCTGAGTTCTGGTTTTCTCATTTGAAGAATAGTTTTCCTATGACCTACTTACCTGTTTGGGGTGAGGGCAGATCGAGAACAGGCAGTAAAGCTTCTAGCCTGGGTGGGCACAGCGAGGGCCCAGCGTATGTGGCGGGGGTCATGTGGAGGCTTACAGGGTGATCTGGGGGAAATTCAGGGAGGAGGGAGGAAGATTGTGTCGGGGGAAGAGGGTGAGGCCCCTGAGACCAGAGTGGGGACAATGTTAGTCCCCGTTCCTACCCCAGCCTTTGAAAAGGCGCCAGCCAATCCCTGGGGGACTCTCTATCCAGAAATAGTTGCCTGCTGACTTTTCCCAACGGTATGAACCAAGGCTCTGACCAAGACCCAATCGCACACGAGGCTGCAGGGACAAACACAGGGCGTGTCTGTCCTGGGAGGCCTGGAGTTATTGTCTCCACGGCACGGAGGGAAGAGCCGGGACGCGAGCTGCAAGGTAACCTCTCATGCCAGCCTTGTCCCGACCCATGTGTGGCTTCAGCCAAGGCCCCTCTGCTCTCTGGGCCTCAGTTTTCCTGCCCGTAGAGTGGGTGCTTTGCATGAGCTCCTTGGGTGGGACCATGCCGCTGCTCTGTCAGCCTTGTGTTTCCAGGGATCAGAGGAAGCGCTTGGGGGTGTTGGCCATAGCGGGAGGGGAGAGGAGATGGGAGGGAGAGAAGGGAGAGAGGGAAAGGAGGAGAGGATAGAAGACAGGCGGGGAGGAGCCCTTCTGCAGCCGTCCTTCCTGTGCCACAGGTCCCTGTGCAACCAGGCTCTCCCTCTGGTTCATTCTCCCCAGGCAGCCAGAGAGAAACTTCTAACTGCACCTCGACGTGCTCTCTCGTGGTCTGCATGCCCACACTCTCTGCAATCAGAGCCCCAGCTCCTGCCCCCACTAGCACAGCCATGGGGAAACCACTTACATGCCGCCCCCTCCTCCTCCAGGCCTTGGTACTTGATGGAACCCCTGCCTGAAAAATGTTTTTCATTGAGGTGAAATTCACATAACATAAAATTTAACCATTTTAAAATGAACAATTCAGTGACATTTAGTATACTTACAAAGTTGTGCAAGCACCACCTCTATCTAGTTCCAAAACGTTTTCATCACCCCGAAAGGACGCCTGTGCCCATTCAAGCAGTCACTCCCCTCTCCCCACTCCCCCAGCTAAAGCACTAGTCAGCAATGGGATTTACCTGTTACGGATATTCCGTACGGTTAGAATCATACAGTACGTGACCTTTTGTGTCTGGCTTCTTTCACTTAGCATCACGGTTTTGAGATTCATCCTCGTAGCACGTGTCAGTGCTTCACTCCTTTTAGTGGCTGGACGATATTCCACCGTGCGGATAGACCACCACTTGTTTGTCCATCCATCCACTGATAGACATCTGGGCTGTTGCCACCTTTCGGCGATCGCGAATAGTGCTGCTAGGAAAGTGCGTGTACACGTATTCGTCTGAGTACCTGTTTTCAATTATTTTGGATAATGGAATGCTCTTTTCACCGGTCCCCCACTCACGAAGGTTCCCAGAGCGCGTGGCCCCTAAATGGGACCTATCCTGACTTCCTGGGCCTGCCCTGCACCCCCAGGGCCCCTCCCCGTGCTTTCCCATCGCTCTCACGTTGATCTCTAGGTGCCAGGTTGTTTGTCTGCTTCCTCCTGGGCCCTCAGTTCTCATGTGAGCAGGGCCTGTGCCCCGGCGCCCATGTGTGGAGGCTGGCATGTGGTAACAGGCACCAGCACACATGGGACACCTGCTGTGTGCTGGCCGCTGGCCTCCTTATCCCATATCTCAGGTAATTTTATAAAACTCTAGAGAGAGAGAGGAATTATGACCCCAGTTTTACTGATGAAGAAATACAAGGTGGAGTGATTTGGCCAAGGCCATGCAGGGCTTCTGACTCCAGAGTTCCTGCTGGTAATTTCTGCTTCTGAAGAAAGGAGGGGATTCAAGGATTAACGCTCTCCATTTGATTGTGTCCCCGACAGGCCACAGGCAGGATGGCTTGTGCTGAGAGGAGCCGGCGGGAACCCTGGTGCCCATAGGGGCAGCTCCGTCTCCTGAAGATGAAGGGGCCCAGGTGAAACTCAGGCCAGGCCCAATGACCAGCTCCGGGACGGAGGTCCACTGGGCCGAGTCAGGCCTGGGAAAGGGGCCCCGGCGGAGGCGCTGGGTCTGGGCCGATAAGGGAAAGGATGCTGATGGGAGCGGCACGTGCAGCTTGGTAGAAGAGGCGCCCTTTCCCAGTGCCACCAGCCCTGAGCTCCTGGAGGACTTCCGCCTGGCCCAGCAGTGCCTGCAGCCACTGGAGTGGAGGGGCCCGGACTCACAGCCTGATGGGCACCCAGATCCTGAATCAGGAGAGTCTGCAGAAGAGGGTGAGACCGACTCCCCTGCAATCCCACAGTGGTGTCCCCCAAACATTCCCCCCTTCTGGCGGGAGGCAGGAATAGAGAGAGTTTCAAAAATTTTTTAAGTTAAAATCTACGAAGTCTACAATTTAAAATTTTTTTAAGATTTAAATTATATAAACAGTACTGTTCTTTGCAGAAAAATCAGAAAATATAAGCCAAAGGAGAAAAAACTAAAAATTACTTATTATCCAGCTAGCTGCTCTCTTCCATGTGTGTGTGTGTGTGTGTGTGTGTGTGTGTGTGTGTGTATATATATATATATATATAAATGTAGCATGAATATGCAACAGTATTCTACAAACTCTATTGTAACTTGCTTTTTTGTAACTTAATAGACATGAACGCTTTCCCAGCTTATCAAATATTCTTCCACAAGTCATTTCTAATGTCTGCTTAGGAATTCCGTGGTGTGAATATTCTGTAATTTGTTGGGCCAGTCCTCTTACTGCTGGGCATTTAGGTAGTTTCTCAGTTTTTGCTATTATAAATAGTGCAGAGATATGTCATTAGTATATCTTTGCACACTTAATTTGATAATAACGTTGATATTTTAAATTGCTTGGTCCAAGGGTTCTGCCCATTTCTACGATGTTTTAAAATCCCAATTAGCAACGAGAATGATGGCTTCCCTTGTTTTCTAAAATAACTTTTCTCTGCATTAAGAACAACTGAGACTAAATTCCTAGCTTGGCTCAACAAGTCCCTTCTCCTCTCTGAATCTTGGTTTCCCCATCTGTGAAATGGGAGTAATAACACCTTTGAACTTGATTACATAGAGATTATTGCATTCGAATATGAATGAAACGCCCCTGTCTTAGGATTCTGGGATCAGGCAGGCCCCCGTAGATGTCAGAGAAGCCGTCAGGCTGATAGTAGATTGTGCAGTGACCCCAAGTTCCAGGTCTGTTTAAAGTGGGGTCTGCCCACAGCTACCCACTCAGGAGCTATTTCCGAGCTCTCCTTAGGGAATGGTGACAGGGATGCACTGGGATGAAGGGGCAGAAGCATCTCTTCCTGAGGTCACATGGTAACCCCCTGCTGTAATGTAACAGCTGCTGCCATGTCCTGCGCCCTTACTGTGTGCCAGGCAAAGGGCTGGGCAGGGCGCAAGCCATATCTCCACCTTTCCTCACCACCTTCTTCCAGGTAGGAGAGAATAGCCTCCAGGTAGAGTAAAGATTGCCACAGAGGTCAGCTACTTGTTCATGGTGCCCTATGAGGGATCAGAAGGGCCAGGATTGAAGCCAGGTCTGCCCGGTTCCAAAGCCCGATCTCTTCATCCCACTGCATGACCCCCATCAGCAGAGACTAACTTGCCTGCATAGCTGGGACCTTGCTTCTAAGTCCAGGACTGCTCTGAACCACTGCATGATCTTTGGCAAGTTACTTAACCTTTCTGGGCTTCAAGTGCGCTGCTGTAAACGAGAGAGACTCGCTGAAGGAGGTTTTAAGGAGATGAAAGGTGTAGAGGTGCCAAGGGTAGGGGAAAGAGCATGGGGAAGCAAAGAGTGATATAAGGGTTATGACAAAGGTGCATCTGGCCAGAGCAGAGAGTCTGTGCTTGGTGGTACCCAGACTGTAGCTCATGAAACCTTGGATCTGTGCCAGAGGCTGACACAGGGTCTAGGACAGAGGAGGTGCTCCATAAGCACTGACTGCACGGGTGATGCACAGATGGATGAATGAATGGGTAGGTGGATAGGCAGATAGGTGGATGGATAGATGGATGGATAAGTGATAGCTGGATGGATAGGTAGGTGAGTGGGTGATGGATGGGTGAGTGGGTGGATGGATGGACAATTGAAAGGTTGGATGGTTGGATCAATGGGTGAGTGGGTGTTGGATGGGTGAGTGGGTGGATGGGTGAGTGGGATGGATGAATGGATATTTCTTGAGCACTTACTGTCTAATAATTATAACAACTATCCGTTTTCTGGGAGCTTTGCATACCTTACTGTCCTCCTTTCTTCTTTCCTTCTTTTCAGTCAACAAATATTGAGCACCTCCTCTGCAAATACAATAATGGATAAAAACAGAGAGCATCCTTGCCCTCATGAAGCCTACGGTGTAGTGAGGGAGGAAAATATTAATGAAAGAATCACATAAATAAATGGAAAACTGCAGCTGTAATAAATATTTCAAAGTAGAGGTATTCAGTCATATGAACCCCTATGAAAGAGAGCTTTTGACCTAAGTTAGAGAGATCAGAGAAGACTTCCTTGATGCGGTCAAGGTTGAGTTAATGTATGAAGGACAAATAGGAGTTAACTAGACAAAGGGAGGGAGAGAGGACCTTAGCAGAGGGATCAGCATGTACAAAGGCCCTGTGGTAGGAGAGGATGTGGCACGGCTAGAGCAGGGAGAGACTGAGGGGAACCACGGAGCTAATGTGGGGTGGAGACAGGGACCTTAGGACCATATTAAAGGTTCAGCTCTCTCCTGGGAACAACAGGAAGACAGTGAAGAGTTTTCATATGGAGAATAAGAGTGAGGATTGAGATGATTAGGTGGCTGCTACAGTGGTCCAGGCAAGAGAGGAGGTAGACTTGGGCAAACCTGGTGGTTCTGGACTCTAGAGCAGCAGGTGAGTTCGAGAGCACCATAGGAGGTAATCAGGACAGGACCAGGTGACAGGTTGGATGGCGGGGGGATGGGGGAGGGAGATGGCAAAGATGCCTCCCACGTTTCTGGTCTGTGCAGTTGGGTGGGATGATGTTTCCATTTGCTGAGACAGGAAACGCTAGGGGGACAACCAGGTTTGAGGATTGAGTTTGGAGGACCTTTGAGACAACTAGAGGAGGTGTTCGAAAAGTATTTGGCCCTATGGGGGGATCGCTGGGCTTCTTGCCGTTGCCATGTGATGAGGAAATGAAAGCCCAGAGGGGTGAGACGGCCTAGGTAGTGTGACACAGTGAGTCCAGACCTGGCGTATACGAAGCAATGACCTGTCTTTCCAGAGCTTGAAGCAGAGGATGTGGACAGCCCAGAGAGTTCCAACTTGCCACTCAACTGGCCCCCGCAGCAGTATCCTCAACTGGACATGACTGAAGAGGAGCCAGATGAGGCCCTGGGAGGTCCTGAGGTCCAGGAAGCTGGAGAGAGCTCCCCAAGGTTGGGGTATGACACTGATCTCAGCTCGGGGGGCAATGGGAACACCAGCCCCATGGCTCTGGGCTGGGGTCAACCCACAGGCTGGGTGGCTTCTGACGAACAAGCCAGTGGAGACAAACTTCGAGAACATTCTGAGTCTGCCAGGTCCTGGAGCAGTGGAACTGTGAACCTCAACCCCGGTGGCAGTCTGGATTCTACCTGGGAAGGAGAGACTGATGTCCCCCCGCCCGCTGCCCTGGCAGAAACTTCACCCCAGAGCTCCAGCCACCACCTCCTAAACCCAAACGATAGAACTGGAGGAAGCGTTACTCTGGCGACGGCCACGGAATTCCAGGAGTCCTCAGCCCCTCCAGCCCAGAGCGTCCAGTGTCCTGCAGATAGATGGAGGAGAGAAACCACCAGCCTCTCCTGCCCTCAGCCCGGGGACCAATCCTGGAAGCGGACGCGCATATCACCTAAGCCGCTCCCTTCCCGATTCACCGGCTCCATCAGCGCCCTGAAGCCTCCACCTAGGCCAGCTCGACAGGACAGGCCGCCGCCCAGGCCGGGAGCCACTCTGGCTGGTCACTCATCTTCTGACACCCCCAAGTACGGCCGGGGGCGGCTGAACTACCCGCTCCCTGATTTCTCCAAGGTGGGACCCCGGGTGAAGTTCCCCAAAGATGAGACTTACCGCCCCCCCAAAGCCAGGAGCCACAGCAGGCTGCCTGAGGGCCCTGCCAGGCCACTGATCTTCAAGTCACCTGCCGAGATTGTGCGGGAGTTGCTGTTAAACAGCGGAGAAGTCTGCCCGGGAGAGGACCCCCCTCCTACTCACCCCACCACCAGGTTACCCCAAGAATTTCAGACGCCCGAACAGGCCACCAAGCTGGTCCATCAGCTCCAGGTAAGCCCGACTCATTTCTACACCAAGGCACCTGTTGGTCTGGGTTGGAGGCTGGTCGGGGTGGGGGGCCTTGGGGCTCGGCCAGGGGTCCCCTGCGATGAGGACAGTCCCAAGCCCTTGGCTCAAAAAAGCAGTGATTGCACTCATGCTGCGAGGGTAGACCGTGTTTGTTTGCTTTTAACTCGTGCTATGAAAAACTCAAGACATATACAAGAGAGAAAATAGTATGACGAACCCCCATGGACCCATCGCCCAGCGCCTGGCAACCTTTTTCATCTATGGCCTCACCTGTTCCTCCTCTCACCCTACTGGAGTATTCTGAAGCAATGTTCAGGCTTCAAATCATTTACCCCCAAATATTTCAGTGTGTGTCTAAAGATAAGGAATCTCTCTTAAAGATAACCGTACACTCTGCATACCTGAAACTTAAACACCAATTCCTTAATATCAACCAACGTCCAGTCAGTGTTCGCGTCTCCCACTCTGTCTCATAAATGGCTTGTTTATTTTGGTTTGTTCGAACCAGGATCCAAACACGGCTCAGATATTGCATGCGGCCGATGTGCCTTTTCAAGTCTCTGCGCACCACCTCCCCACCCTGCCTTTCTGTTTGCATTCTTTGTCAAATCTTCTTCCTTGTAATTTATTTGTTAAGGAGACAGGTTTCTGTCCTGTAGAGTCTCCCACACTTTGCGGTTTGCTGATACACTCTCCGATGTTTCTTCACGTGTCGCGTTGTCTTCTTTGTGTCCTGTGTTTTGCCCAGTTAGAGGCAGAGGCGTTTTCGAGTTGTCGTCGTCTGTTTATTTCCCCCCAGATCAGGAGCTCTGTGCCGGTAGGGATTTTTTTTGGCAAGAGCCCATCATAGGTGGTGCCTTCAAGGGGTGTAAACTGCTTGCTGGTGTCTCGTTTGTGGTGTTAAGGACCCCTGATGGTCGTTGCCTTGATCCAGGCTTTCACTTGCGGGGACAGAGTGGTAGTATCCTAATGCTAGCATTCCTTCTTCATTTATTTGCGGGAAATCTTCTATGAAGTGAAACTTGCCCTCATCAACTCTTTGGTTACCAAGGCCTCGTTCACATGGGAAAGACAGGAAAAACGCTTGATTCTGCCCTTCTAATTACCAGTGTTCAGAACAACGCATCAGTTCCCTGGCCTCCTTCAAAGGCGACCAGTGACACTTGTTCTTGCTTTTCCCCCGTAATGACTTGTTTTAAGAAGCTCTTCAGTTTCGTGTATGGCAAATCGTGACTGTGAGTAAAGGCAACCGTGATTTTCAAGTCTTCTACTTTTCTACTTCCGGACGCTTAGATGATTCAATCAGCCATTAAAAAATACTTATTAAGCACATATTACTTGATTCCTGGGAACAGAGCAGTGGGGAAGACAGATGAGGGCAGGGAATTCGGACAAATAAGCAAGTAGCTACGGTTATGCATCGAGGCGAAGCAGCCCAAAGGCCCCCATCCCTGACTCACTGTCAGGGATGTAGAAGAAGCGATGGTGGAGGAGTTGTCCTGCCACCCCCGACCCCCCGGAATTTGGCCGTGGGGGTCCGTATTGCACGTGAGCCTGAAGGGGTCTGCTGAGCTACCACTACAGAGCTCTTTCACTCCGAGGCACCCAGAGGCCCCCTTTGGGGAATGGGTTCCCTGCGAGGGGTCTCACAGTGAGGGGCCTGGTGCGTGACCTCACTGCACACCCCCATCTCCTGCAGGAGGACTACCACAAGCTCCTCACCAAGTACGCTGAGGCTGAGAACACCATCGACCAGCTGCGCCTCGGAGCCAAGGTACTGGGCCCGGTGGGGTGGAGGGGGCCGCTCGGGAGACCCTGGGGATAGAGGAACCCGGTCCTTCCTTGTTCTACCACAAGGTCACTCTGTGACCTGGGGCAGTGACCTTGCCCTCTCCAGGCTCAATCTCCTTTACTGTTGATGAACTTTGAGTCCTTGAATGCTGGAATCCAGGGTGCCCAGGAGTTTTCACCGCAAGCTCTCTGCTTCTAGATGAGCTCTGGAGTGAGACCACCTGGGCACAACTCCTGGTTCCATTACTGACTAGCTGTGTGACCTTAAGGAAGTTACTTGGGCTCTCGAGCCCCAAGGGAGTAGCACAGAATTTCTGCTCAACCCCTGAGGCTGATACTTGCCAGATCACACCTTTGCCTTTCTCCTGCCCCAACTTCTCACCCACAGCTTCTCTCCTCACTGAATGTCTAGTGTGGGGCCGGGGGAGGGGGGCGAGGGGAAATCCACCACCCCCATCCTGCCCAGGCTCCACCCCGCCTAGGGGAAGCTGTGAATTCTGCACTTGGGCCCTTCCCCTTTTCTGAGGTGAGGCAGGAAGTGGGGCTCTCACAGCCCCTCCTGGTTTCCTGCTTACCTCTCCCCACCTCTTGCCCCATCAGGCAGCAGCGGAGGAGGGGTGGGAGGTGGGGTGCAGAGACGCAGACCCTCCCTCTCACGACCCCCCTGCCCCCGCCGGACCCAGGCTGTCCCCGTCACGCTCCGAGACCCCTGCCCCTGCCAGGCCACTGCTCTCCACCATCTAGCGATGCTTCTTTTGTGAAGTGTCGCCGAGGCAGCCACGATGAGGAAACGAAAGAAGGGGCCCTGTTCTAGGAGCAGGACTTCCGCGTCCCCATACGCACCTCCTGACCCAGGCAGCTCCTTTCCATCCTGGCCTCCTTGGGCACAACTGTAAAAGGGGGTTCATTGGGCCTCCTAGGAGCCAACGGGCTCCCCTTCCTCCCCCCCACCCCATGTCTTAAGACTTCTTCCACATCTCTGAGGCAGTTTCAGGGGCCGAAGGGATGGGGGTAGTAGAGGGCTTGGTGAGGCGTCCTCTCCAGGGAAACCACATTTTCATGGCCGCAGGCTCCTAGAAGGTCCGAGGAGAAAGGAACTGGTCATGGGGTCCAAATCCTCAGCTCCCCTGTCTCACAGATCGGAGAATCAGGACCCCAGGAGGGGCATAGGTTGCCAAAGTTCAAGGTCAGGGTCAGAGGCTGGGAATATCTCCTCCCTCCCTCCTTTCCTTCCTTCCCGCTTTACTTATTTAAAGGAATGAGTTCGTGTATGGAACGTATGTACCTGGCATCTGGCAGGTACCTCCTAAGAGTTAGGGAATATTATTATGATTAATAGTATTAATATGAAGGTGTTCACTGGGTGCCCATGTGTGCCAGGCAGGGGGACACCATGGGGGCACAGCTGTGTGCGTCTCCCGGACACTCCCCTGTCCCAGTGGGGACTCACCACGTGCACCTACGCCGGCCTGGCTGGTGACCCAGACCCCTGCGTATGTGAGGGGGCAGAGGAGGAGAGGTTGGAGAGGCCAGGAATGGTTCAGCACTAGCTCACCTGGTCTTGCTTTCTGGAAAAATGACTCCTTGGCCTGAGGGTTCTCCTCAAGAGAAGGGTGAGCACAGGTAAGCTGGACTCTTCCGGAAGCAGGACGATCCTCTCCGCGCCCTGGGAAGCAGTACAGGCAGGGCTGAGGAGGACGTGCAGCCTGAGTGGGGAGGGGCCTTGCCGGGCTCCACAGAGCCC
Source organism: Lagenorhynchus albirostris (assembly GCF_949774975.1). Classification (NCBI taxonomy): domain Eukaryota; kingdom Metazoa; phylum Chordata; class Mammalia; order Artiodactyla; family Delphinidae; genus Lagenorhynchus; species Lagenorhynchus albirostris. Next base: position 19,799,424 of record NC_083101.1, read on the forward strand.
GAGGGGGCCAAGATTCCAGCCGGGCTTCTCACTGTGTCCGGAGCTCTGTAGACTCTACCCCCGAAGGTTCGGGAAACCCCAGAGCAGCTTCCTACTCAGAGCCCTTGCCAGGGAGCCCAGTTCACAGAGACGGAAGCGGTACTGCTCCCCCAGGCTGAGCTGGCTGATATGACCTCCCCGGGGTCCACTGCATTCTGCTCAGAGCCCCCAGGGGGAGGGCTGGACCCCAGGCTGGGGATATGGCCCTAAACACCCAGGCCAGGCCTGGCTCTAGGGCAGCAGCAGTGGGTGGGGACCAGGGGAAGGAGACTGGCATTTGCTGAGCAGTAAAAGATACCAGGCCCCAGGCTGAGCACACTGCCAGAGTCATCTCATTTGACCCTCTTCACAAGAGAAACTGAGGCTCAGCCAGGTGGAGTGGTTTGCTCAACATGCCACGGCTTGTGAGGGATTACAAGTGAGGGATTAAACTATGTTTGCCTGGTTCCAGAGTGGGCACTATTTTCCCCGTGCCTGGGTGTGCCCAGCTCGGGCCCTGGCAATGGGTATGTGGCAGAGGCATGACAAGGCAGAATGATGATGTTACACTGATAATATCAATAGTAAAACATGATGTGTACAGACCACTGTCCTCAGTCATTTGCCATGGGGGAAACTGAGGCACAGAGCGATCACTCAACAAGTAGGTACCAGAGCTGGGGTTTGAGCCCAGTAGCCCACAGCCCACCCTTTTTTTTTTTTTTTTTTTTTTTTTAGGTTTAACAGCTTATTTATTTTTTTAGGTTTAACAGATCCAGACTAAACAATTGTGAGCTCTGCCACTGGGGAAGCTGACCAGGGAGTTCCAGGGCCGGGCCGGGGGGCACTACTGGATCCCGTCTGGGGTGTGGGCAGGGAGCCAGGGCTGGTCAGGAGTCACTGCTCGGTGACTAGCTTAGGGCCAGAGTTTATGGGGGTGTCTTGCATTCGCAGCTGTGTTGCCACCTCCCTCCAGCTGCTGTCCCCCACCTCAGCTGTAGGGGGATCTGGAGGGGCTGAGACCGGAAATTACCCCAGAAAGAATCAGGGGGGATGACATAAAACTGCCTTTCCTAAAGTGTGTGTTCTGATGGCCGCCTGGTGGAGGTGAGGGTGGGAGTGGGAGGGGGGAGGGGGAGGGGAGAGTAAGGATGTGGGGGAGGGAGGAGAGGCGCCAGGGAGGTTTGTGTGTTTGGAGGAGTTGGGGAAGCATTTCCTAGTCTCTCCACTCCCCGCCCCATTCATAAAGCCCATTAGCATTTTAAAGGCTGTGAGGAACCCATCTGTGCTGAGATTAGTCAGTTATTTAACCCAGTGTTTCCCGCACTCATCTACCCTTCCCTGCTTAACGCCCCTGAGGGAGCCAATCCAACCTCAGCGAGCACCGCGGGACACCCTGGTTTAAACGGGGGCCCTGGGGGTGGGTCCTGCCCACCAGAGACGGGTCCAGGAGGGACAAGCCTGAGCAGCTCGGCAAACCCACACTCACCCCAGCTCCCCGCTTCCCGGGCCTCTGCACGGGCCTTTGATCCCTCTGTGCAAACAGAGGTGCTGAGAGTAGTTTGTTCCTGTTGCTCCCCCAGGTTGGGCCTTTGGTGGACCCGGGCTGGGGCTGGCCGATGGGTGGGGCAGGGGGAGAACGCAGGAGGACCGGGCCTCCCCCAGATTTGGGTCACCTTGGGAGGAGAGGGGTGCTGGTGGGCAAGTCCCCACAGGCGGGCCTGAGCAGATGGCCAAGGGGATTATTAAAATCCAGCTTTGTTCTCATCAGAGGCTGGGCCTGAAGGAGGCGGGGCGGCAGCAGGGGCCCAGCCACGGCTGAGCCATTGTCCCTCACTTTGGAATAGATTTTCCTGCCACAGCCAGGACGTGAAGAGCAGCTTAAGCAGGGAGAGGCTGCCTTCTGTGGGCCTGGGAGCCCACCCTGAGCTGCCCACTCCTGACCTTAGGGTAGCAGAGGGCAGTAAGATAAGCAGCCTGACGTCGTGAGGACCAGGGGACACTGAGGCAACATAGGAGAGTAGCTTTTTTAGGGACCTGCCTGCATGATGGCCACATACATGACAATGGTGATGATGATGGTGATGGTGATGATGGTGATGGTGATGGTGATGGTGATGGTGATGGTGGTGATGATGGTGATGGTGATGGTGGTGATGATGGTGATAGTGATGGTGATGGTGGTGATGATGGTGATAGTGATGATGATGGTGATGGTGATGATGGTGATGATGATGGTGATGGTGGTGATGATGGTGATGGTGATAGTGATGGTGATGGTGGTGATGATGGTGATGGTGATGGTGGTGATGATGGTGATAGTGATGGTGATGGTGGTGATGATGGTGATAGTGATGATGATGGTGATGGTGATGATGGTGATGATGATGGTGATGGTGGTGATGATGGTGGTGATGGTGATGATGGTGATGATGATGGTGATGGTGGTGATGATGGTGATAGTGATGGTGATGGTGGTGATGATGGTGATGGTGATGATGGTGGTGATGATGGTGATGGTGATGATGGTGATGATGGTGATGGTGGTGATGATGGTGATGGTGATGATGATGGTGGTGATGGTGATGATGGTGATGATGATGGTGATGGTGGTGATGATGGTGATGGTGATGATGATGGTGGTGATGGTGATGATGGTGATGATGATGGTGATGGTGGTGATGATGGTGATAGTGATGGTGATGGTGGTGATGATGGTGATGGTGATGATGGTGGTGATGATGGTGATGGTGGTGATGATGGCGGTCGTGATGATGATGGTAATAGTTATAATATGGATGATGATGAATGTGGGGGTGGTGGCTGCTATTTAATGAGCCCTCACTTTGTGCAGACAGGTGAGTTCAGTCAGCTGCTCTAGCACTCAGAGGAGGGTGGTGGTAGAGCCTCAGTGTGAACCCAGGCACTGCAGAGCTCACGCGCTAAGCCAGAGATCAGCAAACTTTCTCTGTAGAGGGCCAGATAGTGAATATTTTCAGCTTTGTGGGCCACCTATTCTCCATGGTAACAACTCATCTCGGCTGTTACAGGATGAAAGCAACCACAGACGATACAAAAGCAAGCGAGCACGGCTGTGTTCACTAAAACCTTGTTCACTCAAACAGACCATAGTTGCCAGCCCCTGCTTTAAACCACTTGGGTCTTCAACTTCAGAAGGTCTTCCTTGGCCATCTCCCTGACTCTCTACTTCTCTCCCAAACACTAGACTATTTACCGTATGAAATCCATCCTCAAATGTTGGAGATGTGCTACAACTGAGAGATAATTCCTTTACTTGTTGATTGACTCATTCACTCAAACAGTCATTAATTGCAGTTATTATCAATGTAATGATAATTATTGGAAATATTTTTATTAATAACAAATATTAATTATATTACTGTAATATAATTATACTTGTTCTGTGTTAAATATTAGATTGATTACAATATTATTATGGTATATTATAACAAATATTATTAATAAAATCATTAATATGGAAAACCATAGACTTTGGGTTCAAAGCAGAGTTATAATCCCAGCCCAAGGATTTTTCAGCTGGAGATTTTGAGTAAGTGACTCAACCTCTCTGAGTCTCAGTTCCCTCTTCTGTAAGATAGGCATATGGTCCCTCCCTCTCAGGACTGCCATAAAGAGAGCATGAAAGGATATGTAAGCCCTTGGCCCTGTGTTTGGCCCCCACCCAAGGGTTCCACTAAAAGATATTATTTATTATACAAAGGCATGTTTGTTGAGCGCCTGAATGATGGCATGAATGAAGGTGAGGCCTTTTGGGTGGGTTGGCTCCAACCCTTGGCTCTGCTGTGCCTCTCCTCCCTTAAAGGTGAACCTGTACTTGGACCCGCCCCAGCCCAGCCACAGCATCCACACGGGGACGATGCCCCAGGGGACCAAGGTCTTGTCCTTCACCATCCCACAGCCCCACTCTGTAGAGCGGTGGCCAGGCCCTGCCAAGGGCCTGCAGACCTCTGAGGCTTCAGGTGAGTCTGGGAGAGGAGATGTGGCTGAAGGGCTCCTCTGTTGTAACCCTGCTTTAGGGACACTTGGTTCACCCTGGGGTGGCACTGGCTTCAGGCCAGGGGAGGGAGGGAGGTGAGGCCCCTCTCTGGGCCCTGTGACTTGAAGAGGTCAAATGGAGATGTAGAAAGTGTCTGCTTTGAGCCAGAGCAGCCTGGGCGAAGCCCTAGCTCTGCCACCTAGCAGCTGTGTGATCTCGGACGAGTTGTATGACAAAGAGCATCGTCACTGTAGAGCCCTCACCCGGTGAGGTCCCCACTGGTGTTACCCCACTGACAGTCAAGGAGACCGAGGCTCAGAGAGGTGAGGACATGTAAAAGGTCACACTGCTATGGGGGAGGGTCAGGATTTGAACCCACATCTTTCCGAGTTGGAGCCCACACTATTGACTGGAAACCCAGAGGCCTGGCTTGGCTCTAGCTGTGTCATCCGGGGCTGACCCACACCTTGTTCTCTCCTATAAATGGGGACAACACTGCCCAGGCCCCTCCCTCAGGTCGATGTGAAGATGGCACGATCGTGAGATGGCTGAGTTTTCATTCGAGGATGGAGGTGGTGGATTCGAGGTTCAGCAACTGTCCCTCAGCCCCAGGAAGGACTGTTCTTGGCCCCAGCATTTAGTGGTTGTATATTCCAGGGTGGCCATCAGCTGAAGGAGACCTGAACCCCTCCTCGCCCCCCAGCACACCCGCCCTAGGGTGGCTTCCGGACGACCCGGGCATCGCCCAGGACCAGCCCTCAGCGGAGCAGGCCCAGGAGCTGACTTCTCGGGCCAGTCGGTTCCTGGCCAAGGTGAGTGGAAGCCCAGCTTTGCCCACGAGAGATGGGACTCACCTGGAGAAAGCGGAGCCTCTGCCCGCTTGGATGAGGGGCTGTCTACGAGGCTTACTCGTTATTCCCTTAATGGAGTTAACTTAGAAACAGAGCCTCCCTGACCCTGGTTTTAGGGACCTCCTAGCTCCAGCCTCCTCCTTCTCACCCAGTGCTAGATTTGACTCCCTTTTTGGCGTTGTGTCTCATCAAAGTCTCTCCAGTTGTGCTTGAAACTACCTCCGGTTTCACTTCTGGGGGAGACTCCCTGCTTTTTCAGGATTCTGGAAGGGTTATGGAACCTCCGCTCTACCTTCTCCTCTTTAGGATAGATCACCTCACTTCCTTAGTTCCTTTCGTTATGGAAATCAACCCTCAGCCACTTCTCAAGGGGCCTTTATATTTTCATCCAAATAACTATGAATTGTTTGCAGGTCTGTTTATAACTATACACTTGGCCTTATTCCAAAAGTACTTTAAAGCAGCTTAGAAAATACATGCATTGTAACCACATTCTGAAAATGGAAGTGAGGAAACTGGGGCAAAGGGGAAGTAAAGATAGGAAAAAAATAAAAGGAACTTAGGGAGAAGTGAAGAAACAAAATGCTCTGCTGGACCCTGAATGCTTTATCAGATTCACATTTGGTTTTGAGCTTCCTAGCTGTCAATGCAGAAAGGGAAATGCAATACATACATCACCATGTCCATAAAACAAATTCTTTCAAAGAAACACCACCATTCTTTCTTCCCTTCCTTCCTTCCTTTCCTTCTTTCTTGTTTGTAACATCTTTATTGAGATATAATTCACATAACATACAATTCAGTCATTTAAAGTTAATGCTTCAGTGGCTTTTAGTATATTCACAGTTGCGCAGCCATCAACACCATCAAGTTTAGAACATTTTCATCACCCACTAAGGAACTGCGTATGCGTTAAGCAGTCACCCCCCCATCCCCTTCCCCCCAGGCCCCGGCAGCTGCTCATCTACTTTCTGTCTCTTTGGGTTTACCTATTTTGGACGTTTCCTATAAATGGATTCATGTAGCATTTGTCCTTTTGTGTCTGGCTTCTTTCACTTAGCATAATGTTTTCAAGGCTCATCCACGTTGTAGCAGCATGAACTTTATTCCTTTTTATCACCGCCAATCACCACCATTCTGGGTCCTGTAACTGGGGAGATGTTTCTCCTCCTTGTCCTGTGTGCTCTAAAGTAAAGCAAAGCCAAGGTCACCACATTGAGCAAAATCTGGGGCACCAGCTGACCCCTAGTGATCCAGGCTGCCCTGTCCATACAGGAGCCACTGGTCAGGTGGCTAGTGAGTACTTGACATGTGGCCACTCCAAATTGAGGCGTTCTGTAAGTGTAAAACACATACTGCCTTTCAAAGACTTTGTGCAACAAAAAGAATATAAAATTTTCAATATATTTTTTTACGTTGATTACATGTCAAAATAATATTTTAGGTTTATAAAATATATTATTAAAATTAATTCACTTGTGTCTTTTCACATTTTTAGTATGGCTCCTGGAAAGTTTTAAATTACATATGCAGCTTGCATTACATTTCTATTTTATGTTATATAAATTATATAATGTAATTATATTAGGTAAATTTCTAGGTTATATTTTGGCACTGATCTAGAGCTTTCCTAGAAATGCTAAAAATCTCCAAATTGTCTTTGCCATTTTTTTCTAATTAAAAAAATTTTTGTAACAGTAATAGATACCCATGGTAAAGACCCTCACACAGGACAAAGAATATATTCAGGGAAATCTTTTCTTCCCCTCTTGTCCTTCTGCTTCATGCAAAATGTTTAATGCACACACATGCATTTATAGAAATGGTCACATGAGTATGTACACTATAATATACCTTGACTTTTTTTTTTAATTTATTTTCAAATGTGGTGTCAGGGAGAATGTCCTGACTCAAATTTTGCAGTAATTGAATATAAACTTAATAACTTTGCTTGCAAATTTTTTTTTTTTTGCGGTACGCGGGCCTCTCACTATTGTGGCCTCTCCCGTTGCGGAGCACAGGCTCCGGACGCGCAGGCTCAGCGGCCATGGCTCACGGGCCCAGCCGCTCCGTGGCATGTGGGATCCTCCCGGACCGGGGCACGAACCCACGTCCCCTGCATCGGCAGGCGGACTCTCAACCACTGCGCCACCAGGGAAGCCCTAGCTTGACTTTTTTAACGTCCCAAATTTGAATATTTCTGGGTAGGCAGTAAATTCACTTTGTTCAAAGTTCAGAGGATACATATAGTAGGAAAACTTCCTCCCATCTTTGTACCCGCCCACCACCCAGTTCTCCTCCCTAGAAGCAATTAATATTTTAGTCTCTTGCATCCTTCTAGAGATAGTTTATAATATACCTTCTAGAGATAGTTTATAATACATAAGCAACTGTGTTTGTATTTTTCCTTCTTTGTTCTCTCCGTATCTTATACAGATGGTAGCCTACCATAAGCACTGTCCTGTACCTTGATTTGATGCTGAAAAGTAGGTCTTGGAGGCATTTACACATGAGAATACACACACGTGCCCTCATCTTCTGGATGGCTGCATACCGTTCCACAGATAGGCATTCAGACTGTTTCCTGTTGCCCCATGCCCACCACGCTGCCGTAGGTTTCATGCACAGGAGTAAGTGCGCTTTGCTGTCAATAAATTCCTGGAGGTTCCACGTTGATTCTTCCCAAGGCTGCCGTGGCTCAGGCCAGTGGTGGAGCTTTTCTGGCACCCGCCTCTCCGTGCTTGTCAGAAAACCCACATCCCAAGGCAGGGCCCAGCTCTCCGCACCAAAGTGTGACTGTGGCGAAGTGTGGGAGTCTGTAGGACTTACCTTCTGAGTCTGGATTAATGGAGCGTGTTTCCTTCCCTTTCCAATTCCCAGGTGGAGTCCTTTGTAGAACTGCTGCAAGCAGGACAGCTGACACCCCAGGACCAGCTCAAGGTACTGCCCACTTCAAGAGATGCCCTTGGAGCTGCCAAGACAGCTGCTCTGTCTCCCATGGCACAGGCTCTGAAGCCTCGTTTGCTGTAAGACAGACCAGAGAATCCCAGACATCGTGTCTCCTTTTAGAACAAACAGCCCCTGATTAGCTTTCCATGATAATGATCATTATATCACAATAGTCACCATTGATTAAGCAAAGATGCTGGTGTACCAGGCACTGTGGTAAGCCCTTGATGTACATTATTTCATTTTATCACCATAAAAACCCGGCAAGGCAATCACAGTCATCACCCCCATTTAACTGGGATGAGCTGAAGCCCAGAGAGGCAGCTGGAAGGCCACACAGCCAGTAGACGGCACAGCCCAGACCCAGGTCTGTCTGATTCCCAAGTCCGGGGTCTTAATCGTTGCCCTGCACAGCTTCCCACGGATTATATTGCCTGTCGGCAACCAGGAAAAGGCCTTTTCTTTTTATAATTTTCCTTATTATAAAAGTAATTGCTAAAATGAAAACTGGGGGGGAAAGGGAAAGAAACCCCTAATCTAACCATTATTGGCTTATTTCCTTCTGGGCTCTCGTATTTCTAGATAACTGTGGTCATATATAAAATTTAGATTTCTGATGCATCAGCCAGGGTCCCAAGAAGATGGAGCTCTCAAAGCTGCGGGTGTAGGGATCAGTGAAGGGACTGTTAGCTGGGGTGTGGGCAGCAGCCTCAGGGAGCCCGACCAGGGACAGGGAAGCCCAGGGACTAGCGCCTGCCCGGAGCAGTTCCCCCCCAGGTCTCTTTCCTCCCACCCTGTGACCTCTAATAGATGCCTCCCCTAGACAGGCCCCAGGGGAAACCAGCTGATGCCCCAGGCGCAGAGCCGGGTGGGGAGAGGAGCTGAGGGAGGGTGAGTAGGGCAAATGCAACGCACTTGGTTTGATAGTTTTTACTGTTAATGTTATGTTACTAAGCATTATGTTACTATATAGATGTTACACACATTCTCCAATTACAAAATGTGATATGGACTGTATTATCTCACTGAGTGGATGATCAAGGACCTTGAAAATCAAAACCATTCTTTTTCTTCCCCCTCTCCTGATTCCCCCTTATGCAGGGAGATTGAGAGCTGTTGGAAGATAAAGTTTGACTGGGGGCTAGACTCTAGGTTGTCCTTGGCCTCAGTCTATTGTCAGCATAGGGTGAGTGAGATGAGGATGATAAAAAGCCAGGGATAATGAGCCCACCTCCCATAGTTTTAACCTCCCATGAGTTAGCTACGACCTAGCATAATCGTTGGGACCATGAGCTCTGGAGCTAGAGGGCCTGGGTTCATATCCCGACTCTACAACTTTCTCACCCGCTGTGTGACCTTCACTGACTTAATTAATCTCTCTGTGCTGTAGTTTCATCCCGTTTAAATGGAGATGATAAATTACCCCTCTCATTAGGGTTATGTTGAGGATTAAATGCATAATGCAAAGGGCTTTAGCCAGAGCCTCAGTGCTCATAAATGTTAGTTATCATTATCAACAGTATGATGGTGATGATAATACCGTCTGTTGTGCTAATCTATAAGGATTTGGGAAAAGAACGACTAATGTTCCAAAATCCACTGTTCTGAGAATCGAGGATGAGGATCTAAGGTGTCTCAGGTACTAGGTCCTTATGGGGGTATAGTGACAGCACATTTGACACTATGACCATCATGGAACATTGGGTTCTTGTAGGTCTACCCAGGAAGGACTGGTACCCTCCGGGGCTGGTGCCAGGGCTGGTGCCAGTGCTCTAAGCCATGCCTCTGCCATACCAGTCTGATGGCAGGGAGATTGACCAGAGTGAGCAGCCTCCAGAGGGTACCAACCCCAGCCTTCCAGATATTCCGGGGCCTGGAGGCCTCCGCAGTCCCAGAGTCCCACGCTCCTCCCCTCCCCCAAAGAGCTGTCTCGTCCACTGTGTCTGCAAGGATGGAGCCCACGGGGGCTGGGCACTCAAGTCTTCCTGGCCTGTCTGGTTTCAGGTCTTCCAGCAGCTAAAGGCTGTCCACGCGGCCTTGGAGGAGGAATATCTGAAGGCCTGCAGGGAGCAACACCTGGGCCAGCAGCTTGCCGGCTCCACGGGGACGCCCGGGAGATTTGATCCCGGCAGGTACATGCTGGGGAGAGAGGCCTCCAAGGACAGAAGGGTCAGGCCCTGGGTTCCCACCAGGAGGGGGACAGTTTGTCCTCATAATTCACACACTAGGGGAACAGGGAGAAGTCCTATCCCAATTAACAACACGTCCAGATGGGGGATACTTGAAGGCTGAGATTTGTGTCCCTTTGGAACTCCCTTCAATGAGAAGTGACCTTGGAGATAAGAGTTATAAAGCCCCTCATTGGACAATGGGGAAACTGAGGCCAGAGGGGGCAGGGATTTACTCAAGCTCCTGCAGCCAGATGGTGGCGGAAGGGGACTCAGGCTGAGGCCTCCTTATTCCCAGCGGTGTCCACTTTCACCTTGTTGATTTTGCTCTCCACATAATCTAGATTATGATGTCAGATGCACTCTCCACGGGCATCTCTGGGGCCTCTGCTCTGAAGCACAGCCTCCCAGACCTGCCTGATGTTTCCTCGTTCCAGGGAGCTGGAGGCAGAGATATTCCAGCTGGGAATTCGCCTGGATGAGCTGAAGGACCACATAGACCAGAACCAGCAGGAACCTGAGCCAGCCGGGTCAGACTTGGCTCTGGACAGCTCCCCAGCTGTGCCCTCCCCCCTCCAGCCAACGGGCCTGCCCCCTCCTTTGGAGCAAGCCCCCACGCCCGCCATCCAGACCCTCTGCCCTGAGGTACCTCTTTGCCCAACCGTATTGGACTGTTCCTTCATTCACTGTTTTCTCCATTCATTAACTTCTTCATGACATGTCTGAGAAGTTGGTACCATGTGCCAAGACTCATGACACGTGGTGGGAATTCAGTAGAAAACAACTGAAATAATAGGTGGCCTGTACCCTCATGGAGTTTTCTGTCTAGTTGAACTAGTTACCCAGTTACTTAACTATAATTTTGATCAGTGCTCTGAAGGAGAATTATGAGGTTCTATGAGAGTAGATAACAGGGTAACATATCTGAGTTTAGGGGGTCAGAGAAACTTTCCTTGAGGAAGTAATGTTTAAATGAGATCTGAGGGTGAGTAGGAATTACTAGGTGCAGAAAAGCCATCTAGCAGGACAAACAGCCTGTGCAAAGGCCCTGTGGTTAGAGTATGGACCCTGAGGAGGGGTCTAAGAGGCAGGGGAGACAGGCAGGAGAGGGGAGGAGGCTGGGGAGGCAGGCAGGGGCCTCAGGATGTACATGTGTGGGTCACATCAAGGGGATGGTCTTAAACTCTGCTGGGTTTTTCAGCAGGAGAAGATACCAGAGGATTTGCAGGTAGGTCAGAAGCGGGGAGGTGGTGGGGCAGATGGAGAGACGTGCATGGACTTGAGAGAGGTTTAGAAGGTACATTTGACTGGACTTGGATTCGTGATGAGAGGAAAGGAGCAAACGATGACCTCCAAGCTTCTAACTTTTAGTCCTGGGTGAATACGGGGACTATTCACAGAGGTGGTGACACTAGAGAAGGGCTGTACATGGAAGGGGCTTTGTAGAATTCTCTCTAGCCCACGTCACAACCCCATGAGAGACAATCATCTCGAGTGCCTCATCTTGAGGGGCTCCCCTGCTCCCATGGTGAAGGTGTTTTGAGGGGCTGGGTGTCCATGTTGGAATGGAAATCTGAGTTCAAATCTAGGCTCTGCCCCTCACTTCTGTGTGACTTTAGGCAAATCATTTGAGCCTCAGTTACCTGTCTGTGAAATGGGTTGTAATAACCTAGGTACTGGTGGGATTGTTGTGAAGTGATGTCTGTACAGCGCCTGGCACGTAGCAGGGGCTCCGTCAATGGCAGTCAGTGTCAAAGGTCGCGTGACCCAGTCCCTACTTGTGCACACGTAAAAGGATGATAGGTTAGTGAACCTAACCCATTTCTTACTCTTTGGCACCCAGCATGAGCCTGGCATAAGGTGGGTCCTTAAAAGATGGTCTCAGATGTCTGCTGAATCTCTGCCCCTCCTCCTTTCTGGCCCCAGCTCGACACCATCAGCGCTGGCCTCCACCCATTGCACGTGAACTTGGATCTGAGCGCTACCAGCAATGAAGTAGAGGACAGGCTGCTGGGCCTCCCGACCCCGCTCGGGCACAAGGAGCTGCGGGTGGAGCACGATTTCCACGGCCTCCTAGAGCGGTGAGTGCCCACCAGGAGTGAGGCCAGGGTGGTGGGTCCAGCAGTGGGACCTTGCTGGCCCTGCTGGGCAGAAGTCACGCCCCTCTGTGTTCTTCTGCAGGTACCTCAGTGTGAAGTCTCTCCCAGAAGCCCTGAGGCTGGAGGAGGAGGGGGAGGGGCAGGGCCACACCCTGGAAGTTGAGGGGCCAGCTTCAGCTCCAGGAAAAGCAGCGGCCACCAGGCTCCCCACCAGACAGCCCCCAGCACAGGCTGAGAGAAGTCACGGGGGCCCCGTCGAGTATGTCAATGAGCCTTCCCCGCTTGTCCCACACCAGCTCAGAAACCGCAGGGGTGGAAATTGTCATAGTGAGCTAGACAGTTTAGAAACGGCCTTCCTGACCTGTAGCTCAGTGTCTCTCTAAAACGTGCAACGTATACCATTGATAGCATTTGAAATGACTGGGTGTTGTGGGACGAGGTTTCTGGTAGGACGGATGCAGCATCAAATAACATTACTCTCCTTGTCAGTCTCAGACATTCCATGGACATCAAGGAGGAATCTCAGTTAGGGCTATTATGTCTTCAGTGCCTCTCTTGATCTTCCTTTAAAAAGAGAGAAAGAGAGAGAAAACAAGCAGGCCTCAGGCCCAGAGCCTTTACTAAGCAACAGGATCTATCTAGACTATGATAATATTGTTTTCATGTTCCTTGTATTTATCTGCAAAGTTAGTTTCTATCTGTAACACAAAATACCGGTCTTCTGTTTATAACAGTGACATAAAGTCTTTTTGAGTAGACTGAAAAAGTTGATGGAAGTGTCTGGAAGGGCGAAGATGGAAGACAATTCCAGAAGCCTGGGAAAGGATGCTTTAGCGCATCTCTTTCCACACTGTTTCTGCTGCACTGTATAGGGTGGGTTTTGTAGGCATCCCCATTTTACAGTTGAGAAAAATGAGGTTCAGAGAGGGGAGGTGCCTTGCCCAAGGTCACACAGCGAGAGGGTGGCAGAACCAGCGTGGGCACGCAGGGGTTCCTGACTCCAGAGCTTGTGCCCTAGACTGTGTGGCTACCGGGACAGGGCTGCCCAGCCCATGCCACGGCTCAGGGCCAGTGTGCCTCTCCTTCCCTGCCAGGGAAACCGTGGAGCAGATGGCGTCTGTGAAGCCAGCAGACTTCCACGCATCCGTGGGCAGAGACAGGCACCTGCAGGGCCTGGACAAAGCTGAGGCAGCTCCTTCAGGCCCAAGCAGGCCCCCCCCACCTCAGGGCACCAAGCCTGCGGAGTCCCACCAGAGCAGTCTGACCAGCCTAGAGGGAAGTGGCATCTCTGAGCGCCTTCCCCCGAAGTCTCCGTGCCAAGCTGGCGGGCCCCACCTGGAGGTATGCGTCTGCACGGGGCATGGGCTGAGCCTCAGGGCCATTCCCTGCATCACCCGGAGCCTCCTGCCTCCAGGCCTTTGCTCAGAATGCCTGCTACTCCTGCCCTTGCCAGTCACAGTCCTGCCCAACATTCAGAGCTTGTGCCATAGCTCCCCACACCCCCGTCCCTCCGCCAGGAGCTCCCCTTTCTCCTCTGAGAGCTTGCGATTTGCAGGAATCACAAATCACTGTGGAAATGTGACTTATGTGATGGATCCTCCCGTAGAAAAACACATGCGTATGCATGTGTACACACACACACACACACACACACACGCGCGCGCACACACACACACACCTGTAGTCCTAATGAGCCCATGGTAAGGAGTCTGTACTCGACCATGAACTCATTGAGGGCAGGCACACATGTCTCTCTGTTGGCCATCTTTGCACCTTGCATTAGATGCAGTGTGTTGGAGGTGTGCGTATTTCAAGTTTATTTTCCCAATTCATCAGGCCCGGGCATTTCTGCAGTCAGGTAGGACCAAGGTGTTCCAGGCCCAGCCCGGAAGCCGTGTGGACATGAGAATCCCATTCCCGCCACGGGACGTTTCTGCTCCTCTTTCTGTTCTCAACTCAGGATATCTCAGTATCTCTCCCAAGGGCCCTGGCTCCCACTTCTCAGGGAAGCGGGACTCACTCAGGGTCTTCTCGGGGCGTGGAGTCCCTGAGGTTGGCTGGGTGCTCGTGCTGCAGGACCCTCACCCCCTGGGCCCGGCTGCTGGGATCTGGGCCAGCCTCCCTGTCTGTGAGCCTCTGGAATGTAGGGCCCAGGCCAGGACTTGGGAAGGGTCTCCCAGTGTGCTTCAAGCACGTTTCTCCAATTTAAAGGGGCGCTGTCTCTTTCAGGAGCCCTGGATGGCATCCCCCGAGACAGACAGTGGCTTTGTGGGCTCAGAAACCAGCAGAGTGTCGCCCCTCACTCAGACCCCAGAGCACCGGTTCTCCCAGATCAGGTATCCTGGGGACCCCATCCGTGTACACACCTGAGATAGCCTGAGAGTCAGAGTGCCTGTGAGCTCAGAACAGGGACAGATGGCCTGGGCGTTCTCAGAGCCCACACTTCATCCCCCCAAGGATGGTTCATTTCCCCTATCTTATTGATAGAGGGGAACTAAGGTTCAGAAAGGGAAAGCGACTTGCCCAGTGTCACTCCGCCAATCATCGACAGACTGGGAAATAAATATTTGTTGAGCAAATGAACGATGAAATGGTGAATGAATAAGGTCTGTAGGGAGGGTGGCGTGACAGAGCCACCAGGTAGAGTGATGGTCTCCAAAGCTGGATGCAGGCCCCTCGGGCTACCCAGGGCTGCCTGGGAAGGAAGGATTACAAATTTTATTTCTTTGTATGTTATCTAAAAACTAAGTTGAGCTTTATAATTTTGTGTGAGTAGGCAGATGTACACTTCTGCAGTTTATAAAGAAAATGCATGTATAATGGGGGCGCATCCTCAGAAATACTGTACTGCCAGGGGTGCCAAGTCGCAAAGGTCAGGAGTTCATGGGTTAGCATGTGGAGGGTCTCGGCGGCTGTGGCCTCCTTCTGTGTGACCTCAGCGTGTCTCTCCCTCCATGGTCTCCCAGCACCCGAGGGACGTTAGCCCAGTCTTTCACTCCGTCTGTGCCCCGAGATGCAACTTCCCACCGCCAGACCAGGGGTCTTCCGGTACCCAGAAGAGCCTCTGAGCCCATCATACCCAGGAGCCGAGCCCAGAGGCTCCCACCTGGCCAGGACAGTCCTCTCGGGCAGAGGGCACCCAGCTTCTGCCTGGAGCGGGCACTGGCGGCTGAGATGGGTGAGTGGATGCATCTGGGTTGGCCAGAACCTGGGGGTGGTTGGATTGCATGGGTTAAAAAAAATCAAATCCGTAAGAAAACTTGCATTACCCTTTAGATGCAAAATATCTTACAGGTTCATTGTAGGAAAATTTGAAATTGCAGGTAAGGTGGACAAAAGGGAACAAAAGAAAAAACAATAAGCTAAAAACCGTCACTGCTGGCATTTTGGTGTAGAACCTGTGAGCTGTTTTCTTTGTCAGTGTGTGTGTGTTTATTTACAAATACTTAAAACGGAAATGGGATATTATACGTGAATGTTTAATAACCTCCTTTTTTTTTTTTTTTTTTTGGCTGCATCGGATCTTTGTTGCAGCACACAGCGTCTTCGTTGCGGCGTGGGCTTCTCTCTAGTTGTGACGTGCGGGTTTTCTCTCTCTAGTTGTGGTGCGCGGGTTCCAGAGCATGCGACCTCTGTAGTTTGCGGCACGCGGGCTCTCTCATTGAGGCGCACGAACTCAGTAGTTGTGGCGCGCAGGCTTAGTTGCCCCCCCCGGCATGTGGGGATCTTAGTTCCCCGACCAGGGATCGAACACACATCCCTGCACTGGAAGGTGGATTCTTTACCACTGGACCACCAGGGAAGTCCCAGTAACCTCCTTTTTTTCACTAAACACCGTGTCATGAACACTGTGTCTATAAAATCTGTGATTTCATTTTTTACCTTTAAAAAATGCTTGTGAACTTTTTATTGAAATAAAACATACAGGAAAGAATATAAATTGATGACTTTTCTCGAAGTGACCACAGACCAAGAAACTCAACACGATTAGAAGCCCAGACCCCCCTCAAGCCCTTCCCAGTCACTCCCACACCTCCCAAAGGTAACCACTGTTCTCAGATTAGCTCTGCCTCTTAAGGTTCACCATTTAAAAATTTGAAATTTAACTTTAGTTAAAAGTTTAATTAATTAAAGAGTCACATGCAGTTGTAGGAAATAATACACAGAGATCCTTCCCCCAGTTTTTCCCAATAATAATATCTTGCAAAACCATAGAGCAATGTCACAACCAGATATTGACATGGATTCAGTCAAGACACAGAACATTTCCACCGTCTCAGGGTCCCTCATGTTGCCCTTTTATA